>NC_086172.1:3635000-3935000 GCF_023053635.1 Elgaria multicarinata webbii
GGAATCCCGGCTAAGTCCTCTACGGGGCTTCCCAAGAAGCTTTAAGCAGCTGGGGGGAGGGCTGCAAGGACAGAACTGGGGGTGGGGGGAGGATGGTAACAAGCAATGAATCCCTCAGCCACCTCCTTACACTAAAGTAATCCCTAAAGCACCCAGAGAAAACTCTCCAAAATCCACACTCCTTCCCACAATTTTTGAGTGCAGTTTCTTCCCCCCTTCCCCTGCAAATGGTCAAAAATAAACAGGTCAAAAAACTTGGCACAGTTCTAATGAAGATGTACTTCCTTTGGATCCAAAGGCTTCAAGAATTTGGGGGAGATGTTACCTATTCTTATCCTGCCCCCCCCCCCCCCAATCTTACTGCCACAATTGCTGCTGGCTACCATCAATTTGCCTTTTATTTTTATTTATTTATTTATTTTTATTACATTTATATACCACCCTATAGCTGAAGCTCTCTTGGCGGTTTACAAAAGTTAAAACCAGTGAACATTAAAAACAAATATACAAACATTTAAAACCATCAAAATCATAAAAACAACAATATTCATTTAAAACAACCATTCTGGGATCAGTTAAAAAAAAACCTCAGCATGCATGTGTTTGCACAATGTCTATACCAATAAGAACTCGCTGTTTGAATGTTTCTAAACTGAACTGTAGGTTCTTGTGTCATAGAGCTTCTCTACATTACACATTATCCAACACCACTGCATTCTGCTTCTATTTTAATTCTGGGATTGCAACCGGCTCAATTACACAGGCAGCCACAGAATTTGAACTGAATACTTTCCATCTATGTGTCTTCCATTCAACTCAATAAAATAGCACCATCTAGTGGCAGAATTAGCACAATGCCATCTTTATATGGGACAATTTTGTTGTTGTTTTAAAGTTGATTATCTCTGTTTATGACAGCAGGATGAGTGGGGGATAGCACAAGAAACATTCTGGCTATTTATGACATCATATAATCTACCCACAAACTTCTGTTAGCGGCCAGTCATGAGTATACTATAAATTGCTCATTTAGAGAAGCCCACAATGCAGTGATGACATCAAAGTTCCAGTAAATGTCACTGGGAACTACATGACTAAACAAATTATAGAAGCCATTGCAGAATACTAAATGTCATGGGGATCATCTGACATTGCATCCCAAAAATATACTGGAGGATCTTTCCAGAAGCTCATCAGAAAGCACTCTAGTTCATTGTCATTATCAGCTAGGTTGGTAATGTCAGGGTTAGAGCAGAGTAATTTGGCTGGTGGCAAATGGTAAATGTTTCTTTAGGACATTGCTTCCTAACATACATTTTTATCTCTGAAGTCTTGATTGATGCTAGGAAACACTGATGCTTTAATGCTGTAGTAAGAAATATAGTATGAGTGGCAGACCTGATCTAGAGAACAGTAACTCTTTCTCAAGGGAAGAATTACACATGTCTACCTATATATTATTTCTCACATTTTGCTACCTGATCCTCTCTGTATCTGGAAACACAAGGCAAGTGTTCTATAAAGTTCTGGAAGAATATAATATCTGGGCAGGCTTGAACAACACTTCTCATTTTTTAAAAAATGAAGGAATTACACACACACACACACACACACACACCATTGTGAAGTGACTACTCTAGTATTATTTAGGGAATCAGTATAACTAACAATAAAACCTTCATTTCTAAATCCATTGCTCTAACTATATTTCAGCATATCAATTACTCCAAGTTCTGAATTTATTTATTTAATTTAAAACATTTATATCCTGTCCTATATCAATAAGATTTCAGGGCGGCGTACATTTACTAGGAAATGTATCAGAAGATACATTTTGAAGTACAGGGTGGAAGAATGGGACAATTTATTTTAGTTGCTATAGTTACAACCAGATCATAATGACATTTAATTGGAAGTAATTCCAGTTTATTTCAGTAAGGTGTGTAAGCTGACTTAAGACTTAAAACAGTAGGAAAAAAAACAATTGTGATTTATTTATTTATTCATTCATTTATTGATGAATAAATTAATAAATGAATAATTGAACGTCCTCTCCGACCTGCTTCTAACTGGGCACCTTGGTATACAGAAGAACTCAGGGAGTTGAAGCGGGAAGGACGATGACTAGAACGCCGATGGCAGAGAACTTGACTCATATCCAACAAGACACGACATAGAGAACATCTTCATTCCTGTGGGGTGGCAATACTTACAGTGAAGAAAGCTTTCTTCTCTGCATGCATTGTGTCTGTGAATTCACGTCCAGGTCTATCTAACGCAGACACCTTCCCCCCTGAACCCGACTTTAGAGATTTTGGTAGTTTGCTGTGATGCCTTTAACGATCATTTCACAGATAAAATCACTCGGATAAGAACCAACTTAGATGCTGTCATTATAGCAGAAGCTGACAATGGAGTGTCCAGAAACTCCGTGAGTAGGATTACACTGGATCAGTTTCAGTTGGTGAGTACCGAGGACGTGGACAAGCTGCTTGGACAAGTGAGGAGGACAACTGCCCTCTCGATCCTTGTCCTTCGTGGCTGGTCATCAAGGGAGGAGATGCAGTTAGACAACAACTACAGCATATTATTAATGCATCTCTCAGGGAGGACAGTTTTCCACCATGCTTAAAAGAGGCGGTAGTATGGCTGCTTCTTAAAAAGCCCTTCCTGGACCCCCTGGACCTTAATAATTACAGACCAGTATCAAATCTTCCATTTTTGGGCAAGGTGATCAAGAGGGCAGTTGCCATCGAACTCCAAGCAGTCTTAGATGATACAGATTTTCTAGACCCATTTCAAACTGGCTACAGAGCAGAATACGAAATTGAGACTGCTATGGTCGCCTTAGTGGATGATCTTTGCAAGAGTACTGACAGGGTGCGTGTGTCCCTGTTGGTGTTTTTGGACCTCTCAGTGGCTTTCGAAACCATCAACCATGGTATCCTTCTGGAACGCCTATGGGGATTGGGAATCGGGGGCACTGTGCTCCAGTAGTTCTGGTCCTACCTCTCGGGTAGGTTTCAGATGGTGATGCTTGGGGATAGCTGCTCTTCAGAGAAGGAGCTGTTGTATGGCATACCACAAGGCACCATCCTATCCCCAATGCTGTTCAACATCTACATGAAACCACTGGGAGAGATCATCCGGAGGCATGGGGCAGGGGGCTATTAGTACGCTGATGACACCCAACTATATTTCTCTATGCCTCTGACAACAGCGTCAGCTAAGGATAGTGTGACTCCTCTGAATAAATGCTTAGAGGCGGTAATGGGCTGGATGAGGAAAAACAAACTGAAGCTGAATCCAGACAGGACAGAGGTGCTTACTGTCAAAGGCCCTAAGCTAGGTTTGGAGGTGTGTCAACCAGTTCTGGATGGGGTTACCCTCCCCCTGAAAGACTGTGTTCGCAGCTTGGGGGTGCTTCTGGATCCATCGCTCCAAATGACAGCCCAGATAGATGCGACAGCCAGGAGTGCCTATTATCAGCTTCAGCTGATACTCCAGCTGTGCCCCTTCCTAGAGCTGGAAGACCTAAAGACTGATAATTTTTATCAGTTCGCCCCTTTCTGTCAGAGGCTGATCTTACCACCGCAGTCCAGGCCCTGGTTCTTTCCAGACTGGACTATTGCAATCTGTTGTATACAGGGCTTCCCTTGAAGCAAATCCAACGCCTACAGGCTGTACAAAATGCAGCAGCCAGGTTGGTCAAGGGGCTCTCGAAGTGATCTTCCATCACTTTGGTGCTTCAAGAGCTCCACTGGCTGCCGGTGGCTGCTAGGGTGCGCTACAAGGTTTTGTTGACCATGTATAAAGCCCTGCATTGCTTGGGACCTGGTTACTTGAGCACCCGCCTTTCTCCTGTGTCTCACCACTGGCAGACTCGCTCTCAGGAGCAGGGTGCCCTGATGGTCCCCCGCTACAAATTGGAATGTGCGGGGGCCAGGGCTTTTTCAGTGGCTGGCCCCCCGTTTATGGAACAATGTGCCACTGGAGATTAGACAGGCTCCCACTCTCAATTGCTTCAAACGCCTTTGTAAGGCGTTTTTATTTTCACAAGAGCCTGGGGAGGGGGTGGTTTAAATTGGGGGTCGAGGGCTTTTAATGGTTTGAGGGTGAGGGTTTTAATGGAATTGTCTTAAAGTGGGTTGAGGGTTTTAATGGAATTGTTTTATATGCAATTGTAAAGCGCCTCGATGCCAGAAATGGTGAGGCAGCACTATAAAAATGCTTTAAATAAATAAAATAAATAATTTTGAGGCTCAACTTCTGCAATGTGCTCTACATAAGGCTACCTTTGTGCCTAGTCTGGAAACTTCAACTAGTTCAAAATATGGCAGCCAGGTTGGTCACCAGTACACCTAGAGGTGACCATATGACACCAACTTTAAAATCACTTCACTGGCTGCCAATTTGTTTTCAGGTGATTTATAAAGTATTGGTTATTACCTTTAAAGCCATACATGGTTTGGGTCTAGGTTACCTGGGGGATCGCATTCTCCCACACAATCCGCCCCACACACTCAGGTCCTCGGGAACTGTTACCCAGAGGACCTCTTCTTCTGCCGCCCCCAGACTGTGGAATGGCCTGCTGGAGGAGATTCGTCAACTTAGAGCTCTCTCTGAGTTTAAGACAGCTGTAAGGACTAGTCTCTTCCAACAGGCCTGCCCAGATGAATTTTAAACCTAAGAATTTTAAGATGCTGTGATTGTTATTTTAATATTGTATTTGTTTTATATGCTCTTTTAACTAATTTTATGTGTTATATTTTATTTAGTGTTGTTCACTGCCTCGATCCAGAGGGCTAGGCGGATATTATTATTATTATTATTATTATTATTATTATTATTATTATTATTATTGCCCTGGTGAAAGGGAAATGGACTGATATGTTAGATATATGTTGTGTTCTACTGAACTAAAGGACTAGGCTGAAAGTATGTCTGGGGGTTGGACTCGATGGCCTTGTAGGCCCCTTCCAACTCTGCTATTCTATGATTCTATGAAATTTTTTATAGTTCTTAAAAGCAGCTAATCTTTACTTAGTGGGAATTTTTGTAGCCTGTAGTTAAGAAGCATTTTTCTCTCTGTGTAAAATAGATGCTGTTTGGGCATCTGCCTGACCTTACCTGTGTGTTGTATGTATAGTTGGAATTACTAGAGGTCAGCCTTTGACAGATGATTGCTATTGTTGCAAATGCTTTTCTAGATCCTGGTTCCCTTTGTGATGTCAACAGGCATGTGGTGCTACTGTTTTCCTTTTTGCTGCTGAATGGGCAGATCACTTCAAACAGATGTGGATGAAGATGAGAAGAGGAAATGTATTTTCTGTGACTGTTACAATAAACTTTTGTTACAGATTATTATGAAAGCGTAGGTGTTTAGTTGATAGTACCCAATCATCTGACATCTGAATAGGGAAGAGTTGTGCTATAGAAAGTTCTCACAGGTCACAGGAGCCCTAGAAAAAGGAGTTGAATTGATATTAATCTCTATGTTCTTTTCTAAGCATCATCCCATGATTATTGCACAACCAATCTTTTATCCCTTACTGTATTTCTGCCCTTTCTGATTTCTGCTGTGCTTTGACTCCAAGCCAACCCCAGCTGAGATATATAAAGCAACACATTCGTCCACTATCTTTGGCCCCAATGCAGAAGATGGCATCTTCTTTCCCATTTGTGGAAGGAGGGGAAGAGGATTTTTTTTTCTTTGCTGCATTGCCTCCTCAAACCAGATCCAACATTTGTTTGTTCAGCAACTCTGTGTCATTCAGCATGAAACAAATAAAATATTGAGAACTTTTTCTTTGCATGTCTTCAGGAAAGTGTTGCAGACCAAGTTATTTTTGCTGTTTTATTCTGGCTTTTTTCAAATAAAATTGGGCTGCAATATTGAGGCCCAATCTTAGACATAATCTAAGTAAGTAACTTCAAAACCTGGGGGCACTCAGAGGAGGATCTCTGCACATGACTTTAATAAATTGACAGGTTCATATGAAGAGTAGGCAATGTTTGTGATACCCTGGTGCCAAATTTTATAGGCACCTTGTTTTAAAGTGAAAATGCAGCTTTTTGGCCCACTTTGACATATTTGGTCACAAAATCATTCAAATCACGACAACCTGGACACCATAGTTTTAGCATTTTTGACACAGACGGTGTCATGAGAACACTCTACTCCTTTAAATGTCACTGAATTTAAATGTCACTGCAGCTCAAGAACATGGAGAAAGTATGGTCCACCAATTCTTTGTTTTCTTGGCTGATAACATCTGGCATGAGAGGAATGAGTAACTGGAATCAGCAGGTGATAAATACCTTGTTAAAGGGAGCGATTCCAGCTACCTTGAAGGAGGTGGTCATGGAGGAAACCTTACCTGAACCTGGATGGAAGAAGATTGTGCTAACTATTCTTGGATGACACGGAGTAGGCCGATCTCATCTAGCCCCCCCCCCCGCACTTCAATTGAAGACAAATTAGGAAATGCTGAAAAGGTGGGAATCTACACTGGTGTTATTCTAACGTTTTGAATGGGTTACTGTGACGCACAGCGTCACGTGACCCTGGGTCTCCAATGTTGTAAATGAGTTGTACTTACAGGTTCTATTTCTTAGTTCCAGCGTGGCTACAGATTCATGTGTCTCCTTCTACCGGTAATTTTCCTCTCCCAACCCAGAGCTGCTGGGTTTGCTCCGCCCACTTCCTGTTCTCCTTCCTTCGCCCCGTTTGCTATCTTATCTGCTACAGCAGATAAATCACACCAGCCTTATACTGTGCAATCACTGACAATTGCATGCAAAGGACTCAGAAGTTTTCCACCTTAGAATCTGCTTTTATTGTGAAGTACTCCCATGCATCCTGCCTTAAAATTTGAATCAAATTGGGTCATCGGTTGATTTTTTTTTATTTTTTATTTTAACATTTCCCCCCTCTTTGCAAAGGAGCTGAGGAGCACTCAAAAGATTGCTGTAGCTCCGTGCAGGAAAATTAAAAAGGGTCTCTTGCTCCCAGTCCAAAACTCATGACCAGCGGGGCTTAAATGCGGCTGCTGCTAAAACTTTTCAATTTGGTCTCCCATCCAAACCCTGACCAGACCCAACCCTGCTTAGCTTCAGCAAAGTGGCTGGCTCCTATGCATTCAGGCTATTCCCTGGGACTTGTGTTAAGATGTTTTGGGAGGAGGGTTGTGTGTGCGCTTATGACTATTGCCCTGCACTGCCGGCTAAGAATGAGGCAGGCAGTGGGCGGAGCAAACCCAGCAGCTCGGAGCAACCCAGAACAATGAAAGGATTTAACAATGTGCCCTGCAGTAACGTTCCAGCTAAACGTAAGTCATGCTAGTGTGCCCTGTGATACAGAGAACCGATACAGAGAACCACGTTAGAAAGGGACACTAGCAACGTGATAAGACTAGTGTAGATCCGGCCAAGGAAGCTGAATACAGCTAATACTGAAACTTAGGCCCTTTCTACACCACATTTTCCTGAAATTGTCCCAGGATTGGGAGTGGGGTGGGTGCGGGGGATGAGCACAGGTTTTCCCAGGTATAACTAAACCCTGGGAAAACTCAATTCTTCCTGCGGTCTTGGGATTGTCCTGGGACCGCAGGAGGTGTATGGCCGCCTGCCCCCGCTTTGTCCCACCTCCATGCCAGTAAATGTGAGAAGGTGGGAAATGGGCACGGGGCACAGAGCTCTTCAGGTGCTCCATGCCCATCGGAGGGGGGGAGCGGGAGCAGTTTTTTGGGGGGTTTTTAACTTAGGTTTTTGTTGGAGTGCAATTGCGCTCATCTCCGGGGGGGGGGGGGGTGGCGGTTAAAAAAGAAAATGGCAGGTGCAACATCCCTCCTTCCTCCCAGGATGTCGCACGTGCATGTGGCCCCAGGGGAGGATCTTGCAAGCAGAATATCATGAGAGCCTCCCCCCTTCCTCTCGGAAGGCCAGGGCATGTAGAAAGGCCCTTAGTCCAGACATGATATAATTACTTTTGGTAGATAGACCAAGGATTTAAGGTCCGTTCTGAATGGGGTTGCACTTCCTCTTAAGGGTCAGGTTCACCGTTTGGGAATGCTGTTTGGACTGGTCCTTACTTTGGACAGCCAGTTGGTGTTTTGGGCTTGAAGTTTTTTTCAGCTATTTGATAGAGGTAACTTGGCTGCTGTTATCTACATCCTGGGAACATACAGATTAGATTATTGCAAAAGAAGATAAGAAGAAGCCATGCTGGATCAGACCAAGGGTCCATCTAGCCGAGTATTCTGCATGCAGGTCTATGTTGAAGACTCAACAGGTTCAAAATACAGCAACTTGATTGTTGACTGGCATGGGATGGTGAAAACATATCTTGCCACTTCAAAACAGTCTCATTAGCAGGATCTGCACTACTGCTTATAACGGTTTATAATGGTTATGACAACTGTTCAGGCCCAGGACACATTACATATATTGTTTTCATACTGTTTTTAAAGTGTTATATCCTGCTTGGTGTAAATCGGCCCATTGTCTCAGTTCAAAGCACTAGTTTTAACCAACAAAGACGTATAGAAGGATTTAAGGTTCCTTGTAGATGTATCTACAAAGTATCTCAAGCATGTGCTCTTGTATGCACTTGTCCATTTATTAAAGTCATCTACAGTGATTCTTCTTTGAGTGCCCTCATCTATTGAGGTTAGTTAGATGGTATCCAGGATTGGGCTTCACCAGCTCTGGAATATCCTTTGCAAGTCTGTGTGCCTAATGTCTAGGTATCAAGTAAATGCCTAGATATCTCATGTTAGGTATCAGGTGAACAGTTTTATTTGTTTAGACTTTTTAACAGAAGGGTGTTGCATTATTATTATTATTATTATTATTATTATTATTTGCTGGCTGCTTTTAGTGTTATTGCTGCTTACATTGCTTGTTGTTGCTGCTGCTGCTATTTTAGGGTTTTATAATTTTTATAATTTTTATATTTTTTATTGCTGTGAGCCATTCTGGGAGCTTGTTTAAAACTGAATGACAGTATCCTAATTTTTAAAATAAATCAATGAATGGGGTTTTTAAAAGTGTTTATAATTCCATGCTGTTTAACTTGTTTTTAATCATGCTGTTTAAATTATTTTAAGATAGAATCCTAAACATAACGTTGGATATTAAATAAAATGAGTTAACTTTCGATTGGCCATTTTCAAGGCCACTTGTTTAGAGTGATACGCAAGCGTGCTTCTAGATGGAGAGCTCCTAGCACCAGCTATCAGAAGGCTTTGTGCAGTTACCTTTCTTCAGAACTTGGAACTTCCATAGAAGGCCGCTGTTCCGAGAAACATTGCTAGATGGCGCCAAATAGGAGAGAACATGGAAATAGGAGAGAAGGCCGAGGCAGTGGATTGGCCTACTGGTTGGTGATGTCACAATGACTTCTCTTCTATTTGCATAAGTGGCTTGGAGGAGGCCTCTGGGCTTTTATATACCCTATTTCTTCAATTCTAAGACACACTTATTTATATAGAGAGGTTTCTTTGGTGATTATTCAATTCAGGATTATTTTATTTGTATTTTGGAATTCATGATTTGCATTTTCTCCTTTTGATATATTAATCCACCAATCGGATCACACTTTTCTGTCCTCTATCAATGGTTCCTAGGCTGATGTCAAGCTGCTGGACTGAAGTGTATCCTGCCCAGCAACTATTGACAGAGGCAGGAAAAGTTTTGTGTTGGTTTGTGGAATATTTCTTCTGTTTTAATGTACTGTGCTGGGCCTTCCCAGAACATGTGGCTGGGAAATCTGTGTTTTGTTTGTTTGTTTTAAAAGCTTCTTTCGAGAGGGAATTAGTTGTCCTTAAAAGGAAAACTTATTTTTTGTAAGTGGAAAGTTGAGTGTTCCAATTTCAGTATTATCCTGCCAAATAGAATAGAACACCAATCAAAAGGGGACTGATGCCACCTGAGGGCACTGCAGGTGAACTGGCCTCCCCCAGCCTGGTTTGCAGAGACTGAGGCAATACTTACTTCATCCATCGTGGGAAGCTGGAGTGGAACTCTGTGTGTGCAGTGCAAGTTTGTTTCGCTCCATGTGTCCAGCCTATGATCCTGCAAGGGCATATATGGTCATGGATGTTTGGCCAGTAGTAGCAATGGTTGGAGTGGAGGTGACAGCATTCTCCAAATGGAAGTATTCCTGTATTTGGGCCATATACTTACTGACCTTTGGGTCTCCTGTGTTGGGAAGGAAAGAGTATTTCAGCAATATCATTTAGGGAAGACACCAATTTTACATATATCCAGAGCTCGTGGGAGGGATGGGGAAAACATGGGAGTCATTTGTGGCAGTTCAGTTTGTAATACAGAGTCCCCCATTTATTTATCTCTCTTGTTTACCTTTGTGGGGTGCTGCGCTTTTGCATTCCCTGTTACAGGAGTAGAGTAGGTGTTGTGGATGGGTGTTTGTGTCTGGAGTTCGGAGGTGCAGTACTGATAAGAGCTCTAAGAAGAGATGTGTTTGCAACATGTTCTTTTTCTGTGTGTTCTGAAGGCTGGCCCCAGTGCTCTTCAACATTTTTATTAATGACTAGCTGTACCTGGCCACACGTTGCTGTAGCTCAGTCTGGTTAAATGGAAAAGAAAGAAAAAAGAAAGCGGACGTTTCTAATACGTTTAATTTCACAATGCTTGTGGGTATGCAAATTTTTTTGTTGTTCCATTGTCTGTGCAGATATAGAGATTGTCTGGTTTGCCGACTCTAGAATATGCAACATATAATTGTCCATGTGAGAAGCAATCCGTGTCTAGATCTAAACCGCACAATTCTAAAGATTGGCCCTGAGCTTTGTTGATGGTGCTTGCAAACGCCAATCGAATTGGGAATTGCAATCTCTTAAATTGAAATGGCATATCCGTTGGAATCATAGGAATGCGAGGAATGAGGACATCTTCACCTTTGAAAGGTCCTGTCAAGATTGTTGCTTCTACGACGTTGCGCAGTAATTTTTTTACTGCAAGCCGCGTGCCATTGCAAAGCTTTGGCTGGTTGATATTTTGCAACATGATAATTGGCACGGCGATTTTCAATTGCAGTACGTGCGGTGGCATCCCTGGCAGATCGAGTGAATTCAAAAATTCTGTTGGATAATTAACCGCTTGATCTGCTTCCACAACAGTGTCGACGGACTTGTATGTGACTGCCTGGCTTTGAATGTTAGACTGAATAATATTGTTAAGTTCGTAGACGTCTTTGTTCTTGGCCGCAAGAATAGCTCGTTCACTCAGCCAATTGTGATTCTTATAATTGGTTTGAATATTGGGAAATACTTTTTGAACCAATTCTTCTTTTGACGTCACTAAATTGCAGAAGTTATGAGGCAATGAAATTCGTCCTGAGGTCAGATCAACCGGCACCTTCCATTCCACTGAGTACATCCAGCAGCGCACAGACCCAAACACTTCATGTTTTACCATGAAATGCATCAGCAATTTTAGCTTCTGTCTAAAAACACGTGCTGTGATGTCATGCCTATCCACCGGCGATTGGCCAGGAAGTAAGAGCTGTTGTATATCGTCCCAAGCTGGATTGCATGTGAATGTAATGAATAGGTCTGGACGCCCTTAGTGTTGAACATACGCAATTGCATCTTGAGCGTACTCATGCATATGACGTGGACTGCCTGTATATGAAGATGGCAAAATCGTTAGTCTTCCAACGTTAGTTGTATTACTGTCATTTACAACTGCATCTCGCAAATGAAAGTATTCTTCTGAGCGAAGCTTGGTCTGATTCAAACGGATGAATATAAAACGTTCTGTTTCGATTTTTGCATACATATCTACGATGTATTGGTGAAACAATTGACGGCATTTCAAAATGTCATTTCATTCTCTCGAATCATTAAACGGTATGAATAATAGTTCATTGCACTGCATTTCATATTTGTTTCTTCGCCGCTGACTGGATTTATCATCTTAACGTTGAAGTGATATCCATCGGCACCATCCCAAAAAATGATTGGATATTGCAGGGCATCATAGCATCGATGAGTTTCTGCAACTTTTGTCAATTGATCGTTTCTCCGATGAAGAACAATATCTCTAGGTTGGAATTGATCTCCGACTATAACAATTGCCACTTCGCATTGAATCTTCGCACATGTTCTCCAGCAGGCGTTTTGTCAGCATGAATAACAATCTTGTGTGTATCAGATGGCATCATGTCAATTGCTGTTTTGAACAAACGTACTAAATTGTTTTTTTCGTGAAGAAGCTCTTGCAGTTTGGAAACGATGGACCTTTTTATGCCGGTAGAAATTCTGCAGCGTGCATTCAATTCATCATTGCCATCACCGATGAAATACATTTGTAGGAATTTATGTTGACTATCTGGAAACGGAAGGAGGGAGCCGGCTTTATGATAAATTTGTCCTTTGACTTTGAAAGTTGGCATAAATGGAACTGTTACGATTTCTGCGCCGAACGACGTCATTTGGAAGCATGAGTTGTATTTTCTGATGTTAGATAGGAAATGCTTTGATTCTGCGGTATATCCGGCAAGCAAAGTTTGTAATGGCTCTGGTGGTTCTCCAAGTTGAGGCAGTTTAATTTTTCCATCAGCGCAACACATTCCTTTCGTTTCTCCATTAAATTTCAGAGCCTTGCAATAAGGACACACTTCAGTCATTGTGCCAATGAGAACATGCTGGCTCAAACTATAATCATCAGCTAGGTTGTACCGGAATGCAAGGGATTGTAATCGCTTGATTGTTGAGTACGGAGTCGTGTTTGACGCTGATGTGCTGTTTCTCATTGACGTCTTTCAGCCACTCTCAGCCTGTCGTGTTCATTCTGTAGAGAACAAAGCAGATCTGAAGCTGTAGAACGCGATCGCCGTGCTCGCAACCGTGCATCCTCAAGTCTGGCTGCACGTCGCTCGGCTGCTTGCTTGGCACGTATTTGAGCCATTCTTTGTCTTTTTTGCTCGTTCGCTGATGCCCGTTCTTCCTCAGTCAGATTTGCAATTACTCGTCGCACTGCTTTCGCTCTGCGACTACGACGACCTAAGTGTGATCTTCTGTGAGGCATTATTTGGATGAACTAAAGCAGATTGATTGCACTGAAAAAGAAGATAGAAAGTTATAACAAAAACATAAAAAATTGCAAAACATTAAAAAAGGAAGAAAGACGAACTAAAAAACAAAGGTAAAAATTTAAAAACTAACGAAATATTTCAGTTGAAACGCAGAAAATTGGAGACATTGAAATGGAATCGTACAATATGTAGTATAGCATGTGTTGCTTTTACGTCCAACAGATGGCGATGTTTTTCAAAAAAAGATTGTTTTTACCTGTCACAGGTGTGGTGAGGAGGTTAGTGGGTTTTGGCCTCTCTGCTAGGCCGGAATCTCCTGGCAGTTACCTTTCTTCAGAACTTGAAACTTCCATAGAAGGCCGCAGTTCCGAGAAACATTGCTAGATGGCGCCAAATAGGAGAGAACATGGAAATAGGAGAGAAGGCAGAGGCAGTAGATTGGCCTACTGGTTGGTGATGTCACAATGACTTCTCTCCTATTTGCATAAGTGGCTTGGAGGAGGCCTCTGGGCTTTTATATACCCTATTTCTTCAATTCTAAGACACACTTTTGTCCCCATCTATAATATAGTTACATAAAAACACGCGCGTATTCGAATGCAACGTTGTGTCAAAATTTCAAAGCAATCGGTGAAGAACTTTTGGAGATTTTAGATTAGGAACAAACGAACATTTACATTTTTATTTATATAGATTTGGACGAGGAGGTGCAGCGAACACTTATCAAATTTGCAGATGACACAAAATTGGGTGGGATAGCTAATACCCTGGAAGACAGAAACAAACTTCAAAGTGATCTTGATAGGCTGGAGTGCTGGGCTGAAAACAACAGAATGAAAATTAATAGGGATAAATGTCAAGTTCTACATTTAGGAAATAGAAACCAAATGCACAGTTACAAGATGGGGGATACTTGGCTCAGCAATACTACAAACGAGAAGGATCTTGGAATTGTTGTAGATAGCAAGCTGAATATGAGCCAACAGTGCGATATGGCTGCAAGAAAGGCAAATGCTATTTTGGGCTGCATTAATAGAAGTATAGCTTCCAAATTGCATGAGGTACTGGTTCCTTTCTATTCAGCCCTGGTTAGGCCTCATCTAGAGTACTGCATCCAGTTCTGGGCTCCACAATTTAAGAAGGATGCAGACAAGCTGGAGCGTGTTCAGAGGAGGGCAACCAGGATGATCAGGGGACTGGAAACAAAGCCCTATGAAGAGAGACTGAAAGAACTGGGCATGTTTAGCCTGGACAAGGGAAGATTGAGGGGAGACGTGATAGCACTCTTCAAATACTTAAAAGGTTGTCACACAGAGGAGGGCCAGGATCTCTTCTCGATCCTGTGCAGGACACGGAATAACGGGCTCAAGTTAAAGGCAGCCAGATTCCAGCTGGACATCAGGAAAAACGTCCTGACTGTTAGAGCAGTACGACAATGGAACCAGTTACCTAGAGAGGTTGTGGGCTCTCCCACACTAGAGGCCTTCAAGAGGCAGCTGGACAACCATCTGTCAGGTATGCTTTAGGGTGGATTCCTGCATTGAGCAGGGGGTTGGACTCGATGGCCTTGTAGGCCCCTTCCAACTCTGCTTCTATTACATGCAAAGTGCTTTCTCTTTGTGTAAAGTTCTCTTTCTCCATAGTTCCCATCACCAAAAGCTCCCCCTTGTGTCCTCTGTGTGCATGACTTGGGGCCAGAGTGGCATAGCCTCATGCCACACACCGGCCTTAGCTAGACCTAAAGTTTATCCCTGGATCGTCCCGGGGTCATCCCTGCTCATGTAAATGACACACAGGGGATCCCGGGAGTAGGCAGGGATGACCCCGGGACGATCCTGAGATAAACCTTAGGTCTAGCTAAGGCCACCCTGTCATGTGAACTATGGTCTCCCTGTTGGGGTGTTCATACGTCGCTGGTGCTGTGCTGTGACTGGGTGCAATGATGACAAATCCATAATGGTGATGTGGGTGGTGCAGGAAGAGGGAGGAAGCAGTGCAGGTTCACTCATCTTTTCCTCTCCATTGAGATCAGTGGGTGAAAATCTCTTTATGCCTGTGCCGGCGTTGATGGCGTGGTCAGGGCCCGAAGGGCTGGATGGTTTGGCACATTTGCCCCTTGCTGTCCTGCTCACTACCCCATCCTATTTTGGCCACTACTCCAGTGGAGTTGTGCAGTTAGTGCAGATAGGGATGCATAGCTTTGTGCTAGTGCATTGATGCAGTTATGCCAGTACATTTCCAGTGGCAGAGACATAATTCAAGTTGCACTGGCATACTGAGGGTTCTCTCATATCCTATAGCCACTCAGCCAATATATCTTGGTTATAAGATTGTGCCTTCAAATCCTAAACATAGTTTCTTAGATATAACTCCCACTGAAATCAGTGAAACTTAATTCTGAGGGACTACCTAGGACTAGGGTGCCAGATTATATGCTTGCTTGATCAGAAACAAAGTACTTTTACTCAGTATTTGCAATAGCTGTAGATTCACCTGGCTTCTAGCAGTGCAAGTAATGTCATGGAATTTCAATAAATAATTCAAGATCATCTCCTATTACATTTTCAGGGTTTACTTTCAGCATCTGTGTGCCATTATTTTTGTTAGCCCAATATTGTGCTTAAAGGTATGGAAATTTGGCTGAGATTCATCAACGTTTGCAAGGATACACTCATAAGCAGATCAGTATCCCAGGTCCATAGATTTTAAACACTCATTTGAATCCCGGAGGTGCATGGACCTCCTTTTTACCAGTCAACTGTAGGCTGGATTCCAAGGGTGTTTTGTGGGAGCAAAGGTTTTTGCATTATCACACTGAAACATCTTTTTTCCTTCTATATACTTCGATAGGAAATGCTAATAATTTTAGTTTGATGTTCATTATCTATGCTGTTTTTAAAAATAAATCATCAGACAATGGTGCCGGTTTCCTACCTCTCCCATAATTATGATTTCAATTTGGAAATAAGTTGCTCTATTTCTTGGTTTGCTACCTACTCCAAATCAGTGTGATAATCAGAAATATCAAAGCATGATGTGAAAATGACTAGAGAGGTCCACAGATTGTACTTTTTTTAAATCAGAAAATTAATATATAAGATAGAGAAAAACTTGACCTAGGGCTGTTGCTGCAATACTGACGTATCTGTGTCATGTTCTCTCTTTTCTTTAACATGGAGGTGGTGGGCTGGTTTGGATGGGATCCAGATGAACACACACCTGCCCTCTGTGGGGTGAATGACGTCAGCAGGTGATGCCACATCCCTAAAGACACGAGGCAGAGCTGCAACATCCTGATGCCATTCGTTCAGTCCCTCTCTGGCTGAAGCATTGGTGGGAGTTTCTCCAGCTGGCCCTTTGGCTGGGGACCCAGCTTTGCTAAGCAAAAGCTTTCCCTCAGCGTCATGAAGATGCCCCTGCCAAGGCACTGGGCAGATGAGCTGTCCTCCTCTTGGCACCTCAGCTGGGGGCAGGGTTTGGGGGAGGGGAGGGGCCTCTCCTGAGACACCATAGGATGGATGGGCTGGCAGGCCAAATTTGGCCCACAGGCTGGAGGTGCCCCATCACTGCGTTAGCGTTTCTGATCTCTTGTCCCATGCCGTGAGCATTCCTTCCCCCCTGGTTCATATCATTGGCTGCCAATGGAGAAGGTTTTTCTGGAGAGCACTGGCAGCTTGCTCCTGATGGGAGGTGATGCCTGATAAAGTGTTGGTACACCTCACCCACAGCAAAATACAGGTGATCAGTGGGCTCACACCTGGATTTGCTACTTTATGGGCAAACATCAAATTGCTTGCCTAAGGGAGGACATAGCTGGGTATCTTCATTACATCTGACACTAGCAAAAAGGTGGGCAAATATGGGTCTCATGTGCCCCCTTTGGCCTTTTTTATGGCCCTGCCACCCCCATATTGCTGTCAAATGTCAGTGGCCCCAGTGGCAATGGCAGCAAAAAAAGCTGCTTTTTCATTTTAAAATGAAGTGAGCACACACCTTGTTTTAATGCAGATACAGGCTTCTCCAATGCTTCCAGGGGCATTAATGATTATGCATTAAAACAAGGTGTGCTGCATTTCAGTGGTGGAGTGTGTGGAGCCCCTGGCGGGTTCCAGGGGTTGGAAATTGGTCCCTGGACCCTCTGAAGCCACCCAGCCCTGGATTAGCAGCTGGCATTGAAGTATTACGACTGAGGCGCCAATGATTCTCTGGGCTGAATAAGTAATTAAATTATCTGATTTACAGTATAAGCCTTTTCCTAAATTATGCTAGTGAATGAAGATTATACTTGTATTCAGGGCTGTGCACAGCCCCCCCCCCAACACACCTTGGAGGCCATTTTGAAGCCTACAAAATGGCCCTGATGCAACTTGAGGTGCCTTGGGGGGCACCTTGCCTCACTGCCAAAGCTGAAGCAAGATTTGCCCCCTCCCAAAGCAACTCGGCCTTGCAGGTTTCTGGCACCCAGGAAAGCCAGGCACAAGGCTAACTGGGAGTCAATGGAACTCCCAACTCCCTATTCCCTGATTGCAGCCCCCTCTTCCCCCCCCATTGCAGCCCACTTGCCCCCTCCTCCTAACCCAGAGCTGCTGCTGCCAGGACTTACCTGTAAATTGCATCCTCCTCCCAGAGAGCAGTTTGACCTAAAATGGCATCTGAATCGATCCAAATTGATTCGAAAAGGTCCAATCTGCTCTGGACCGATTCAGAGACACCCCCCCCCCCTGAACTGCCTCAGATCTGTAATTCGGGGTTCCGAATCACGCCAATCCACTTTGGATTCGGGATTCCGATCCGATGCACAGCCCTACTTTATAACAGTTTTGAAAACGATATATGGAGTGTGTCCTAGGCCCCAACAGTTGTCAAAACTGTTATAAAGCGCTTTAAAGTGCTTTAAAGCAGTAGTGTAGATCCTGCCCAGGTATCATGTGAATGTATTCAAATGAATAAATGTGTCATCATGGCACAAGGTATGCTAATAGCTCAGTCGTACAATGTGACATCATCCATTTCATTTGGGACATGGAAAGCCAAAAAGGGAGGCAGAGTGTATGAACAGAAGAAAGTGAATATCTCTTGAAGAATAAGTGTTTTTTCTGTGAGAACCCACATGGAAGAGAGCTATGCCTCTGCAACTCAAAAGTAGTTAACTCGCACTCAAAATCTTGGTAAAAATTTGAGCTACTCCTTACAATTGTTTAGGCCTGCTTATAGAGATCTGTCTTGCACTTTTGGGAGCCATGAGATAAGAGAATGGTTCATTAAATTTTCTCTTCAGTAGACAATATCTGAATTTGAACAATTGTACAGTGTACATATATTTGTAGCCCACGCTACCTTATCCTCCTTATGTTACCTTTTCCATTCCTGAGGCACATCTCTCACAAACTCCCGTTGATGTCTCATTTAAATTAATGAAACTCTTCAGTAACCCATTCAGTAAGAAGCCAGAAAGGCTGTTTCTTTGTACACAAGTATGTCTTATGATTGCACTTAGTTGTTGGAAATAAAAATTTCTTTAGTTCCTGGTCATGCTCTACTTTTAACAAACATGAACGTTACCATACTACATTATGTATTTCCTTTTTTAAAAAAAAATGCTGAAAGGTTCTCAAGTGAAAAACAATTCCTCAAACTTTATGGGGACCTTCTTCATCACAAGAATAAGAAAAAAACCCAGAATAAATATCAAGAATTGCCTCTTTATTTGAAAAATGTTCTAAAGAATTGACAAAGCAGTATGGACATGCTCGGCTTTTGGCTGGAATTCATAACTCTAAAAAATATTCTCATTGCAAGATAATTCCCTTTGTCTATTGTTAATGCTTTTTCAACCTTGGCAAAGCCATTGTAAAAAGTTTACACATTTAATGAATTGAGATTGCATTTTTAGTCTCTCATAGCAACATAAAACAATGAGTCATGGGATTATTTTCCATTTAGTATATTCTAACTCTTTAGGGAATAAGAATCCAACCTGTGCTGGTGGGGTCATGCTCCCCTTGAAGTTTGTCTATTGTCCTGGATCCAGCCCTGAACTGGATGGCTATGTTTCAGCAGTGGCCAGGGGTGTTTTTGCACAACTCTGGCAAGTGTGGCAACTACACCCATTTCTGTTGATGCCAAGATTCAAGATTTACTTGAAAGCAGATATGTATAATATTTTAAGTTGATATAAAGCAATCTCTCCTTCACTGTATGGCTGCCTCCATATGTACAAGGGAGGGGAGATGGCCCAAAGTAAAATTGTTAAATGTCATAAAGACATTTCCATTAAGTTATTTCCATTGGAGTTTTATTGATGAAAATTCTGACCAGCCAAATATCTCAACCTAAGCCAATTTGAGCAAGATTTCCTAAAACTTTTGCTGGGTCATCTTACTTGGGATCAGGAATTTTGAGTCATGAAGGACATTATTTCCCAACATAGATAGTTGTTTTTAGCCATCCTCTGTGGTATGTGGCTTGGCTCGCTTGCTTGAGTTATTTGTGCCTACTTGCTCTGTAGTACAAAGGAAGAAGTAGGTCTCTAGCTGGTGCTAGAAGATAATAATCCATTTTTTGAATAATGCATTTTGACCCATAGACCTTCTTCTTCGGAAACAAAGAGTGTTGAGAAATATGTCAGTGAGAATAAAGGAGAATTATTATAAAATTATATGGAGGTGGTACCTAACCCCGGTTAGATTAAACAAGATAAATAATCAGCATTCAGCAAATTGTTGGAGAGGATGTGGGGGAAAAGGAACGTATTTACACATGTGGTGGGAATGCAAATATGTACAAAAATTGTGGAAGATGGTGTTTCTGGAGATTGAAGAAATTGTGGGAATGAAGATAGAGCGAACACCTAAAGTAGCATTACTGTCACTATTGGAAGATGTAAAATGTAAAAAAGAAATTAAGGAATTAATAATGAATTTGCTGACGGCGGCAAGATTGATTGTAGCAAGGAACTGGAAGATTCAAGGGGAATATTGTATCGAAGAATGGTATAAAGAAGTTTGGGATTTAGCTATTAATGACAAACTGACTTGTAATATTAAATTGAAAAGATTTAATATTCTTTAATATTAAAGAATATTAAAGGGCAAGGCGGAGCAGGCCAATTCGCTTCTGATTCTCTGCTTCTAATCGGAGCGGAGCACATCCCTAGTTGGCACCACTTCGTACATCCAGACTTTGAACTCCTGTCTACTTCCTGCATAAACATGTGACTCTGAGACCATCTTTCTAATGCCCTGCGTTGCATGCCAGCACCATGGGGCTAAGTTGCAACAGGTTGTCTGGGTTGTCTGTGCAGCCTCTGTTCTCTCTCTCTCTAAGGCCATAGCTAGACCTAAGGTTTATCCTGGGATCATCCAGGGGTCAAATCTGTTCATCTAGGTTCTTCTTCGTGGTCTCTGTGCATCACACATATGGGCTCTGCGCCTGCGCAGAGCTGTTGTCGGGAAACTTCTAAAGCTGAGCTTTTGGCGGGAACCCTCCCCCACTCCCTAGTGCGCATGTCTAGGAGGGTTCCCGCCCAGCTCCCCAGTTCTCCTTCGACCGCCTCACGGCTATTTCGTCGGGTTCTTCACTGGA
Organism: Elgaria multicarinata webbii; assembly: GCF_023053635.1. Taxonomy (NCBI): domain Eukaryota; kingdom Metazoa; phylum Chordata; class Lepidosauria; order Squamata; family Anguidae; genus Elgaria; species Elgaria multicarinata. The sequence continues at coordinate 3,655,648 of NC_086172.1, forward strand.
AATAAAACCAAATATAAGCTGAGTTACTTACCTTTACTTCGAAATTCTCTTCATCTTTACCTCTTCATCTCTTCCTCTTCATATTTTCCTCCTATTTAAAAAAAAAAATCCTTTACTAAATTAATCTAAATTTTCCAGCTTAAATTTCTCAACTTCTACAAGATGATCAGCGGCTGCTGATCGTGAAGATCCAAAACTTGTATGGCCCAAAGGGCACCTTTCCGAAAATGCACAAGATGTGGTGCTAAATTACCACCATCTGACGGTCACAGACATTGTTTATTGTGCCTTGGAGAAGGCCATAAGGTGGATTCCTGCCATAACTGCCAGGCGTTCTCGCAGCAAACCAGGAAAAACAGAGCCGACAGCCTTAAGACAGAATTGTGGACAAAAGATCTTCAAGCTGTCCAGAACCAAAAACCTAACATGGCAACAACCATGCCCAACAGAGAGCAAACAAATGCTCCGGTGGCTAGACCTCATACTCCGCCGCCCTCTGTATCGACGGTGAGAGAGGCGCCTCCCACGTCTGGGAGAGCAACAACCGATTTAATAGCAAAAAGGCTAGTAAAAGCAGCGAGGGCAGGAAAAGCCCCAGATGCTCAGAAAAAGAAGAAGAAGAAAACCAGCCATCATCGACATTCAGACCAACAGAAGGGTCGATCGATACCGACCAGTTCAATCCCCTCGACATCAAGAATTGCCATTCCACGTTCCCCCTCGACATCGAGGGCGGGTGATACATCCGCACCGAAAAGGCAGTCCCCATCGGCATCGACAACACCGATGGCGCCCCGCCCCTTGACTGCGAGAACGGATGCAAGACGTTCTCCCTCGGCATCGAGAATCTCTGCTGCGCTTCGGCCATTGACGTCGAGGGCTCAGACCTTGCAATCTCCAACGACATCGAGGGCGGACAACATTCCCCCTCCATCGACATCGAAAGCAGATGATTTAACACCACGGAATGACGCCATACCATCTGTGTCCATTTCGGAGGGTGAAATAAGGGACTCACCTCAGAGACAAGTCCCTGTTCAACTTAGCCCCCACGCACCCTCCATACCGAGACAGAGGCAATACTACAGACGGGAATCCCCAGAGTCCATCCACTCCACAGCGCCAAGGGATCGATACCGATCACGTTCACCCTTTTTGGATAGGGACAGACGTTCTGACATCTCATCCCAGTACTACGAGGAATCCCGTTGACATCGGCACCATGATGATTATTATCATTACAGCTCTTCTCCGCGAAGACCAAGAGAGCAGACTGTCACATGCTCACAACAACATAGATCGGTACCGTACTTGGCACCGAGAGTCGATATCGAGTCAACACAGTATTCACGCGATCTCCCTGCTATAACAGCATCGCTGGAAGGGGAACAAGACCAAACCAACGAACAACAATTAACGTTACAAGTAGGCATGTGCTCCGCTCCGATTAGAAGCGTAGAAGCAGGAGCAAATTGGCCTGCTCCGCCTTGCCCAGAGGCAGAGTAGAAGCGGACCGGGGACCTGTAGAAGCACGGTGAAGAGAAGCGGCCATACGCGGAGCGCTTCTCTTTTCGCAGACCAATCCGATCGCCATTTTGAAACATTTCGCCCATAGGATTGCATTGCGGAAAAGAAAGGGGGATAACTGTGTTGGTTTTGAAACTATCTTTCTGAAAATTCTTGTGCTTAGAGAGCCATGGATGGGGGTCATTTTGAGCCTACTCTCAGCTCTCTGCGTGGTGCGGTTCGCATGCTAGAATTTTTTAAAAAAACGGCGGGAAAAATACCTTTTCTGAAGGGCTGAGGGGCAGAGTCAACTCCCAGTCATGATCACATGATCCCAAAGTTGGAGGAGGGGATAGGCAAAACGGGTAACTTGGGATTCTGGGAACTTCTCTTTCTTAGTCTGAACGGACTTTTCCCAGTGTTTTTTAAAACAGTAACCCCACCAAATGCACAAACACAACCTGAAATCATATACTAAGCCAATAATAAGAGAGCATTGCTACCCACCCTAACTTTGGGGAACAACTGAAAAGATGTGGTGCAAGGGGATGAGCTCCCCTAGGGCATGCCATGTGGACGTGCCCCCACTCTCTCCTGTACTTGGAGGGCTATCAGAGCCCTCCAAAGAGAGTAAAGCAATGCCTATCATGAGTTGAAGTGAGAGCTTTACTCCTTAGTAGAGCTCTCGTGGTGGAGCAATGGCTTTCATGAGTTGAACTGACAGCGTTGCTTCTTAGACAGGACCAGTTAAATTGGCTGATGATTCCCCCTCCCCTGGGCACGTCCCCCTATTACTGGTAAAAGACAGATATAGCCTTTTTAAAAAAAGTTCTTCTTGTTGTTTATTCAGCAACACTGCTGCTTTTAATTCCACCCCTCCTTCATTTATTTATTTATTTATTTATTTATTCCATTTTATATGCATTACTGGCTTATCCTTGGCTCACTTCCTTATGCCCCCAGAAATGTCTGCTGCCTGCCTGCCTTCCTTCCCTCCTCCCCTGCCCGCCTCGCAGGGATGTTGTGTGTGTCTGGCTTTGACTCAGGGGAGAAGTCCTTCCTGCGCTCAATTAGACTTTTGGAAGTTCCAAATCCATTTTTCAAGTGTGGAAGAAGATTCATAAGTTTATCTCTACCCAATTCATGGCATGTTGGGATTTCCTTTGAAATGCCCCCATTGAGATGTCTGCAGGTTTAAGCCCCGCCAAAAAACAGGGGATGATGGGACTGCCTTGAGTCTGGGCATGCGTGTGTATCCCTGGATAAGCTATCATGGTGGCAAGTTTGAGGTTTTTAACGTGCACATTGATGGAGCTATGGAAAGGGGTGTGAATGGGGTGCCCGATTTTCATAAATTCCCCCAAAATCAGGGGATGATGGGACTGCCTTGAGTCTGGGCGTGCTTGTGTATCCCTGGATAAGCTATCATGGTGGCGAGTTTGAGGTTTTTAACGTGCACATTGACGGAGCTATCAAAAGGGGTGTGAATGGGGTGTTGGATTTTCATAAATTCCCCAAAAATCAGGGGATGATGGGATTGCCTTGAGTCTTGGCATGCGTGTGTATACATCCATGAGGTGTCATGGTGCCAAACTTGAGGTTTCTAACTTTCACAGAAAAAAAGTTGTATACTTTTTTAGCTTAATGCAAGCCTATGGGGGGGGGGGGAAATGGAGCTCCGATCCGGATCCGGAGCTCCACAGCGGAGCGGAGCGGACATGGGCAGAGCGGGGAATGGAGCGAAGCGGCCCGATCCACAAATCGTGGATCTGGAAGAGAAGCGGAGCGGGGGGTCCGTGCACACCCCAGTTACAAGTAGCCTCCCTGCGTTCACTAACATGACTACCAGTCTGATTCAGCCTCTTACTCCTCTATTGCTCCTTCCATTGCTTCCCCAGATGGAATAGTAGTACCGCACGAGCCACTTTCACCATCTGAAGATCTCACCCACTTCTCAGACCAAATACAACGTATGGCACAATCCTTGGGTCTGCAAACATCACAACCACTACAGGCACTAGACGACCCAATCTTTGATGTTATTAATACAGAATCGGCGTTGCCAATACTTTTACAAACAATCCAACAATCTTGGAAACAACCAGCATCGATGCCCCCAGCATCAAAGAAGTTGGAAAGTATGTATAAAGTCCTAGAAAAGGATGTGGAATTCCTATTTTGTCATCCACAACCAAATTTGATTATTGTCGAATCAGCACAAGGGTGTTCACAACGTACCCATTCAGCGCCAGTGGATAAAGAGGGCAGACGGCTAGACTTGATGGGAAGAAGATTCTATTCATCAGCTTCACTAAGCCTAAAGGTATCAAATTATCAAGCCACAATGGCATGATATCAGGTTTTCTTACTTGATAAAATCGCATCGCTCTGCAATAACTTAAGCGATGACCAAAGAGAACTTGCCCGTGTTTTTACAGACGAGGCAATAAGGCTTGCTAAACAACAAATTAATACCTCAAAGCATCAGACTGATTGTGGCTCAAAGGTAATGGTTGGTGCCGTCGCACTCCATCGCCATGCATGGCTCAGATCGACTGCACTGTCACAAGAAGCAAAAACCCGCATCGAAGACCTCCCATTCGATGGTGAGGGATTATTTAATTCCAAGACCGATGAGTCCATGGACTCAGTACAGAAGGCTAGGACAACGGTTAGAAAAATGGAACTAATTTTCCCTACTCAACAGTTCAAACAGAGACGTTGGTATAGACAGCCACAAGCTCAATACCAAAGATACCAAAACGATCGCCCCAGATTTCAACAAGGACGTTTCCAGCAGCAACAAATACAACAACAGAAACCAAACAAGGGCCAATTTCCTTCTTCACGAAACCATTTCCAGAGACGTAAAACTGACTTCAACAACCAACAGTGGCTTTGACTGGACAGTCAAAACCACCAAACAAATCACCCCATTCGGCCAACACCTATCCAAATTCCTCTCAACATGGACACACATCACATCAGACAGATGGGTCCTTTCCATAATTGCACAGGGATATCGAATAGAATTCGACACACTACCACCATCCAGTATCTTTCGCATTACGACCCCTTCAACACCATTAAAGCAAGAGGTTCTATCCCTCTTAGCAAAGGGAGCCATCATCAAAATACCCAGATCCCAGACTAAGGTGTCATCAATATGCGGATGATACCCAGCTCTACCTTTCCTTTTCATCAAACCCAGGTGAGGCAGTGGCTGTTCTGAACCAGTGCCTGGGCACAGTAATGGACTGGATGAGGGCTAACAAACTGAGACTCAATCCAGACAAGACGGAGGTACTGTTAGCGGGTGGTTCAATTGTCTGGCGAGGTGATGTTTTCCCTGTCCTGGACGGGGTTGCACTCTCCCTAAAGGATCGGGTCCGTAGTTTGGGGGTGCTCTTCGATCCAGAACTGTCACTTGAGGCACAGGTGAACTCAGTGGCAAAGAGCACCTTTTATCAGCTTAGGCTGATATACCAACTGCGCCCTTATCTGGACAGTGATAGCCTAGCTACAGTTATCCATGCTCTGATAACCTCTCGTTTGGATTACTGCAATGCGTTATACGTGGGGCTGCCTTTGAAAACGGTCCGGAAGCTTCAGCTGGTACAAAACAGGGCAGCCCATTTACTAACAGGGACTGGCTGGCGAGATCACATTACGCCAGTCCTTTTACAACTTCATTGGCTGCCAGTCCAGGTCCGGGCCCGATTCAAAGTGCTGGTATTGACATTTAAAGCCCTAAACGGTTTGGGGCCAGGTTATTTGAAGGAACGCCTCCTCCCATATGTACCTACCCGGACCTTAAGATCATCTACAGGGGCCCTTCTCCGTGAGCCCCTGCCAAAGGAAGTGAGGCAGGTGGCTACTAAGAGGAGGGCTTTCTCCGCTGTGGCACCCCGGTTGTGGAATGAGCTCCCCAGAGAGGTCCGCCTGGCGCCTACACTGTAGTCCTTTCGTCGCCAGCTGAAGACCTTTTTATTCACTCAGTATTTTAACACTTAATTTTAACTTAATTTTAAATTATACTGTTTTAACTCTGTATTTTAACCTTATATCAATTTTGCTGCGTGGTTTTTATCCTGGTTGTGCTTTTTATATTGTATTTTGTATTTGTGTTTTTAACCTGTTGGATGTTTTATGATGGTTTTAATTTTTGTGAACTGCCCAGAGAGCTTCGGCTATTGGGCGGTATAAAAATGTAATAAATAAATAAAATAAATAAATAAATAAATAAAATAAATACATCAGGGATTCTACTCCCGCTATTTCACCTTACCAAAAAAGGATGGCGGCCTACGTCCTATTTTAGACTTAAGAGATTTAAACACTTACATAACCCCCCAAAAAATTCAGAATGGTCTCCCTAGCCAACATACTACCACTGCTCTCAGAACATGCCTGGTTCGCATCCATAGACCTGAAAGATGCGTACTTTCATATCGACATACATGCCCAAAGTCAGCAGTACCTAAGATTTCTCATAGGACAACAGGCATTCCAATTCACAGTGCTACCATTTGGCCTGTCCACAGCACCACGCATGTTCACGAAGTGCATGGCTGTAGTATGTGCCTACCTACGACAGCAAAGAATCCAGGTCTACCCTTACATAGACGACTGGCTGATAGTCGCACAATCCCGTCAGTCGTTAACTTACAATCTACATACCATACAGCTCCTACTTCGAGATTTAGGTCTCTACATAAACACAGAAAAATCTTGCATAACCCCAACAGGATCCATAAAATTCATAGGGGCAATCCTCAATGCAGACCTGTGCAGAGCATCTCTTCCCTTGGACAGGGCAAAAACCATCATCCCCTAGCAAGGGCAATAAGAAAGCAAAGCAAACAAAAGGCCATTACCATCCAAAGAATGTTAGGCTTAATGGCATCCACCACTATGGTGATAAAACTTGCACATCTGAAAATGCGAAGAATGCAACTTTGGTTCACAAGGTTATTCAATCCAAAACAAAACACAAGACGCTTCACGCTTCACGCTTCACGTACCACCAGAAGTGCAAAGGTCATTACTATGGTGGATGTCCCCCCACAATCTACCCCTCAGAGCCTTCAAGGATCATAACAATCGATGCCTCGAGTGTAGGATGGGGAGCTCACTACAAGAATCTCACAGTACAAGGACGCTGGACTGGCAAGGACAGACACAGACACATCAACATGCTAGAACTACTTGCAGTTCAAAAAGCACTAAAAGCGTTCCAGACACAACTTTACAAGCAACATATTCAAATAACATCGGACAACACAACTGTAGTCTTCCACCTGAACAAACAAGGTGGAACCAGGTCAATACCGTTAGTTCACCTCACCATCCAAATCCTAGAATGGTGCAATGCTCACCACATCACCATTACTGCAGTACACATTGCAGGAGATCGCAACCAACTCGCAGACCGACTCAGCAGAACTATGACATCTGCCCACGAATGGCAAATTCACCCAGACGTCATCCAAGATGTATTCGACAGATGAGGCACCCCATCCATCGATCTGTTTGCCACATCCGCCAACAGTGTCTGCGACCAATTCTGCACCAAAGCAGGAATAGGACACCAATCGATGGGGGACGCGTTTCTACACAAGTGGAACACAGGCCTCCTCTACCTATACCCACCAATTCCTCTACTAACAAGGACAGTGGCAAAGATCATAATGGACAATGCCAACTGCATTGTTCTGGCCCCATGGTGGCCCAGGCAACCTTGGTTTGTCCCTCTCCTAGACAGAGCTCAGGGGAGATTCTTCCGGTTGCCAATGAGAATAGATCTAATCTACCAGAGCGGGGGTCGAGTCCATCACCCAGACCTGGACTCTCTACATCTAACGGCCTGGAGACTAACGCCAATATAAATCAGGATACCTACACACCTGAAATACAGGTCATTCTTGACGCGGCTCTAAAACCGTCAACAAGACTGTCAAGGTTTGCCATAATGAAGGACTCTGAACTGTGAAAATGCAATATAAACATAATTTTATTGTTTTTGTTACAATTAGTTCAAAGAAAACTGAAATACTCATCAATAAGAGTTTACCTGGCTGCAATTACTGCATACCATGAAAAATTGGATGGAGTTTCCGCATTCGTACACCCAGTGGTACAAAAGTTTTTAAAGGGCCTCCATAACTTACATCCTCCTGTTAAATCCCCTGTTCTGCCATGGAGTTTATCCGTTGTACTCCATGCCCTGTTATCCAAACCTTTTGAGCCATTAGCCACAGTTGATTTGAGACTGTTAACACTCAAACTTGTTTTTCTCATTGCAATCACCACTGCGAGAAGAGTAGGTGAACTGGCAGCACTCAGAATAGACGAACCGTACCTAACATTCCATCGAGATAAGGGTGTGCTGCGTCCAGATAGTCAGTTCCTCCCTAAGGTTATATCATCATTCCACGTAAATCAGGACATCATCCTCCCAGCTTTCTTCCCAGCCCCTGCATCGGATATTGAAAGGTCACTTCACATGCTAGATGTTAGACGGGCTTTGGCTTTTTATAAATCTCGCACAGATTCCATCCGCAAGTCCCAGCGACTCTTCGTCTGTCATAGTGGGCCTCGGAGAGGCTTACCTGCATCAAAACAGAGAATATCATCATGGATAGTTCAGGCCATATCTCTGGCTTATGAACTAGCAGGCATGACACCTCCAACTTGTGTCAAAGCCCATTCCACAAGAGCAGTCGCAACGTCTACTGCATTCAATAGAGGCGTTTCAGTCACAGAACTGTGTAGAGCTGCAACATGGTCAAAGTCTACGACCTTCATTCGACATTACAGACTCGATATGAGAGCCAGAGCCAACTGTACGTTTGGGAGAGCGGTCCTGTCATCAATTCTGCACTGACACCTACCCACCTCTGGTAAGTCAGCTTGCTAATCGCCCATATGTGTGATGCACAGAGACCACGAAGAAGAAATGCAAGTTGCTTACCTGTAACTGTAGTTCTTCAAGTGGTCATCTGTGCAGTCACACAACCCACCCACCGTCCCCACTTCGGTGTGGTGCTACATTATATAGAACAAATACTCCTTGGTACCGAGGCTAAGGTCTCAGGAGAACTGAGGAGCTGGGCGGGAACCCTCCTAGACATGCGCACTAGGGAGTGGGGGAGGGTTCCCGCCAAAAGCTCAGCTTTAGAAGTTTCCCGACAACAGCTCCACGCAGGCGCAGGGCCCATATGTGTGACTGCACAGATGACCACTCGAAGAACTACAGTTACGGGTAAGCAACTTGCATTGATACACAGATGATCCAGTGCTCAGGCAGGGGCAAACCCTGGATGATCCCAGGATAAACCTTAGGTCTAGCTGTGGCCTAAGTCATTGCAGCCAAACAAATTCCTCCAGCCTCAAACCATCTCCCCACCGCCACCCACCGCTCTGCCAAGGTCTGCCGACAGTCCAGCTGGGCTGCACACTTGTGACTAGGGATATTGCTTATTGCAGCTTATTGCTTGGTCATGTTCGGTGACTCTTACTTTAAAAACCTCCACCATCAGCTGCCTCTACCTCCTTTCCCCCCACACAACTGCTCAACTCTAATGCACTCTTAAAACATCCTGGGCAGCAAGCCAGCCTCTCAGGGCCAAGCTACAAGTACATCTGGGTTGCCTTCAGCCGCTCTCTGCCTTATTCCAGCCAAGCAACATCGCCATCCTCAAACAATCCCCCACCCCCCTCTCTTTGCTGAAGTCCCCAGGGCCGGTGCCAGACTATTTTGCACCCTAGGCAAGGTGAGCTACTTTCACCCCCCGCCCCCCAAAAATGCCAACTTTGATTTTTAAGAACATATGTTTCCTGGAAAAAATAAGAAGCACAAAACTTGAAACTGCTAAATTTATTTTAAAGTGCAAGAAATACGTCATGCCAATTATAGCAAACAAATTGGAAAGGAACGTCTATGGGTCTAAAATGCATTATTTAATAGGAATATCACCTCTAAATCATCCCCCCCATAGAATAATAGAAGAGTAGAGTTGGAAGGGGCCTATAAGGCCATCGAGTCCAACCCCCTGCTCAATGCAGGAATCCACCTTTAAAGCATCCCTGACAGAGGGCTGCCCAGCTGCCTCTTGAAGGCCTCTAGTGTGGGAGAGCCCACCACTTCCCTAGGTCACTGGTTCCCCAACTCACACACGCACACGCACACACACACACACTCAGCATCCCTCACTCCAAACAAACATGCGCATAAACACATGCATTCAGTCAAAGACCCCATGCACCCCATTCACCCATACATTTTCTCTCTCTCTCTCTTTCCAGGTGCATTCTGGAAGTCTGAATGTGGAGCTGCCCCACCCCCACCCCAGCGTCCCTGGCTTCGCTTCAGCTGGGCGGGCGTGGGGTGCCATCTCGCCCACCCAGGCCCAGCTGAATCCTTGGGCTGGGCTGGGCTGGGCGGGCTCACAGCCAACGTGCGTGAGTGCTGTGCTGTGCCCGGCGTCCTTCTTAGCTTGGTGCTCTAGGCAGCCACCTGAGTGGCCTCTATGGTAGCACCGGCCCTGGAAGTCCCCCAAAAGTCCAGTCAAGCTGTGCACTTGTACCCTGCGGCTGGCGGGAGGGTGACAATAGTTTGATTGCATCCAGTGACTCTTGTTTTTTTTTAAAAAAACTCCACTGCCAGCTGCCTCTGCCTGCCCCAACACTGGACTCTGAGATGCTCTTAAAAAGGCTTTGTGTGACACACCAGCCTCTCAGGGTTCAGCTACAGCCATCTCTGAGTTGTGTCTTCAGTCTAACTGTGGGAATTTCTATAACAGCTTCTTTACCCCAACATAAATGCGCATATTCACATTTTAGGACACATAACGAAGCCATCCATTCGCCGTAGCACTGGGTTTTTAGCACAATGTTCATATTCACATTTGTGATTTACCGCGACTTTTGGTTCAACGTCTGATTTTGCACGGCGTTATGGTTATGTGTCATTGGGGAGTTAAATCGCATTTTGACATGTGGGCATAGCTTTGAGGGTTGGACAAAGTTATTGGCCGATTTCCTGCCTTCCCGCCTATCGGCTGCTCGTTAGTTCGTGCTGTTCTCAGTTTGAATTCTATGATTCTGTGGAGCTCCGATATAGAGGTTATTAAAACAAAGAGGGATAAAGGGCATCCAGAAGGAGGAAACGTGTTCATTCCCCCTCTCACATCCTCCTCTGCTGCCTCGTTCCTTTCCCTCCTTCCCGATTTGTCTCTTTTATGAATCTGCGGAGCTCCACATATACAATTTATAGCTTTCCTCATCTCTACTCTGTAGCATCATATCATCATATATGCATATATGTGCACCTGCACATTAATAACTGCACTACAAAAAAATTCAGGGGATAAATCGCTGTTGCTGCTGCAGTGTGATGCTCTTTACCTAAATTCAAATCAATGAAAATTTGGGTTTATATTCAATGAGGAGCAATCCCATTGTCATATAGGCTCTGTCTCTAAGAGATATGCCAGCCAGCCAAAGCTGCAAATCTATCTATTTTTCTCTGACATGCACTTCGAACGTTCTGCATTGCATGCCAGCAGTACAGACACAGCCTTGCTCACAATTTCTGTAAACCACCCAGCGAGCCCTGGCTATGGGGGTGGTATATAAGTGTAATAAATAAATAAATAAATAAATGAACAAAGTGAAGTGGAAGGGAAGGGGTAGTGAAGCAAAGCAATGACATGCCAGGTTCCAACATCTAGAGCAACAGGGAATCCACAAAGATGAGAGCCTCTCTGTCAACTGGCACCTCACTGTTGGTTGTGAGTGTTTTTATCTAAGGATAACCCTTCATCACCTATGATGTGGAACTCTGAGAAACAGGCCTCTGGCCCATTCTGTTTTGCCCTGTGGGCTACTTTGACTGACCTCTCCTTTCCCACATTTTGATTTGTGATCTGCTGAGCTCCAGGTACCCAACTGCCCACCAAATCTGCAACAGGAAAGGTGCCTTGCTCACCCAGCACTTCTTATCTTAAACTGAAGATCCCCTTGATGCCAAGGGCTGAAACTGCTCAAGGTGCAAGACCCCAAAGTGGAGGTTTGACAACCTGAGTTTGAAGGATATGGCTCCAGTGGTTTTTTTAAAACAATTTTAAAACCTTGAACTTATTTTTAAATCTTAAATATCAACGGATGAACATATCTGCTTCCAACTTGGCATGGCTAAATCGCTCCTTAAGAGCTATCATGTTGCCAAGTTTCAGCTCTTTACCTTTAAAAATGACATTTAAAAAATAATAATTCTAAAACATCAAACTTTTAAAAAAAATCCTAAAATTCAATGAATGAACAGATCTGCTTCAAACTTGGCATGGCTAAAGTCCTCCTTAACAGCATTGATGGTGCCAAGTTTCATCCCTTTATCTTTAAAAATGATGGTTTTTAAAAATAATGATTTTAAAACCTCAAATTTTAAAAAATCCCTAAAAATCAACGGATGATTGGATCTGATCCAAATTTGGTATTGCTAAATCCCTAACTAAAAGCTATCATGGTGCCAAGTTTCAGCTCTTTATCTTTAAAAATGATGTTTTTTAATATATATATATATATATATATATATATATCGCCTCAATTTTTTTAAAAAAATACATAAAAATCAACAGATGAACGAATCTGTTTCAAATTTGGCATGGCTAAAGCCCTGCCTAGCAGCTATCATCATGCCACATTTTATCTCTTTATGTGTAAAAACGACAGAGATATAAGCATTTTCACTAATTTTCATTAAAGTAGAGCTGCCCTTTGGATGGGGAGGATGGGGAAAATCCAGATTTTTCTTCAAATTTCATAATTCCCCCTTCCTGGATTTGTTACCAAAAATCCTGTCAAATCTGGGCTTTTCGTGTCATATGGTCACATACTGATACTTGTCTGGAATTGCAAAACAGGGGTTGCCTAGCACCTGGCAAACTACGGATGTGCTGATGGGCTGCATTTAACTGGGAGGGTCATGCATTGTGCAGGCCTGCTGTAGCTCCAACTGAGTGATGTGACCAATATGATCATTTGATTTTTCAAAATTTTATGTTTGAGGGTGAAATATTTTACCTATCCCTTCTCATGACTGCTGAGAAGCACATCCAAGGGAGATGGAGCAAGATCCTCAAGGACTGGCTAAATCCAAAATGCAGGGGAAACAGGCCTTCCTGGGCCATAACAGAGCTTTCATTGGGCAGGATTGAGGAATGCAGAGGTGCAAGGGCAGGCACTGGGCCAGGTGCTTCAAGAGAGAACCATGATTGGGCAGTGTGAATGTCGACCACTTTCCCAAAGCACACTGTGTTCAGGAATCCAAGGCCACTTAGGAAACAGAACCCAGATTGTCTGCTGAAAGGGGCTTCCCAGTGAAACAAAAGGTGTGGAGATACCAAAGCTGCCTTCTGAAGAAAGTGATAGTAGAGGCAGGATGGATGTGTTTGGTACTAGTCACAAAAGAACACGGGGCTCTTGGCATTGTCAATCAGTGAGTGGCAAGGTGGTGTCTCCATCACAGCAGCATGTCATTTCATGCCCAAGTGTTCTATACTCAGAGGCACTTAGGTGAGAGTGCTTCTCTTTTCCATTACCGGCTCTTGCCAGATAAACAACTACAGGCAAGATGGCGACTGAGAGACAAAATAGTATGGGGACAAAATGGAGGTGAGCTGGTATCTGCAGGCTTTTTAAAAAGTGGGATGACATGAAGTCAGCAGCTTGTAGAAACCTGACAAGTGCTACAGCTGGAACCAAACTGGTCTCATGATCATTATCTGTGCTTTAAATGATGGAAAGTTAGACATTCCATCCATATCTGAAATTTAATGTGACATCTGCTTAGGCATTATTGCGTTTTACTGAGAAATTCTTTTCCATTCATTTTTGATCAGGATTCACCTGTTTCGCACCTTCTGGACTGAATATGGTCTCAAACACAATTTGCTGTTGAAGTCCATACATTTCCAAACTTGCTGGTGCAGCTGTTGTGTTGTTGTTGTTGTTGTTGTTGTTGTCGTCGTCGTCGTCTACATTTCTGTACCGCCCCATAGCTGAAGCGTTCTGGGTGATTTTTAAAGATTTAAACATTAAAAACAATATGCAAAATTTAAAAACATACCAAAAAATCAAAACAGACAGTAACAACAGAAATCTAAAACAGCTTTGAGCAATCAGCCAAACCGTATTACAAATCCTCTGTACAGCACCATGTACACTGATGGTGCTATATAAAATAATAATAATAATAATAATAATAATAATAATAATAATAATAATAAATCCGGGATTGATTGAAACTCCTCACATGCTGCAAAATGCCTGAGAAAAGAGAAAAGTCTTGACCTGGCACCGAAAAGACAGCAATGTGTATGGGTAGGTTCATGTTGGAAGAGGCTCTCTGTCAGGTGTTGCAGTTCCAAGCCATGTAAGGCTTTATAGGTTAAAACCAGCACCTTGAATTGGGCTCGGAAAACATACAGGCAGCTGATGAAGGCTGGCCAGAACGTCTGGTCCCCGTTATCAATCTGGCCTCTGCATTTTGCAATGTGATTCATGGACACACACTCCCAAATGCATTCAACAGCATGTGTACATTCGAAAAATGTGCATGAAACATGCACCCAAACACACTGTAATCAATGGGGGAAGAATCCATATATTTCAAAGATACTCACAATTGATGCATACATTAGGGAAAAGACTCATAAAAATATGCATGAATTTCCATGTGAAGAGGAAAGAAATCTTAATCTAATACAGACATGAGATGAAGCAAGCTTCAAAGTGGAATTTTGGGAACTTTGATGAACTTGAGTTTTGCTTGTACACACACCCTTAACTTAATGTTTGAGATCCAATCCCTTTAAACCTTGAGAATGCTCAGTGCCAGATGTTATTCTGAAAGATTCAGCTTTTAACATACTGTCTGGAAATGACTGTACTAATACCTTTGTTATATGGGGAGTTATGATTAGAAGGAAGAATTTTGATGCATGTTCCTGGAATGGAGTTAACTGGGAAACCCATTCGCTCTATCCTGATATTCAGCATTAAAAGCACACAGGTTTTTTTTTTCTTGAGCCAAGCTTGTATCTGGCTAATTCTCTTGCCCATTTCCTTTTCCCTCTAGGCTGGAGTAGATGGAGAAAGCATTGGGAACTGTCCTTTCTCACAGCGTCTCTTCATGATCCTTTGGCTCAAAGGAGTTGTGTTCAATGTTACCACAGTTGACCTGAAAAGGTAAAGGTTCTTGATTAAAATTATTTGATAAGACATAGGGGGTTTCATAATTTTGATCTCTGTTGGCAGGGCCGGTGCCAGGCTATTTTGCGCCCTAGGCAAGGTGAGCTACTTTCACACACACACACACACACACACACACACACCAAAAATGCCAACTTTGATTTTTAAGAACAGATGTTTCACGGAAAAAAAAAAGAAGCACAAAACTTGAAACTGCTAAATTTATTTTAAAGTGCAAGAAATACGTCATGCCGATTATAGCAAACAAATTGGAAAGGAACGTCTATGGGTCTAAAATGCATTATTTAATAGGAATAACACCTCCAAATCATCCCCCCCAACTCACACACATGTGCGCACACACACACTCAGCATCACTCACTCCAAGCAAACACACGCATGAACACATGCATTCACTCAAAGGCCCCATGCACCCCATTCACCCATACATTCTCTCTCTCTCTCTTCCGGGCACGTTCCAGAAGTCTGAACGTGGAGCCACCCCACCCCCACCCCAGTGTCCCTGGCTTTGCTTCAGCTGGGCGGGAGCAGGGCGCCATCTCGCCTGCCCAGGCCCAGCTGAATCCTCAGGCCGGGCCAATTCACAGCCAACACGTGTAAGTGCTGCACTGTGCCCGGTGCCCCTCTTAGCTTGGCGCTCTAGGCGGCCGCCTGAGTGGCCTCTATGGTAGCACCGGCCCTGTCTGTTGGCACAATCATTCTTGTAACAAACAGAAATCGAACAGATTCTTTGAATTTCTGCCATGTATTCAATGTTACCACAGTTGACCTGAAAAGGTAAAGGTTCTTGATTAAAATTATTTGATAAGAGATAGGGGGTTAGACCTAAGGTTTATCCTGGGATCATCCAGGGTTCGCCCCTGCCTGAGCACTGGATCCCCTGTGTGTCACCTAGATGAACAGGTTTGACCCCTGGATGATCCAGGGATAAACCTTAGGTCTAGCTATGGCCTTGGTTTTCTCATACGGATAGGAAAATCCTACTTTGCTTACCAGACTGGGCTCATTAAGGCCTTAGCTAGACCTAAGGTTTATCCCGGAATCGTCCCGGGGTCATCCCTGCCTGTTCCCGGGATCCCCTGTGTGTCATTTACATGAACAGGGATGACTCCAGGATGATCCCGGGATAAACCTTAGGTCTAGCTAAGGCCTCTGTGTATACTACATGGAAAGGGTAAAGAGCTGACTTCCTTAGTATTACAAAACCAACAGGGATAATATAAGCAGTAATTGCATATATGATTAGTAATATCTTGAATTTTCTTTTGGTTTCCGCAGAAAACCAGCTGACTTACATAATTTAGCTCCTGGGACCCACCCACCATTCCTGACTTTTAATGGGGACGTCAAGACAGATATCAACAAAATTGAG
The DNA here is from genome assembly GCF_023053635.1 of Elgaria multicarinata webbii. Classification (NCBI taxonomy): domain Eukaryota; kingdom Metazoa; phylum Chordata; class Lepidosauria; order Squamata; family Anguidae; genus Elgaria; species Elgaria multicarinata. The sequence continues at coordinate 3,671,801 of NC_086172.1, forward strand.
GAATTTTTGGAGGAAACCCTTTCACCTCCAAAGTAATCAATTATAATTTTTTGGAAGGTTTTCTTTAAATGATGGTATGATCGACCAGCACAAAGTAAAGTACAAATTGATGCTCCAATCCCTGCTTCTCTGTTATTATTAACCTGCCTGCCTCAAAGCTAGTCAGCCAGGATAAAATAATGATTTTATTTATTACCTCCCCTCCTCCCCAAGCTGGTAACACAATGAGCTGGTATTAATTTGAGCCTGGATTGATGGCCAGAGCTCAGACTCCTGGCCAGGGGACCACCTCTTTTACAAATCTCTAGCTCAAGCAGTCCCATTTCAAATTAAGCCCCATGGACTGAGCCTCAGCCTCCTGACATGCTGCTTGGTTTATTTACTTCTCCAAGCCCCCCAGAACTAGAATGTCAGATTTAAAGCACATAAAAACTTAGAATAGGGCCCAGCACATTATTTGTGAAACTTGGCACATGTCCCATCCCCCCTCCATTGTATGTAGCACAGAGGCATGAAAATGTTATGGGATGGTTTCAACCTTTACAGCACGCCTGTCCCACGCATGATCTGCCTAAATGAACCTAGCCCACCAGCACTGTATTGTGGTCTGCCAGGGGTTTGATATCTCCTCCCGGTTTTGCAGTTCCAGGCTAGCAAGCTGCATTTGGCACAGGTCTGTTCTATAGCCTCTCATTATCCCTGGTGGCTGACATTAAAACTTGGCTGATCTTTTGAGAGTCTAATCTTCAGCCCACAGAAAACAACAGGGATTTTTCAAAGAATTACAATGCACTTTTCAGCAGTTGGCAGCACTGATCTGTTGTTGCTTTCCTGCTCCGTACTGCTTTTCATCACACGGTTCTTTAGGAGAGCCCATAGTCAGAACCCCCATACTGCTCACTCCATTGTTATACTGAAAAGTGCCTATTATATCTCAGATAGGTTTTCTCCATGGGGAAATAAGCACATGGCCACCAAGAGTAAAAAGCAGCTTGCTGCCAAACTCCTCCACAGTTTTTGAAAATACATGACTTATTCTGATTTAAGGTTGCTGTTCCTTGGTTCCTGTCACATTAAGCGCCAGTGCAATTAACCTTGTCATAAAGCCGTCACTGTGTGACATTAAAAATTCTTGGCTCCCTATGGCAATAATGATATTCAGTAGGGTCCTGTGAGGCTGACATGCTGAGATGAGAGAGCTTTAAAACCGCTAGTTATCCACGGAAATTTTGCTCCATGTCACAAATAGCACTTGCAGTGAACAAAATGTATCTTTTAGCAGTGCGTATGTGTGCGTGTGCATGTATGTGTGTGTTTGGAATGTCTTTGATTTTTAATTTTCCACAGAGACACTATTTTTAAAACCACCTCCTTTTTTTTGTAGGTATCCCAAGCTTGCTGCCAAGCACCGTGAATCGAACACTGCAGGCATAGATATCTTCTCCAAATTCTCTGCATTTATAAAAAATACTAAGCAGCAGGACAATAACAGTAAGTGTGGTGGTGGTGAATCACTTCCATTGCAGCCTTCCCAATTCTGACTGGTACTTTCTCCCTTCTTTGATCATAGCAGGGTACTAACTTCCTATCTCCCATGTGTCAAACGCATTTATACAGAATATGCCCATCCTTAAGGGTCAAAACTCCACCCCCAAAGCTATGTCCTAGCCCTTTTGATTGTGAAATATCCACTCCCATTGGCAAGATGCTTCTACTTTGAGCTCCATCCCACCAGTGTTATAGTGTGCTCTCATGATGAAAGGTATGCAAAGGAATCTATGATGCAGACCTTATATGGCGAATTGCATTCAAAGTCCTCCCATGATGGCACCCATGTCCTGCTGTGATTGTGGTTCTTCCTTCCAAAAAAGCAACCCAAAATGGAACGCTGAAAGTCCAGTGCTTCTGGGGGCTCTGTGTGCTAAAAGCCAGGGAACTTGGTGGGAGTTTGTTTGCTGATTTCAAGGGCAGTTACTCCCCATGGAGCATGCGTAGACCCTAGGCACGCCTCGAGAGTGGAGTTACTCCCGAGTAAGCATGCAGGGGCTCGGCTCCTTCAGGGCTGGTTGGGAGAGGAAGGTGGAGGAGCGCGCCTGGAGCCGGTGGGGACATGGCTCCTGGCCGCCGCCGTGATCGGAAAGGCTGCATCTGCTGCTCCCTTCCTTGGTCCTTCCCAAGGAATCAGACTTTGCAGTGGGGGGGGGGGGGACAAGCCAAGGCACTGTCAGCCTGCCCGGTTACCTGACTGGTGGTGGCGGCCTTCAGGCTCCTGCTCAGGCTGAGACCCTATGCAGCTGACATCCCCCCTCTCCTGGGTGGGTGGGCAAAGCGACCCCCTCCCATAGTGGAGACCCAAGGTGGGAGGGGGAAGCAGCCCCCGCTGCACCCTGTCTTGCTCTTCCATTGAAATACTTAAGTTTTAATGCCGCGCCAAAGGAAAAACTGGAGAAAGGGGACAGAGCCCTCCCAGGGTGCCCACCAGAGCAGGGTGGAGGCTTGTGTGATGGAGCTCACAAAAACAACAACAAAAACAACTGCTTTCATATGCCATGGGATAATTCGAGGGGAAACCACCACAAACTCCCATTCACACTCATTTTTGAGACTTCAGGGTTCAATCTAGTAACTGATTCTTTGCAGAAAGTGGTCAATTTATGGGAATCTTTAGTTGACACATGAATCCTTTGCATCTGAGTCCAGGTACTGGAAATCAGGCCGGATCTACACTAGTCTTATAACGTTGCTAGTGTCCCTTTCTAACGTGGTTCTCTGTATCGGTTCTCTGTATCACAGGGCACACTAGCATGACTTACGTTTAGCTGGAACGTTACTGCAGGGCACATTGTTAAATCCTTTCATTGTTCTGGGTTGCTCCGAGCTGCTGGGTTTGCTCCGCCCACTGCCTGCCTCATTCTTAGCCAGCAGTGCAGGGCAATAGTCATAAGTGCACACACAACCCTCCTCCCAAAACATCTTAACACAAGTCCCAGGGAATAGCCTGAATGCATAGGAGCCAGCCACTTTGCTGAAGCTAAGCAGGGTTGGGTCTGGTCAGGGTTTGGATGGGAGACCAAATTGAAAAGTTTTAGCAGCACCCGCATTTAAGCCCCGCTGGTCATGAGTTTTGGACTGGGAGCAAGAGACCCTTTTTAATTTTCCTGCACGGAGCTACACCAATCCTTTGAGTGCTCCTCAGTAGGCATGTGCTCCGCTCCTATTAGAAGCGCAGAAGCAGGAGCGAATTGGCCTGCTCCGCCTTGCCCAGAGGTGGAGTAGAAGCGGACCGTGGACCCCTAGAAGCAAGGCGAAGAGAAGCGCCCATTGGCGGAGCGCTTCTCTTTCCGCGGAGCGCTCCGATCGGCATCTTGAAACATTTCGCCCATAGATAACTGGGTTGTTTTTGAAGCTATCGTTCTGAAAATTCTTGTGCTTAGACAGTCGTGGATGGGGGTCATTTTGAGACTACTCTCACCTCTCTGTGTCGTGCGGGTCGCGTGCTATATTTTTTTAAAAATCGGGTCAACAAACAGGGACAGCGCGGGTCAAACGGCGGTTTTCGCCCATAGGATTGCATTGCGGAAAAGAATCAGGGATAACTGGGTTGATTTTTAAGCTATCGTTCTGAAAATTCTTGTGCTTAGACAGTCGTGGATGGGGGTCATTTTGAGACTACTCTCAACTTTCTGTGTCCTTTGGTTCGCGTGCTATGTTTTTTTAAAAAAATCGGGTACATTTACAATACAAATGGTAGGGTAAACCCGGCTGCGTCGCGGCGGGGTTTATTTGAAGCGATGACAGGCACATTCAACTCCCAATCCTGATGAGAATTGATCACCTCATGAAGCATCCTCCAATCCCAGCGTTAGAGGGGGGGACTAAAGCAGAGGCACCCTCAGAGCTTTCTGCTTTGTGTCTCTTTGTGGGTTGGCGTTCGTGGAGAGAGGAGTTAGTTATAGGTGCTGCTGCTGTGTTTGGACTTTGGAGATAGATTAGGATTTAGCTTGGCGTGTGTGTGTGTGTTTGTTTGCTTCTTTCTGACTTTTAGCTTAGTTTGCTCTGTGTTTTTCCCTTACTTTGATTTAATATAAACTTTATTTTTAAACTTTGGAGTGTGTGTTTGTTTGTTTGTTTGTTTGTCCCCCCTCCCCTCTCTTAAAGCCTGACTGTGTTTCATCTTCCTTCCTTCTATATACCAAAAAATACAAAAAAATACCAAAAAAAAATATTCTCTATTTCTTCTCTCTGTTACTTGGACTCTGTGTGTGACTGTGTGATTGTGTGAGTGTGCTGTGTGTGCAGTGCACTGTTTGTGAAGTGCAACAGCCACTGATTGAGCAATTTAAATCCTGTTTGGGCAAAGCATACACACACTTCTTGTCCCGTTTCCCTACATACAGTAGGATTAGACACATGGATTAGCTTTCATGGTGCCAAGTTTGAGGTTTCTAACATGCAAAATGACAGAGCTATGGAAAGGGGTGTGAATGGGGTGCCCGATTTTCATAAATTCCCCAAAAATCAGGGGATGATGGGATTGCCTTGAAACTTGGCGTCCATGTGGACACGTGGATAAGCTATCATGGTGCCGAGTTTGAGGTTTCTAACATGCAAATTGACATAGTTGTAGAATGGGACAATTTGGGGTGAGTTAAGCCGCGCCAAAAATCAGGGGATGATGGGATTGCCTTGAGTCTGGGCGTCCATGTGGACACATGGATAAGCTATCATGGTGCCGAGTTTGAGGTTTCTAACATGCAAATTGACGGAGCTATCCCAAGGGGTCTGAATGGGGTGCCTGATTTTCAAAAATTCCCCAAAAATCAGGGGATGATGGGATTGCCTTGAAACTTGGCGTCCATGTGGACATGTGGATAAGCTATCATGGTGCCGAGTTTGAGGTTTCTAACTTGCAAATTGACGGAGCTATCGAAAGGGGTGTGAATTAGGGTGCCCGATTTTCAAAAATTCCCCAAAAATCAGGGGATGATGGGACTGCCTTGAGTCTGGGCATGCTTGTGTGTCCCTGGATAAGCTCTCATGGTGGCGAGTTTGAGATTTTTAGCGTGCAAATTGACGGAGCTATGGAAAGGGGTGTGAATGGGGTGCCCGATTTTCAAAAATTCTCCAAAAATCAGGGGATGATGGGATTCCCTTGAAACTTGGTGAGCATGTGTATACCCCCATGAGGTGTCATGGTGCCAAACATGAGGTTTCTAACTTGAACAGAAAAAAGTTGTTTACTTTTTTAGCTTTCAATGCAACCCTATGGGGGGGGGAAAACGGAGCTCCGATCCAGATCCGGAGCTCCGAGCGGAGCAGAGCGGACATGGGCGGAGCGGGGGTGGGGCGAAGCAGCCCGATCCGAAAATCGCGGATCTGGAAGTGAAGCGGAGGGGGGGGTCCGTGCATCGGGGGGAACGTGACCGCTCCAGTCATGGTTCATACGGCACTTCAACCCCCAAAGGGACCCAAAGAATCTTCGACTCTATCCACCTATCGATATCAAAGACTCTCTTATATGGTGGACAGTAATACAAAACCTGATGCAAGGAATTCCTTTCACTCAAAAACAACCAACCAAGATACTGACCGCAGATGCGTCAATGAAGGGTTGGGGAGCACATTTAGATGCACTAACTGTTCAGGGACGATGGTCCAAGAAAGAAACCAAACACCACATAAATCTCTAAGAACTTCGAGCAGTTCAACGAGCACTCAGATCTTTTGAGTTGGAAATTACCAGTCACTTCACCCAGATAACCTCATTCAATACAACAGTGGTCGCATATCTAAACAAACAAGGTGGTACCAGATCAAAACGGCTTCTAAAATTGACACTCAACATCTTCAATTGGTGCATCCCAAGAAACGTCACGATTACTGCCATCCATATTGCCAGCACCGAAAACAAATTAGCAGATTTCCTAAGCCATTCTCACCATCTTGCACACGAATGGCAACTACACAGAACAGTTGTCAGGACAATATTTGATGCATGGGATACCCCGGACATAGACTTATTTGCCACAGAAGAAAACAAGCTTGTTCCAGTTTTTTGCAGTCGTGCAGGTCTAGGCAAACACTCACAGGGCGATGCCTTTGCACTTCAATGGACAAACGCTCTTTTCTATGCATTTCCCCCTTTTCCCATCATAGCCAGGGTAATCGCCAAAATTCTTGCCAACAGGACCAACTGCATCTTGATCACCCCTTGGTGGCCGAGACAAACGTGGTTCGCCACACTTCTACGGCTGTCGAGGACTCGATACCGATGGCTCCCGCTACTCCCAACATTGCTGATGCAACAGCACGGCAAAATCAGACATCCCGACTTACAAACGCTGTGGTTAACAGCTTGGAGGATACAACTGTCCCCTCAGATCTAACTTCCACCCAGCTACAAGTCATTCTCAATGCAGCTAGAAAGCCATCGACTCGAACATCGTATAATCGCAAGCGGGCTTCTTTTTCGGCATTTGCCAAGGACAACAATTTTGATCCTTTTTCTCCCACTATACACCAATTTTTAATGTTTCTGCTAACGTTGTCTGAAAGAGGCTTATCTACATCCTCAATACGTGTCTATTTGTCAGCTATATCATCGGTCCGTTGCAATATCGACAGTTTCACTGTGTTTTCACATTCCCTTTCCAAACGTTTTTAAAAGGGGCTTAATAACCTAGCACCTCCAATCCGCTCACGCATGCCGACATGGAGTATTTCAGTGGTATTGAAATCCTTAAATTCAAAACCCTTTGAACCACTAGCCACGACGGACCTCTGACTACTTTCCTTTAAAACACTGTTTTTAATAGCCACCGCCCGAAGGGCTAGTGAGCTTGCAGCTCTCCGGGTTGATCCCCCTTATCTAACTTTTCACAAAGATAAGGCTGTGTTACATTCAGATGTGACCTTTCTCCCCAAGGTAGTTTCGGATTTTCACCTAAATCAGGACATTGTCCTGTCCGCATTTTTTCCTTCCCCGTCTTCGAAATTGGAAATTACCCTTCACACATTGGATGTCCGAAGAGCTTTAGCTTTTTATAAACAACGGACAGAATCTTTTCGCAAATCAACTCGTTTATTTGTCTCTTACTCTGGACAACACAAGGGCATGCCTATTTCATCACAGAGACTTTCAGCTTGGATAGTCGATACCATCACGCTGGCATATCAACTAGCGGGTCTCTCTCTGGACACACCGATACAGGCGCATTCCACCAGAGCGATGGCAACGTCAACAGCATTCGGAAGGGGTGTCCCTATTCCAGATCTTTGTCAGGCGGCAACTTGGTCGGCAACTTGGTCGAAGCCATCTACTTTTGTTAAGCACTACCACTTGGATACAAAAGCCAGAGCTGACTGCTCTTTCGGAAGAGCTGTTCTATCATCTATATTGACATAGGACACCGACCCACCTCTGGTAAGTCAGCTCACTAATCTCCCACTGTTGTGTGATGCACAGAGACCACGAAGAAGAAATGCAGGTTACTTACCTGTAACCGTAGTTCTTCGAGTGGTCATCTGTGCAGTCACACAACCCACACAACCATCCCCTCTTCGGTGTCGATGAGGTCTATAACTAAATGTTTTTATTTTCTCTTCAATGACATCCTCATTGGAATAGATGCCCTTATATGGATAGGGTAATAGTGTCATGAAAACATTCTCTCGGTGTTGATGTCTCCATTGATACTGAGAATTCTCTCGGTTCCGAGGCCACAATGTCGGTCTCCAGGAACTGAGGTAATGGGCAGGAACCCCCTCTTTGCGCATGCGCATGCACAGCGTGGGGGAGGGGTTCCCACCAAAAATGCCTCAGCTATAGAAGTTTTTCCCGAACGAGACTCTGCGCAGGCGCAGAGCCCACTGTTGTGTGACTGCACAGATGACCACTCGAAGAACTACGGTTACAGGTAAGCAACCTGCATATCTATGAATTGTATTTAAGGAGATCTCTAGGGGCTCCAGTTTTGATTGGTACAGTGGCGTTGAGAAGGGGGTTATTTAACCCTTTCCCCCAAACCCTGCGCTGATCTTCATCACTTCAAAAGTTGCTATTCGACCCAGTTGCTATTAGCGAAAAATACAGGTATCTGCAACCTCCTGTCCTTTTTCCATGCATGGCTAATAGCAGCGGTGCAGGGTGTTAGTTGAGATGGGCTTATAGGGAAACAATTCCCTAGCACTATGATCAGAAGTGGAGCTACCAGGAGCTACTTAAAACTTTTGAAGAAGTTGGGAGTTCTGATCTTCTGCATCATACCTGTTTTGCCCTAAACCAGCATATGTATGTTTAGAATGATGACTGTGTTGCCCTATACTAGTCATTTCGACACTGCATAAAGGAAGGGACCTGAATATTCAGAGGAAGATTATAAACTGTAGAAGGGAGTCATTGCACATCAAGCAGCACCTAACTCATTCATTCTCCTTGTCTCTATATTCTGTACAGTTATGAGGTAACTGCTGATGGCAAAATGTCTTTTGCTCACTTGGAACCTATGGTAATTGATGTGAAATCCCCTGCATTTTCAGTCCCTTTCTCCTTTTTGCTGCCTTGAAATATATAAGTTGAATAGTTTGGAGTAGGCTGGCTAGGGCTGTAAGCCCGGAAGCAAACACATTTCTGCCATATCAAAGTTCCACAACTTTTAAGCATCTTGAAAGAGAAGGAATTGATTCCAGATTCTCAGGATGTGGCAAGCTGTGTTTAAAGAAAGTGTGCATATTTATTATTTCAAGCCAGTTCAGTTACAGCCATCTTGATTCCTTCTACCATCAACATCACCCAAATCATTTTAATAAACATCCACATGATGCACAGGGCATCCTGGGAGCAGAGAGGCATGATCTCTCCCTTGCCCCGGGATATCGGAAGGCCCTTTCCCCCTGCTTTTTCCGCAGAAAGTGTGGCCAGGCATCACCGGTTGTCCCAGCTCTTCACGAGTAACTGCAAGGACCCGGGACCCGGGCACGAGGCACAGAGTTCCTCAGGAGCTCTGTGCCCATCAGGGGTGGGGTGGGGCAGGTTTTTTTTTTTTAAAAAATGTACCGTTTGTGCATGAGTGCTCATGCACTCCTTCTACGATAAAAATACCAAAAAAAGAAAATGGTGGGCGTGACGTCCTCTTCCTCCTGGGATGTCACACACCACGTGTAAACACACACAGAGAGAGATCTCATGATAGCCATATCGCGAGATCATAACCCCTCCGTAGCGCTAGACCCGGTAGGTCTAGCCATGGCCTTAGTATATAGTGTGACTCTATCCTTTTACTTTCTCTATGACGTCCTAGTGCTGTGGTTGACATAACTAGACTTTAATTTCCTCATGTCTGCTACAATCACAATGAATTCTGAAGAGATACAAATAAGTAGGCCGTTCACAGGAGTATGCAGGCTCCTCGGAGTACCTGTGCTTTGGGGACTTTGGGCCACTTTAAGGCAGGTTTGTTTTATTCTAGGGATCCGCAACTGGCTGCCCTTTGAAGGGCCCATGCCTAGCAAGCCAGTTGCCAGCCCACCATAAAAGACAGGAGAGGAGGCAGCCAGCAGTTCACTTTGGTGACAGAGCTCTGGGCTTTGGCCCATGGGCCTTCCATTCCCTTCACAACAGAACTACATTAATACCATTTGATATACTCAGTATGCCAGATTCCCCCCTCCAAATCAGCTAGTGTGAAGGATCCCAGTTATTTTTCACAATCACACTGTAGATACAGATAAAAGCAGCTATGTCTCTGCTCTTGAAAGACTAGTGGGTAGATGGAGCGGCTGAAACACTTTGTACTCATTAGGCATTTTTTATGACTGTTTGCTGCTGAAGCGGGAGGTGTGTAGTAACTAGCTGTTTGGAGCTGACTAATCCTTCCTAAAGTTGTACTTACCTTGGCTGAGAGAATGAGCCCTTTGATTTCATTTGAGGGTGTGTGTTTTAATTTGTTACCAAAATGAATATTTAGCGGTGCCCAGTGTGGGTGGCCGCATTCATTAAGGTGTTTCACTGTGCTGCTCTTCACTTGAAACTGAACTGGGAGACCACCAGTGTGATTTCATTCAGTGGAATTTCCAGCCGTCTGCCCAGAGGAATCTACTGGTCTGGCTTGAATTCAAATCAAGGGCACAAAAATAAAAGAACATTAAATCATTAATTTACATCTGATTAAATCGTTTCCCCTCCTCATGCTGCTACATCAAAACTTGTAGTTAGGCAAGTGAGGTGAGAAATGTCTGTTTGCTATATATAACAAAGTAAGTTGCTTGCAAAGGAGTTTGTTCGACATGATTCCCAGTATATTATTATTATTATTATTTATTTATTTATTTATTTATTTATTTATTTATATAGCACCATCAATGTACATGGTGCTGTACAGAGTAAAACAGTAAATAGCAAGGCCCTGCCGCATAGGCTTACAATCTAATAAGTTGTAGTAAACAATAAAGAGGGAAGGAGAATGCAAACAGGCACAGGGAAGTGTAAACAGGCACCGGGTAGGGTAAAACTAACAGTATAAAGTCCACACAACATCAAGTTTTAAAAGCTTTAGGAAAAAGAAAAGTTTTTAGTTGAGCTTTAAAAGCTGCGATTGAACTTGTAGTTCTCAAATGTTCTGGAAGAGCGTTCCAGGCGTAAGGGGCAGCAGAAGAAAATGGACGAAGCCGAGCAAGGGAAGTAGAGGCCCTTGGGCAGGCGAGAAACGTGGCATCAGAGGAGCGAAGAGCACGAGCGGGGCAATAATGTGAGATGAGAGAGGAGAGATAGGAAGGAGCTAGACCGTGAAAAGCTTTGAAGGTTAACAGGAGAAGTTTATATTGGATTCTGAAGTGAATTGGAAGCCAATGAAGAGATTTCAGAAGCGGAGTAACATGGTCAGAGCGGCGAGCCAAGAAGATGATCTTTGCGGCAGAGTGGTGAACAGAAACCAACGGACTGATGTGAGAAGAAGGAAGGCCAGAGAGAAGAAGGTTGCAGTAGTCCAACCGTGAAATAACCAGCGCATGAACAAGCGTCTTGGCAGAAGAGACAGACAAAAATGATCGAATCCTGGCAATATTATACAGGAAAAAACGACAAGATTTAGCTACTGTCTCAATATGAGGAATAAAGGAGAGCGAGGAGTCAAATATAAAGCCAAGGCTACGAGCTTCCTTGACCGGAGTAAGCGTAACATCATTGACAGTAAGAGAGAATGAGAGATGAGGAGAAGGTTTAGGAGGAAAAACAAGCAATTCAGTCTTTGCCATATTAAGTTTCAAACGACGATGAAGCAGCCAAGCTGAGATATCTGAAAGACATGCCGAGATACGATCGTGAACATCAGGAGAAAGTTCCGGAGATGACAGATATAGTTGTGTATCATCGGCGTACAGATGATATTGGAGGCCATGAGATTGAATAAGTTTGCCCAAGGGCAACATGTATAAGGAAAACAACAACGGGCCAAGCACTGAGCCTTGCGGAACCCCTACTGAAAGGGGAAAGGAGGAAGACGAGCTGCCATTAGCCAACACGCTGAAAGAGCGACCCGCTAGATAGGAGGCAAACCAGTTATAGACAGAGCCACAAAATCCAAGGTCATGAAGGGAATCTAAGAGAAGATCATGATCAACCGTGTCAAAGGCTGCAGTTAGATCAAGGAGAATAAGAACGGAATAATGGCCTTTAGACTTGGCAGTAAGGAGATCATTGGTGATCTTAGTAAGGGCTGTTTCGGTGGAATGCAGAGGACGGAATCCAGATTGAAAAGGATCCAAAGCAGAGTTACTAGAAAGAAAGTCAAGACAGCGAGAGTAGACCTCCCACTCCAGGATCTTTGAAACAAACGGCAACAAAGAGACAGGTCGGTAGTTAGACAGAGATAGCCTATCAAGAGTAGTATACTTACATCAGGTTAGTCTATCTTCGTTCTGCTGACTTCAGTGCATTCAAAGGAAGGTGGTCGCCAGCACTGGTTATGTTTATTCTGTTTGCGCAGTTTCCTTATTTAAACAGTGTGTCAAAACCTGGTTGCATCGCCTAAACAGTAGAGTTGACAGGTCTAGTTAAATATGAAGAATTAAACTGTACCTTTAAGTCAGGGGTGGGACAACCTTTTCAGGTTTGGGGGCTGAGGGAACCATTGGGGTAGGTGGGTGGGGATGGTGGTGAGTGGGTGACAGTGGGTGGGCTCAGGATATAGACATACTCACATGCACACTCTCTTCTTCTTCCCCTCCCCTCCCCTCCCCCAATCCCTTTGAGGAAGGTTTTAACCTTGTCCTCCCCACTCCAGGAATCCTAGTCAAGATTGCAGCAAGGAAAGAGCTATCTTGATCAGGCTTGCTGGGGGCAGAGGCTTTAACATTGCCCACCCCTTTAACGATCCCGTCCCACCACCCAGCTGAAGGCTGGGTATTGGGGAAAGTGCGCAGAGCACTTAGGGGCTGGCAGGCCACACAGAAAGTTGCCAAGGGCTGCCCACGTGTGATTTAAGAGTTGCACTGAAGAAAGAATTGTAGGCAGTGCAGTTTCTCTTGTTACTACAACCTGCAATGGAAAGAGCTGTGCCTAGAGAAGCATTATACAAATCTCTTGCCATAGTTTAGACTTGGCAACCGTGCTAAAAATAAATTAAAATTAAGTGCATAATGGGCATTTTTTTTAAAAAAAGTTAAGGCTTTAAGGTTCCAATGAATAGATTTGATTTTCAGATGTTGCAAAATGAACATATAGTCATTTTTCAAAAATGAATCATTGAAGTACAAACACATTTGTTCTCCAAATATTTTCCAGGGTTTTTGTTTTGTTTTGGGTTACATTTTTCAAGTACAGCATAAGAGAAGAACAGAGGATTCATCTGGATGGAGAAGTTTTCAGTGTCAGATATGCTGATGATTTAGTTCCAGGCCACACAAGGGCGATGCTAATCCCCGTACTGATCGTGCTAAGTGCAAAGTGAAAGGAGCAGAAGAAAGCAGGAAAGTCTGCTGGTACCTTTTTTGGTTATATCTTTCAGCCTACTTCAAAAATGCAAAGGAGCAGGACATCACAGGCAGCCATTTCATTGCTGAAATGAAACAGGGAGCAAAGCTAATGTTGAGAAAGACAATAGGAGTTTCCAGTAGGGTTGCCAGTTTGGCCATGTTCCTGTGACTTTGACGGCACGCTGACATGCAGAAATTTGACCTTAGCTAGACTTAAGGTTTATCCCGGGATTGTCCCTGCCTGCTCCCGGGATCCCTTGTGTGTCATTTACATGACCAGGGATGACCCTGGGACGATCCCGGGATAAACCTTAGGTCTAACTAGGGCCATAGTCAGCCAAAACTTTTCCTACCACTTATCTATAATGGATTCAGGAGGTTTAGAATCAGAGGCCTAGTTTAAAAAACTTCACTCCATTTTACTTTGGGCCTGGATCCTTTTGAGCTTGTGTCCAGCTGAACCCTGCCTTGGTTGCTTGCCGGCCATCCCCTGGTGGCTCTCTCCCTTCCCAAGCCTTTGGCCTAATCTACACCAAGCAGGATATTGCACCATGAAAGGGGTATGAAAGTGGTCTATGGCATGTGACAATGGGCCCCAACAGTTGTCCGTGCACTTCAATACCGCAATAAAGCAGTGGTGTGGCTCCTGCCTTTTATATACCACTTTCATAGTGCAATGTCCTGCTTGGTGTTGATTAGGCCTTTGTGAAAGGAAGGGGTAACTGGGGGGGGGGGAGTTAGACAGAGGCCTCACAGTATTACCCTTAGCTGCAAATGATGCTTCTGAATGTGCTGAATTGAATTGGGAAACAGAGCAATCTACAAACCCAGGGTCCCAAAATGGCAGGAAATGATGTTTCTGAGCATGTTTAAGAATATCATTTCCAACTACCCTATTTCTTCAATGCTAAGACGCACTTTTCCCCCCATATAAACATCTCTAAAAACGGGGTGCGTCTTAGAATCGCAGGTGTGTCTTAGGGTTGTTGTTTTTCTGTTGGTGGTACTGAAATTAGTGTGCATCTTACAATCAAAGAAATACGGTAAAGGCAGGCCCCACAAGACCTCTCCTGGGCCTAGCAGCTAGCTCTCCCTGCAGCTGGTTACTCTCTTCCTCTTCAGAAACTCAAGATGTTGTTGTGTGGGGAGGGACTAGGGAGAGGATTGGTAAAGGAAGGGAAGCCACTTGGGTTTTTTCATTCAAATGCTCAAAAAAATCCAAATGGCTTTCAAAGTGAGTCAGGAAGGGGGTTATGTATGTATGGGTTGATATATCCGTACTTAACATAAAAAAGCACGGTCTGCTTAATGTATATGTTTCACACTAGTTTTAAAGGCCCAGGAGCAAAGGCAATAAAAATGTGGCAATCCTAGATACCAGAAATATGATGCCATGATAAGAGCAGCATTTAATTCTCTTTTCTACAGGCAACATGTGGTGCAGCTATACTGACAAGGGTGTAGAGTGGTTTTCTAAGGTTATTTATTTATTTATTTGTTTGTTATTTATTACATTTCTATATCGCCCAATAGCTGAAGCTCTCTGGGCAGTTATAAAATATAGTCATCAATTATAAGGGCAGGATCTACACCATTGCTTTATAATGGTTTATAACAGTAGTGACAACTGTTTAGGCTCAGGACACACTACATGTACAGTTTTCAGATGGTTTTCAAAGTGTTATATCCTGCTTGGTGTAGATCTTCTTCCATAGGAAATAAGTATGGGGACATATGAAGAAGCTGGAAGTTACTCTACCTTTATCCCACTTGAAACCTGATTTTGCAATTCCTTTTAGAGTCCCATTTTTTCGATGTAAAAGGCATTGAAAATATATTTGCACCAATGCGCCTCCTAAAATTGCTGCTCTCATTTTGTTTTGTTTTGTTTTCTGTTTAGCCCCTTTTGTCCCTCTCAGTTTCTAAGCTTTATTGGGTGGGGGTGTTGCAGCCCCCACCCCAAAATAGTGATTTATTAAGTGCCCCAACACGCTGAGTCATGGCGCACGCCTGACAAGCATATATATATATATATATATATATATATATATATATATATATATATATTAAAGACTCTTGCATGGCTCTTGCATGCTTCCTGTGCCCCTTTTGTGACTCTCTTTTGCTCGTGGAGATTAATGGAACTGATGTGTGTGTGTGTGTGTGTGTGTGTGTGTGTTGGGCGTTGGTAGGTAACAATAATAATAAAATCCCCATGAGTGGAGAGGAATTGCTTTTCATTTTTAATTTCCTTTTCTTTGCTTTGCAAGCCACCCTTAGCTATTAATTAGACTTTGAGCCTTCTGCGTACAGTGACAGAACTTGGATGAAATTGCTGTAAGCCTCCATGAGCCACTGGGACAGAGCATGAATTAAATAAAATGGCTTCCCTTCTGGTAAATTAAAGCATCATAAATTATAAAAAGGAAACTTTCCTAAAACTTTATTCATTCGCTGTATACATGTTTAGAACTGAGCTGCCAATTTTCAATTCCTCTGGTGCCTTTGAAAATGTCTCCTATTACTTACTACCTGTGAGGTATTCTGAATTTAATATTAATCTAAGTTATATCACTTAGGTTGCACATAATAAGAATGCAGGAAGCTGCCTTATATTGAGTCAGACCACTGGTTTATCTAGCTCAGTACTGCCTGACTGGTAGTGGTTCTTCATGTTGACCCTGTTCAGATGAACATGCTAAGCCATGCTGGTGAAGCATTTTGAGCTAAACATTTTGGCTTAGTGTGTCGTGTGAAACATTCCTAACCAAGGTGGCTACATAACTATGGTTTAAACACATTCACTAACAAGTTGCTGCAAAAGGGTTAGCGGTCTAATCATGGCTTAGCATATTGTCTAAACAGGTCCATTTGCAAGCCGGAGTCTTTCCCGTCTCTTCCTGGATATGCTCAGGATTGAACTGGGGGCCTTGTACACGCAAAGCACGTGCTCTACCATGGAGCAACACCACATATCTTGCCCCCTGCCTTTTGTAAGCAGAATGATGTAAGGAAGAAAGTCCGAGAGTTTACAGAGTGTTCCAGTCTTGAGGGTTTGTTTGTTTTTTGCATATTTTTATTCTTGCATGTAAGTATAAATTACAAGCAATCCGTAGAATTGTCTTTGGTGTTTAATAATAATAAGAGATATGAACAAAGAGAATCGTGCTCTGTAGTTATGAGAAAAAATTATTAAGAACGCAATGTTAAGAAATACTGAGAATTTTCTGTAACTCTGCTGTCTGTGCATTTGACTTTCTTTGTATCTGCAGTCCTCTCCACCATGTATATAGAGCGTATGTGTGAAGGACTTGCCTCTGGTTCATCCATACCAAGCAGGATATCCCACTATGAAAGCAGTATATAAAAGGCAGGAGCCACACCAGTGCACTGAGTGTGCACTTACTGAAGTGCACTGAGAACTGTTGGGGCCCATTGACACTGACCACATACTGCTTTCATAACACTTTCATAGTGCTATATCCTGCTTGGTGTAGATGTGTCAATGGGCCCCAACAGTTGCCAGTGCACTTCAGTTCCACTATAAAGCAGGAGTGTAGATCCTGCAGTGCACTTCAATACCATTATAAAGCAGGAGTGTGGCTCCTGCCTTTTATATACCGCTTTCATAGTGCAATGTCCTGCTTGGTGTAGATGTGCCCCTCCAGTACTGTGCCATCAAAAATCTTTCACTGTGTCATTTGAAATAAAGTGGCAGGAGGCACCCCTGCTGCCAAATGTGGAAGTTTTCCAGCATGAGAAATGCATAAGCAAAGGCACCCTCTGAAATTGATTCTTTATCATTGTAATCCGCTTTGCTGTACATAAAATAGAATACAAGAAGACGAAACATGAGCCATTCAAATCTGACAAGGATCTGCTATTAGAACTCTAGGGGGCACCATAGTCTAGGCCAAGCACATGAGGAGATACATTAGTCCATGCTTCGCAAAGAATCTGAAGTTACTTTTGTATGCCTGGTTTTCAAAGTATCTCCTGTTGCTCTTTGATCATTGAAATTACACTGAACACTCTGTGTAAACACATAGCAGCTTAATTTGGAATGCTGTAATGATCATCTTTCATTTATAAATTGCTGTGGCTTTACATTTAGGGCTTGATTTTTCTCTTACTCGATTAGTACTTGGTATGTGGTGTAAAGACATAACAAAGGACACAGATAACGGGACCAATCTACTAAATACAGCACCTTTAAACAAACAGACAGACAAATTAATTTTGCTTGGGACATATTCTGTGGGGATGAACGTGCCTGCTAAGTCCAAGAGTTGCACAATATTCCTTAGACAGAAGAGCTGTATTGACGTCACTCTGATTGAAAAAGTCGGGGTATAACTGACCCAGCGCAGATCCGCAGCCACTGTGGGGCTTTTCCTGCATATAGACACACACCCACACCCGGGTGGGTTGTATACCCAGTGTAACCACCCGGGAAGCTACTTCATTTGCCTACTTCAAATGGGGAGAAGATGGAGGCTGCCCCCCTTTTTTTGTGGATTTAATAAAACAGAACAAAAAACAAATTGCGGGAAAAGAAAAAAGTACAAAAAGTACATGCATAGGAGTGTCAATTCTCCCCGCCCCCATCATTAAAAAAAAAGGGGGGGAAGAGTTATGCATAGGTTTCAAGAAAAGCAGACCAAACATCCATGTATTTATCCACTTGCAAGTGGTGTTTATATACCACCCGCTCAAATGTTGATAGCATTGTCAATGAGTTAACTTCCAATAAACCAGTGGGTAGGAGGACATGCACATCATTCCATATTAAAGACTGTTTCAATACAAATTTTATCCTTATTATTATGACCTCCTCCCCAAAGGGGGCAACTATTGGACATTGCCAAAACATATGAATAAGAAAAGCATTGGGTGTGTTACATCTCCAACAGTTATGCAAATTAGACAAACCCTTATTAAAGAGGCTTTGTGGAGGCCAATAAACCTGAAAGAATTTTTTAAATTTTATTATTTATTTATTTATTTGCTGAATAAGGCTTTGCCTAAATCCATTGATTAGGCAAAATAGGACACTCCAATTCTCTATTCCCTTCCTGTCTTAGACCTTGAGTATTATTTACTGATACTATATATATGAATTATAGGTCAATATACCTGTTCATAGAATCATAGAATCATAGAATAGCAGAGTTGGAAGGGGCCTACAAGGCCATCGAGTCCAACCCCCTGCTCAATGCAGGAATCCACCCTAAAGCATCCTTGACAGGTGGTTGTCCAGCTGCCTCTTGAAGGCCTCTAGTGTGGGAGAGCCCACCACCTCCCTAGGTAACTGATTCCATTGTCGAACTGCTCTAACAGTCAGGAAGTTTTTCCTGATGTCCAGCTGGAATCTGGCTTCCTTTAACTTGTTCAGCTGCTATAAGTGTTTCCAACAGCAATGAAGGCTCTGAAGCAATAAAAGCAGCCGGATCAAACATAGATACCAGGAAGTGTTTCAATTACAATTGCAAATATTGCCATTCAGCCATAGTAGGTAAATTATATTTAATATACAGGTCAGAAAATGATAAAAGCACATTATTCAGACCTATTAATTGATCCTAAGTAAAAATCATCCTGTCCATCCATGTCCTCCATAAGAATGCTTTCTTTCCCATTCTTAAGTCTGGATTTCCCCATACAGTCAATTTTGCGTGAGAGAATGGATTGACATGATATAATACGCCACACCTGTCTTGCAGGCAAGATTGTGGGAGGGAGTTTATTTATTCTGGAATGTTGAGAGCCTAGTGCCATCCATTTGGGAAGAGGGTCTAAACATAAGGGTTCCAGAACTGACGAGGTTGGAAAATCTATATGAACTGGCAAAGTCCAAAACTTAGTGCAAGCCAATAGGCAGGCCTGATAGTACAAAGCAAGGTCTGGAAAACCAAACCCACCTTCTTTAATTGGAAGCAGCATCCGTTGCAAAGATATTTGTTGTGGGGAACAACCCCCACCCCAATATGCATAACAGAGCATTGAGTTGTTAAAAATATTTGCCAGGTATGTCACATATGACTGCTCAGCTTGGCGCAGGGAGGCCAAAAGACAAGTGAAGCTCCCACTTGCAGAATTGTAAGTTTAATGCTATATCTTATTTTCAGATTTGGTGTATAATACATAGGTGTACACATCAATTTTATTTATTCATATATTTATTATATTTCTATACTGACCTAAGCAGTTCACAAAACAGAGGTTAAAGCCAGAAAATAGAAGTACATAATATATATGTTTGAACATAAAATATATATGGCTTGGGACCGCAATACCTCATGGAACGCCTCTCCCGGCATGAACCTACCTCACTGCGCTCCATATCTAAGGTCCTCCTCCAAGTGCCTACTCCGAGAGAAGCTTGGAGGATGGCAACAAGGGAGAGGGCCTTTTCAGTGGTTGCCCCCCGACTGTGGAATGATCTCCCCGATGAGGCTCGCCTGGCGCCAACATTGTTATCTTTTCGGTGCCAGGTCAAGACTTTTCTCTTCTCCCAGGCATTTTAACAGCATTTAACAACATTAAGTTTGTTTTTAATGGACCCCAGAATTGTTGTTTTTAAATGGATACTGTTGTTTTTATACTGTTTTTTATGTTTTTGATGGTTTTTAAATTTTGTATACTTTTAATGTTTACCATTTTTAATTGTTGTAAACCGCCCAGAGAGCTTCGGCTGTGGGGCGGTATATAAATGTAATAAAATAAATAAATAAAACCCTTAAAAATTGAGAGGAAAAATATTTAAAAGATTATTAATTATATAATATCAAATGAATAAATAAATCCCCATTAGGAGAGGGAAGAAATTGCAAAGTTAGCAAGGCCTTGCCCGTGAACATGTGCTTCGTAACGGAAGCCCTTTCTGCTAGATGGGGCCACCTTCATTATGAAGCACTCTTCCCTGGGCTACCCAAAAGTGCACCATCTGAAGGGCTGCACTGCAGGGCTTCTGAGACTGCTGCGGTTCGCCATCCAAAACAGGAAGGAGCAAAAATGGGAAACTTGCCCCAGAGATGCTCATCTCTGGGGCAACTGGGGCATCTAGGCCAGCACTTCGTAGAACGTGAATTTATAAAGGAAATTATGTGGGTGTGAATTTGATTTGGGTGTTAGTTGGCTAGATTATCTCAGCTTTAACAAATACGTGTTTTTAAAGTCAGGATGACTAATAAAGCAGAATTGTTTTATTGCGCTACCTTCCCAAGTTGTTATTCCTTGCATACCAGAAAACTGTAATAGGTCTCATGCAATATCAAATGCTATGAATCTGGAAGTGATCAAGGAAGGTGGTTTGGTGTTGTTGTTTTAAAGGAAATATAAATCTCAGGTTGTTTGTGTGAGACTGTGAATATTTATGTACAGTTTCCCCTTTTCACTCATTGCATATTTCATCCAGTTCATTTGTGTGTGTTATGGGATAAATCTTGTGTGGGTGGAAAAGAGCAGTAACAAGAAAAAGCATCAATCAGTGGGCAAACGGAGCAGCCGTCACGATTCATTCTGTACACAGGTCATAGTTTGTGAAACATGGCCATGCGTGACAATTAAGCTGCTTGCAGGTCATTTGGGGGTGGCTTTGCAGATTGAAAGGGAGCCCCGTTGCCTTTTTTACACAGCTCTGAAGTCTTGTTGTCAGTAGGGCTTCAATCATTCTGTTATGTGTGTGTATGACCTACTTCCTCTCCACCACTCCAGATTTTTGTGAATCCAGAGAGCTTCAGTTATTGGGCAATATAGAAAATATTAATAAATAAATGTAAAATAGCAATAAAAGCACAAAATCAGGGTAGAAGAAACACATCAATAAAATCAATAAAATCAGTGAACAAATTACAACACTAAAGAGTATCAGTAAACAAACACAAACAGACCAAAAGCTGGTCTGAATAATAAACATATACCTGCTAGTAGATCACCAGAGAAGGGGCTGCACAGATAGGCCTCCATGAACAATCAAAAACCTGCCGGTTTAGAAGTCCAGAAGATGAGGCTTTCTCACCTTGGTCCAAACTCCAGAAAGCCAGGAAATTGGAAGCTAAGGCTGATCCCTTATCTGATGTGCCTCATTCTGTTTCCTGACTTGGAGCTGAGCAGAAGCAGGGAAGAGCAGCTGGCCCAGCTCAAGTAGAAGCCAGAAAAGTAAGCCAGTTCCCAGAGAGCGAGCGAACAGAGAGCGGGCTAACAGGAAGAGCAAACAGGAGTTTGACAGGGGGAGTTCAGCAGGGGAGGTCAAGGGGGAGGCCTCTAAGAAAAAAAAGAGGGGGGGGGGAAACAAAGAAAAACATAAAGAGAAACACACACACCCCACAAAACCACCAAAAAAACCCAACCAAAAATCTTATTTTCCCTTAAGACATACTCATATAGTTGTGTACCTTCAGAGAGGATAGAACAAAGCAAAGGCAATTCCACTATAATCAGAAATGAAAAAACAAAGCAGAAATAGACAATATGGATGGAAAGGAGCCCCTAGAGGTAGTGACCTGCAAAGGGTGTGCGATGTTCGTGTTTCTGCCTGAGCTCAACATGGCGTATACCTGCAACAAGTGCAAGCTGGTGGCACTTTTGGAAGAAAAAGTGAGAGGACTTGAGCGGCGGGTGTCCACCCTCCAAAGAATAAGAGAAGACGAGGAGTTCTTATGTTAGATCAATGTTCTTTTCACCCAAGGACGAAATCCAAACAGCCCTTAAGCACGACTCCACCATTCCAGCGACAGAGGGTTCAAAAGCGCTTTATTGATTAGTAATCAAGGCCTGGTCTCTTCAAAGGGAGCAATCAGACAAAAGACATAGGGAATACAGTACAGTATTTGAGCTTGCAAGGGGCAGGGCCCAGTAGCAGCATTAACCAATCAGAACATAACACTGGGGCATAGCTAATTATGCTAAACAGTTCTGTAAACAATACCTTTGGCCTGACAGTAAGTTACAGAAGTTAACTTTGACACAGCAGCACTGGAGCCAGCTGGAGCCAGAGCTCTTGTTTATGTTAGATAAGAAGGATGCACTCAAGGAGACATTCTCATATACAGGACATCATGACATTTTGCTTGGTGTATTTCACAGTTTCCTTTTAAAAATGGAGACTCTTATGCTAACATTAGAGAACTGTGCAAACATTTCCGTCCTTTTAAAGCAATAAAAAACTTAAGCTTGCTAGCTTCTTTTAGATCATCTGTGGCTTAGGCTTCATAATGCAAATACATTTGCTGGTGGATTACAGATTTTGCAAGATTTTTCACAAGAGACAAAATACAGGGAAGACAAAAAGCAAGGATAAACAAAATCATTACAATGGAACAAAATACAATGCAAGAAATCTTTCTTTTAACTACTCCATTAGGTATTACTTGGTAGGCTACAAGTCCTTTGGAACGTGGATCTTGCACCCACAAACTTCTGGCACGTGTGTAATTCATTTTTAAAACTCAGTCAGCTGCCTATCTTGTGTTTACTTTTGAGTTCTAATAGGTTAGGGGCACAATGACTGGAAGTAATTTATTACTTACATCTTTCCTCTTTAGCTGTTCACAAATCCAACAGTTTTTGGTCACAAGCTTTTGTAAGGCAGGAAGATAAGGGTTTGCAAAGAACGTTTGGCAATTGTGGAATGACTTACGTGTGGTAAAAGGCACAAATATAAGCAAAATCTTTTCTTAAGAACATTTGCTATGGCAATTAAAGAAACACTTGTAACTACTACAGTAAAAAACTTACGAACAGGATAAGAATTATCAAAATTACAGCTACACAATCTTCACACACATGTAAGCTTATTAATTTTACTTATCAAATTTAACTTTAGTGCCCCCCCCTTTAATGTTGGGCTGAGTACTTAGGTTGCTCCGTGCTGGTTTCTTCGCCTGTGTTGCTGGTGGCTTCCGGTGCACCAGAAGGCAGATGGCCATTGCTTTGCCTGTGTCCTCCTGGCACGTGGGGCCAGGGGAGGCTTTATTTTAGAACAATGTGTCCATTTATCTGTCTCTTAATAATTTCACAGCAGAATGACTTACAAGTACAATGCATTAAGGACTTTCTCACTTCTGGGGTTCTACTTTTGAGTAGGCAGGCTGGAACAGGTGGATAGGGTTCTTCTAATGACAATCTCTGGAAAGGTACAGCGTAACGCTGGAGCTGAAAAAGAAAACTGCAGGGCAATTACATATTCTTGGAATAAAACATTCCCCAATTCCCATTTAATTTTTTCCTTGTTCCCCCACTAAAACCTGAGGGGAAAGCCAAACATTAGTTCAAAATGAAACAATTTAAGACTTTTTCTGACTTTAACAATGCAATTGGAAATATATCCACCCATTTCAAGGAAATTTCTAATTTAATTTCTGCTAAGGTCTTTTTTCAGGGTCCTATTAACTCTATCTGTCTACCAGACTGGAATCTTCATGGAGATGCCAGCCTATTTATAGGACAAAAGTGCCATGTTCTACACTACCTAAGAAGTAAAATAGCTTTCTAGATCTGATTCTGTGGTTTCAGGCAAGAAAAAAACTTCTTCCTAACCAGTCAGTTAGTCAACAAAAACAAGTAGGTATTCAAAAAACTTTTACATTTCAACAAAGTCAATCTGGATTCTTAAAAAAAGGATAACAAGTCCATGTCTACAGGGGCTTTTCTTTTGATGCATTTACAAATGAGGCCAGTAAAAACAATTCATTGAGCATTTATTTATATTCCTTGGCTGATCATGGTTCTCAAAAGTCTTTCAGTCATTGAAGAGGCTGATCAATGTCCATCTTGTGAGGTCTTTTAAGCACCTGGTCTTTAAACAGGGTGGTCATGATGATTCTTGGCACATCAGGGGTAACAAATCATCTTTCTGGGTTCTTGAAAGATTTGTGCTAATTCCAAGTCTTCTTTTTCATAAGGTGGATTCAAATACTGAGAAATGGGCTAGCTCCAATCAGATCCTAGGGATTAAAGGTTTCACTCACCAAATAGCCGTCTCCTGTCTTTGCCCTTTCTTATCACGTCTGATTGCAAATTGTTGTTGCCTGTTCCCTTCCATCTGTCGGGTGGAGTCGATTTTGTAACCTTGGCTCGAATGGTCCCGTCAATTCGGTCTCCATGTCTGCACAGTGCACGATTCAACCTACTAGAGGCAAGAGAAATCTCTTGGCGATCGCTTCCTCAATCTAGGCCCTCCGTTCCACTGGCAGGCATGAATCCGACATGGGGTAGATCCGAGTCAGGCGCCATTTGTTAGATCAATGTTCTTTTCACCCAAGGACGAAATCCAAACAGCCCTTAAGCACGACTCCACCATTCCAGCGACAGAGGGTTCAAAAGCGCTTTATTGATTAGTAATCAAGGCCTGGTCTCTTCAAAGGGAGCAATCAGACAAAAGACATAGGGAATACAGTACAGTATTTGAGCTTGCAAGGGGCAGGGCCCAGTAGCAGCATTAACCAATCAGAACATAACACTGGGGCATAGCTAATTATGCTAAACAATTCTGTAAACAATACCTTTGGCCTGACAGTAGGTTAGAGAAGTTAACTTTGACACAGCAGAGCACTGGAGCCAGAGCTCTTGTTTATGTTAGATAAGAAGGATGCACTCAAGGAGACATTCTCATATACAGGACATCATGACATTTTGCTTGGTGTATTTCACAGTTTCCTTTTAAAAATGGAGACACTTATGCTAACATTAGACAACTATGCTAACACTTAGAACGAACGGTGGAACTGCAACAGCAACAAGAAGCACATGAGATTGAAGAGCAACAGCCAGCTGAAGCAGAAGTGGAGTATGCTGAGGGGAGGAAAGCCAATGAAGAGGAAACTCTCTGGAAAAGAGTGACAGTTAGGAGCAGAAGAACTAGAAGGCATTCTGCACTGGTGGAACCATTAGAGTTAAGCAACTGCTTTCAGCTTCTGGAGGATGAGTCTGAAGGACAGTTTGCAGAGGAAGAAGTACAGGAGACACCGTGCAACAATGAACAAGAGGCAGAAGGTAGGTCAACCAAGAAGAAGAGAAGAGTAGTCGTTGTGGGAGACTCCCTGCTGCGTGGGATTGAAACCCAAGTGTGTCGTGAAGACCCATGGACTCGCCAGGTGTGCTGTCTCCCTGGAGCACAGTTTAGAGATGTGACTGAAGGGTTACCAAAGCTCATAAAGCCCACGGACACATACCCCTTTCTTCTCATCCATGTGGGAACAAATGATGTCACCAAGCAGAGCTACAAAGAAATCATTTCAGACTTTGAAGTTCTGGGAAGGAAACTGAAGAACTTTGGGGCCCAGGTAGTTTTCTCATCCATCCTCGCGGTTCTTGGAAGAGGATTAGAAAGGGAAAGAAAAATACTCCGAATGAACGACTGGCTACGAAGGTGGTGCCGTCGTGAGAGTTTTGGATTCTGGGACCACGGGCTACGCTACTTGGAACATGGACTGCTGGCAAGGGACAGGTTGCACCTCACAAGGGCTGGAAAGAAGGCCACAGCATGATCAGGAGGGCTTTAAACTGAATCTTACAGGGGCGGGAGATGTAAACCTCGAGGCAACAATGGATGAAAGCCAAGGCACCACAGTACAGAGAACAGCTCCAATAGTGCCCCCAAATAGTGTCCGCAACAATGTAGGAACAAAGCCAGACTATAAAACACATGGTCTTCGATGTCTATATACTAAAGCCCAGAGCATGGGAAACAAACAGAACGAACTTGAACTCTTATTACTTGAAGGCAAATACGACTTGATAGGTATAACTGAAACTTGGTGGGATGACTCCCATGACTGGAATATTGCAATTGAAGGATATAACTTGTTCAAAAAGAACAGAAGAAATAGAAAGGGAGGTGGAGTTGCACTATATGTTAAAAATACCTATTCCTGCACAGAAATACAGGCGGATCAGACTGGGAGCCCCATCGAGAGCATCTGGATTAAAATAAATGGGGCAAGGAATAAAAAGTACATGATAATCGGAGTCTACTACCGACCATCCAGTCAAGGAGAATACGAGGATGAAACTTTGAGAAACAAATTGCCAGTGTTTCAAGGAAGCGTGATGTAGTAGTGATGGGGGACTTCAATTACCCTGATATCTGTTGGGAGACCAATACTGCCAAAAGCAGCCCTTCCAAGAAATTCCTGACATGTGTGGGTGATAACTTTCTCCTACAGAAAGTGGAGGAAGGAACTAGAGGATCGGCAATCCTTGACTTGATATTGACCAATAGGGATGACTTAGTGGATAAAGTGGCAGTTACGGGAACTCTGGGGGAAAGTGACCACATCATACTTGAATTCTTGATTATGAAGGAGACAAAAGTTGAGTGTAGGCATACACGTACTCTGGATTTTAGGAAAGCTGATTTTAATAAACTCAGAACTATGATAAGTAAGGTGCCATGGCAAATGAGCCTAATGAGAAAAGGAGTGCAGGATGGGTGGGATATATATAGCACCATCAATGTTTAAAAAAGGAAATTACAAACAATTCCAACAAGGAGAAAAGATAGAAGACAACAGAGGAAACCAATGTGGCTCCACGAAAAGCTTAGAGATGACCTGAAAACAAAAAGGGATACATATAGGAAGTGGAAGGAAGGCCAGGCTACAAAAGAAGAGTACAGACAGGTATCACAGAAGTGCCGAAATGGCGTCAGGAAGGCTAAATCTCAGAATGAGCTGAGATTAGCGAGGGATGCTAAAAGCAATAAAAAGGCTTTCTTCTGATATGTGAGTAGTAAAAGACAGAGGAAACAAATGGTGGTTCAACTGCCTGACCCCCCCTGGAAAAAGTGAAGCAGAAGTTGAGGGGGCAGGATTACAGTTTGAGATTGATAAACAAATGGTCAAAGAACACCTAATTTCCTTGAACGAGTTCAGATCTCCAGGGCCCGATGAACTACATCCAAGAGTAATGAAGGAGCTAGCGGAAGAACTCTCAGAACCTTTGTCTATTATCTTTGCAAAATCATGGAAGACGGGTGAGGGGCCGGACGACTGGAGGAGGGCTAACGTTGTCCCTATCTTCAAAAAGGGCAAAAAGGAGGAACCTGGGAACTACAGACCAGTCAGTCTGACATCCATCCCTGGGAAAATTCTGTAGCAGATTATAAAGAAGTCAATCTGTAAACACCTTGAAATCAATGCGGTGATCACTAGAAGCCAACATGGATTTGTCAAGAACAAGTCCTGTCAGACTAATTTGATCTCATTTTTTGATAAGGTAACCTCCCATGTGGACCGTGGAAATGCTGTGGACGTCATATATCTTGACTTCAGCAAAGCTTTTGACAAAGTACCACATGACATTCTGATTAACAAACTAGCTAAAAGTGGGCTAGATGGAACAACTATTAGGTGGATTCGCAGTTGGCTACAGAATCGGACTCAAAGAGTACTTATCAATGGAACCTTCTCAAACTGGGGAGAGGCAACGAGTGGGGTACCGCAGGGTTCAGTCCTGGGCCCAGTGCTCTTCAACATTTTTATTAATGATTTGGACGAGGAGGTGCAGGGAACGCTGATCAAATCTGCAGATGACACAAAATTGGGTGGGATAGCTAATACCCTGGAAGACAGAAACAAACTTCAAAGTGATCTTGATAGGCTGGAGTGCTGGGCTGAAAACAACAGGATGAAATTTAATAGGGATAAATGCCAAGTTCTACATTTAGGGAATAGAAACCAAATGCACAGTTACGAGATGGGGGATACTTGGTTCAGCAATACTACAAACGAGAAGGATCATGGAATTGTTGTAGATTGCAAGCTGAATATGAGCCAACAGTGTGATATGGCTGCAAGAAAGGCCAATGCTATTTTGGGCTGCATTAATAGAAGTATAGCTTCCAAATCACGTGAGGTACTGGTTCCTCTCTATTCAGCCCTGGTTAGGCCTCATCTAGAGTATTGTGTCCAGTTCTGGGCTCCACAATTCAAGAAGGACGCAGACAAGTTGGAGCGTGTTCAGAGGAGGGCAACTAGGATGATCAGGGGTCTGGAAACAAAGCCCTATGAAGAGAGACTGAAAGAACTGGGCATGTTTAGCCTGGAGAAGAGAAGATTGAGGGGAGACATGATAACACTCTTCAAATACTTAAAAGGTTGTCACACAGATGAGGGCCAGGATCTCTTCTCGATCCTCCCAGAGTGCAGGACACGGAATAATGGGCTCAAGTTAAAGGAAGCCAGATTCCGGCTGGACATCAGGAAAAACTTCCTAACTGTTAGAGCAGTACGACAATGGAATCAGTTACCTAGGGAGGTTGTGGGCTCTCCCACACTAGAGGCATTCAAGAGGCAGCTGGACAAGCATCTGTCAGGGATGCTTTAGGGTGGATTCCTGCATTGAGCAGGGGGTTGGACTCGATGGCCTTGTAGGCCCCTTCCAACTCTGCTATTCTATGTTTCTATGATTCTATGATTCTATGATCAGTCATGATGCTGTGCAATGTCACAATTTTTTCTTTCTTATAATTTACCTCCATGCATCCACATTTTTCCTGGGTCTTTCAGTCCCAAATTCAGATTGGGAGGATGGAGTGCTTTTAACCAACAAAGATGTTCCACATTGTCCTGGTCCTGTATTGCCTTAGGAATATTTATTTATTTATTTATTTATAAATAAATAAATTTATTTATTTATTAATAAATAAATAAATAAATTATTTATAAATAAATAAATTTAAAATAAATTTTAAAATTTATTTTAAATAAATTTAAAATAAATAAATAAATTTATTTATTTATTTATTACATTTCTATACCGCCCAATAGTATATTGCTTCCTACAAAAATGTAGGAAGCATCTGCGACTTACTGTATTGCTAGAGTAATCCTACTATAAGATGACTCTTTATTCTGTGAGTTGATCGATGCCTTCATTGGGTGAGTTTACTGAATAAGATTATCCTCAGAAAAATACCTCTGGTTCTGTACTCTAAAATGTAGTTAGCCAACTGGTGACCCAGGGCTGATCTAAATCCCAAAACACATTTTATCTGCCCCCCCCCCCAAATGGCCTACAAAATTGTTTTTGTTTGTTTTCTAAAAAAAGAAGTGGTGAAAAGGTTTTCCACCCTTTCACTTGTAATGTTTCTCATCTGCTTTTTGTATGTAACTCCCGAGTAGGCGTACTTCATACCTGAAACCTTTTCTGGCCTTTGTAGCACCGTAAAAAAAACCAAGAAAAATTCTACTGGACTGAAGAGGGCTAATTACTTCCTGTTTTCAGGAAGCGATGTGGGAGCGGTGACAGAGAAGCGGCGGGAGCCGCTTGTTTGACCTACTGTAGATGTGATGGGGCCCTTATTTTGGAGCCAGACCAGCTATGAGTGCAAAGGAGGCAATTTGCCTGGCAAAATGCATTTCCTGCCTTATTGCTATTGTTAGGGAAACTGAGGGACTCCTGAGAATACAGAAGGTGGTCATCCCTGCTTTAGGGCGTAGAATACCAAGCCAGGACTGCTCCACGCCCACTGCTCTGCAACCTCAAATTGAAAATATAAAGCAGATGGTCCAATATAGAGATCAGAGGATGGCCACCATTGTTGAGCCAGGATTTCAAAAATCAAATTGACTTAAATTAAGTTAAATAAATAATTTGATTTTGAAAAGGAGTTTATAGTGAAATAATATTTGTTCCTGACCATGAGAAGAAAATCTTTTATTCTTCAGGTGTTGAGGGTTGAAAAGCAAAGAGATTTCTCAGTGTTTCCAGTGTTGCCCTAACAATGACTTTTTTTTTGTGCCCGCCCAATGTGGGCTTGCATAGAAAAATGCAGCTGAAGGAGATTAATCTGACAGTCGAATGTCAGTGTAAAAATGTAATTTAGGAACTGACTAAATATGGGATAGTAACACTTTTGTTTGAAACATGGCAGTGCTTCACTTACTTTATATCCCTGCTTTTAGAAGTGACCTGTAACAAAATGTTACCTTGTATTCCCATCCTATAAAGTGCTCCTCTTAGTGTCTCCAGACAGCTTGGAACAAGGGCCTTGTAGTGCTCTTTAGACCTCTTGGGGTGGGGGCGGGGGCGGGGGATGAGTTTCAGGACTGGAAAAGGGATAAAGGAAAAACTTTTTTCTTTTTCGCCTCCCTCCCTTCTCCCCCTGCTTAAGGCCGTCCCTTGCTGTGCTATATAGTATTAGATGTGGTTGGGTGGTTTTTTGTGCGCTGTATTTTAGGTTTTGCCCAAAATGCGGTAAAGGAGCCAGGTGGTGGGTGGTACAGGTTGAAAGGATTTCCTCTTTCTCTCTCTTTGCTCTTTCTTTTTGTCAGGTTAAAAGTTGCCAGCTTTTCCGACAGGAGGGAAGTTCTGCTGTTCTCCATCCTTCTTTCCTAGAATGTCCATAGATAATTCACTAATGCTGGTGTTCCAAGCAGGCTAGTCACCCTGTTTTCTATGTGTCTTCTCCAATCTACACTCAGCATTCTGTGATTACTGAGGATGCTTAGTCCTCGATGGATTATTTTGAGGAGAGTTACCTCTCTGTTTTTAAAAAGATGTTATTTACTCCTGCAAACTTTGGGGTTCCTCTCTTGTTACTTAGCAGCCCTATTTAGGCTGTATATCTATTGGTACTCAACATCTGAGTTCACTTTTAAAGGGAGTGATGAATTCCTTCCCTTGATTTGCTGCAGCATTTCCAAATTACAGTATACTCACTGTAACTGTTTTGTAGTCCTGTCAGTGGGGTTCTGATCCTCCTCTGTATCCAAGCTACTTGCTGGAAAAATACCCCCAAATTAAAAAATATATTAGAGTCTTGTTGCTGTTTATTTGTTCAGATTGTTAATTTCTTTGAACACTTTGTCCCCAAATGCCTCCCCAGAGGACACGACCAATACATGTGAACAAATGTATCGTCCTTTGACACCCCCTCCAACATTTATTTGAAACTGTTTTGAAGAGCTTTTGTGCTCTGAGGGCTCATCTACACCAAGCAGGATATTCCACTATGAAAGCGGTATATAAAAGGCAGGAGCCACACTCCTGCTTTATAATGGTATTGAAGTGCACTGAGAACTGTTGGGGCCCATGACACATACCATATACTGCTTCATACCACTTTCATAGTGTTATATCCTGCTTGGTGTAGATGTGTCATGGGCCCCAACAGTTGTCAGTGCACTTCAGTACCACTATAAAGCAGTAGTGTGGCTCCTGCAGTGCATTTCAATGCCTCTATAAAGCAGTAGTGTGGCTCCTGCCTTTTATATACTGCTTTCATAATGGAATATCCTGCTTGGTGTAGATGAGCCCTGATAGAGGTTAAGTGCCAATGAAAAAGTAGTTTGAAAGTCAATTCTTTTGCCCTTGTATTCCTTACCGTTAAATCCTGGGCATGCCAGTAACCTGGCCATGGTGTGGTCAAGGGGTGGGGCTACCCATCCTCAGCACTCCTTTTCCTAGCCTGTTCCATTGAGAGCCATAATTGGGCACTTCCTTATTGCTGCTTTACTTCTGATGTTCTGTGAATTAGCTTCTCTGATGCTGCATTAGTTCACTCCAATCCTTATCCAAAACTGTGCATTTCTGGAGGGAGCTTTCATTCTTTACTTCGCTGTTGCACAGTTGCACATCTCTGGTTTATAAAAGTAGAGATCTGCCTCATTAGTTCCTTCCCATTTCCATTCCCTTTCAAATAACATAGCAGGGGGAGCCTGGAGAGGGGCAAGTATCAAACCTCTCTCATGGGTGACATGGGATTCCCCCCTCCCCTCACCCCCTGGAAGTATGTTTTTCCCAGCACTGAAAAGATGGGTTTTAGGGATGGCTGGCTCTGCCATGTAACATTGACAGAGCAGAGCCGATTTCATCATACTGTGGAGAATAAGAGCATTGTGCTTCCCTCCCATGCTCATCAAGATGAGGCTTTGCTCCCTCCCTTCACACATTGGGCTAGTTTGCACGGTGTCTTGTTAACCCTGATACATGTGCGAGTTGCACACCATCTGGATTTTCCTACTTACACTCACTGGCCTGAACCCAGGTGGCATAGTTTGTTTGAGGGGGCAGCAAACCTGCCCCCTGAATCAAATGATGTCTCCTGAGTTCGGACAACATGGCAAGCCAGGCCAGACCAGCAAAAGTAAATAGAGGAATTCAGATGGCTTGCAACCAATATGTGCAGTGGGGTTAACAAGCCACTGTGACTTTTAACCATGCCACAATCATGCAAACTGGGAAATTATGTTGGGTTATTGTGCCAGAACTTTTCTCCTTCTGGAACTCTGTTTGTGCTCAGAAACAAACACACATCACGCAGGTCTTACACAGCAGAGCTGGTTTATTTCCTTCAGGCTTCTGTGCAGTTCAGTTCAGATCAGCACACTGAGGCATACACAGAGAGCAGTGATCAGTAAGCAGTGATCAGTTCCATTTTACACAAGTGAGAAACTATATACAGATCTACACAATTCTTATCTACATTACATACAGCTGTGATGAGGCTAACTTAGAATCTTGGCAAGGTTCCCAGAACAGCCTCTATCTCAAAGTAATTGCCCACAGATATACTTTCTCTGTTTAACCCTGAAATAGCCATACACACACAATTTTAATGACTAAGCAAGTATTTCTTTTCATATACTTAACAGTCCTCCTCTTGCGCATGTTGTTTAAATTGTGTTACAATCTGAGACCCAGCTTTAAAAGCATCTCTTTGTGTTTTACCATTGAACGTTCCACCTGTCCTTCCTCATTTTGTTTTACTTTGAATACCCATTTACTGTTAATGGCTTTACGACCTTCAGGTAAAGGTACTAGCTCCCACGTTTCATTTTTTTTTTCATTGCTCTGATTTCCTCTGACATTGCTTCATGCCAGCCCTGAGCTTCTGTAGGTTCCATCTCCTGAATTTCCTCAAATGAAGTAGGTTCATAGGCTATTAGTAAAGCTCTATGAGAAACCTGTTTGCTTTGGTATTCATCTGAATAACGAATTGGAGCTTTGCGTTCCCTTTCTGATCGTCTTGGCATAGTTACAGGCATAGTTTCCTCCTCTACAGTTTCTCCCCCCTCCCTCTCTTGCTGAGATTGTTCAGGAATTTCTTCTGTTTCTACAGCTTTCTGTTCTACAGGCAAACTTACATACTGTTTTGTTTCCTGCATTTGTTCATGAAAAACTACATCTCTGCTCACAATTACACTTTTGTGATATGGAGACCACAAACGATAGCCTTTTGTTTGTGTATCATATCCCAACAGTTTACATTCCAAACCTCTTTGAGCTAGCTTTCCTGGTCTGTTTTCTTTCTGAACATGAGCAAAACATTTACTTCCAAAAACCCGTATATGTGACACTCTAGGTTTTCTTTTGTAAAACATTTCATATGGGGTTTTTTCATGTACAGAGTGGTAAAGCCTGTTTAACAAATAATTTGAGGTGGACAAAGCTTCTGCCCAGAACAGATTAGACAATCCTGACTCTTTCAATAGAGCTCTTAACATGTTCTGCAAGGTTCTGTTTTTCCTTTCTGCAACTCCATTTTGAAATGGTGAATATGGAGCAGTAAGGTCATGTTGTATACCCTCATCACTGAGGAATTTTTTAAATTGGTTGCTAAGAAATTCACCTCCCCGGTCCGTTCTTAGATTAGCTATAGGTTCTTTAAATCTATTTTTACTCCACTTAACAAAGGCTTTAAACTTTCCAAAAGTTTCACTCTTCTGTTTTAACACATACACAAATCCAAATCTACTGTAATCATCAACAATAGACAAGAAAAATCTGTTTCCTCCTTGACTTGTCTCAAAAGGACCTGCAAGATCTGCATGAATTAATTCAAAAATTCTTTTTGTTGTTCTCTCACTATGTTTTGGAATGTTTGACTTATGACACTTGGTTTCACTGCATACATTACATTCTACATAGTTAGAACATGGTTTGATTTTCACCCCTTCACACAATTCTGGAATCTTAGAAATTGTTTTATAGTTAGCGTGACCAAACCTTTTATGAGTTAAATGGATGCACTCTTGGTGTGGTTTGCAATTGGCTATTGTTTTTGTTGTGACTTTGCTGGCTACAACTTCATTTTCTGTACAAGTATTAATCACATACAAAGATTCTTTCATTATTCCCTGCACACACACCTTGTTTCCCTGTTTTATAGTACAATTTTCTTCAGTAAAACAAACCTCATACCCCATTTCTGTTAACTGAAACACACTTAGAAGGTTTGTTTCTAATTCTGGTACATATAAAACACTTTGTAGTTCAACTCCCAGACAATCAAAATATACATTACCCACACCACAAATCTGGATTTTTGTTCCATTTGCAAGGGTAACACACTTTTGCTTTGAAGTAGAAGTTTCCAAGGTTACAAATGAAAGTTTGTCTTTTGCCATACTTATTGAAGCCCCAGAGTCCAAAAACCAAGGATTCATTGTCTCTTTGACTCTTGCTAGAAGACACTTCTTTGTTGATTCAGCTTCATTCATGTTGTTTTCTTCTCTCCACTTTGCTGTTGACTGCTTTTTCTTCTTGTTGTTGCAATCCCGCCTTAAGTGTCCTGTGGAACCACAGTTAAAGCATTTCCTTGCCTTTAATGCAGCCACCACGTCAGAAGATTTATGGCTTTGTTGAAATTCAGCCACAGGAAGTTTAAGGCTCTGTTGTTTTGAAGCTTGTCTTCTTTCATAGGTTTCCAGTAGTTTTCCAGCTACATACTCGAGGGTTAAATTTTTCTCCTCTTGACTTTCCATCATGGTGACAACCGCGTCGTACGATGAATCAAGACTTGACAAAATCACATAGACTTGGTGTATAGTTGTAAACTCCATCCCTCGTGCCCTGAGTTGATTGAAGATTTCTCTCATGCTTTTCAAATGGTTTGACATAGACTCCCCTAGTTTCAGCTTCATTCCATACAGTTTCCGGGTTAGAATTACTTTACTGCCCGCTGTTTCTCTTTGATATACAGCTTGTAGCGCATTCCAGCACTCTTTTGATGTATTCAAAAACTGAATGAAGGAAATTTGAGAGTCTTCCACAGCTAATGCAATAACTGCCATTGCTTTTGCATCGTCCTTAAACCATTTAGCATTCTGTGGATCTGCTCTATCTGGTGGATCCTCTGTGACTACATACCACAGTTCAGCCTGAATCAGATACATTTGCATTTTGTAAGACCATAATGCATAGTTAGAGTCATTCAGCTTTTCTAACAATTGATGCAAACCAGACATATTAGCTCCTGCCATTTCCTCTGCTTTAGGAATTGGTATCTCACCGTCCTCCTGCTCAGAGTCCTCCTCAGAGTCAGCCGACTGAGATTTTTCCTCACTTTGCAGCACTGGCTTTAGCTTGATGTCTTCCTTCATCAACAGTTTTCTGTTTTAGCAGACTCCTGGTTCTGGTTCTGATACTGCACCGTTCCCATCAAGTTCTGGTTCTTCTGCCTGGATTAGGCTGGCGTAGGCTGGTCTAGGCTAGACTGGACTTGACTGGGCTGGGCCCATAACCTTTGTTGGGTTATTGTGCCAGAACTTTTCTCCTTCTGGAACTCTGTTTGTGCTCAGAAACAAACACACATCACGCAGGTCTTACACAGCAGAGCTGGTTTATTTCCTTCAGGCTTCTGTGCAGTTCAGTTCAGATCAGCACACTGAGGCATACACAGAGAGCAGTGATCAGTAAGCAGTGATCAGTTCCATTTTACACAAGTGAGAAACTATATACAGATCTACACAATTCTTATCTACATTACATACAGCTGTGATGAGGCTAACTTAGAATCTTGGCAAGGTTCCCAGAACAGCCTCTATCTCAAAGTAATTGCCCACAGATATACTTTCTCTGTTTAACCCTGAAATAGCCATACACACACAATTTTAATGACTAAGCAAGTATTTCTTTTCATATACTTAACAAATTAGCTCTCAGCTTGGCATCTCTCCGCAGTGAAGCTCTGCTTCCAAGGCACAGCAATCAAGATGCTGCTGTCACTTGCTGGGTCGTAGGGCTCCACCTCTCCCTCTACGATGATGATTTATGATGATTTTATGATGATCATATGATGATTTATGATGATTTTAATTTTTGTGAACCGCCCAGAGAGCTTCGGCTATTGGGCGGTATAAAAATGTAATAAATAAATAAATAAATAAATAAATAAATAAATAAATAAATACGACAGTGAAACCAGTGACCTAGGGAGGTGGTGGGCTCTCCTACACTAGAGGCATTCCAAGTGGCAGCTGGACAACCATCTGTCATGGATGCTTTAGGGTGGATTCCGGCATGGAGCAGGGGGTTGGACTCAATGGCCTTATAAGCCCCTTCCAACTCTACTATTCTATGATTCTATGATTCTATTAATTAGCTGGTCCACAAGGGCAGGGCTTTTTGTGTAATATTCCTGGGCCAGGGGTCTCAAGCCCCTGGGCAACTGAGAGAGA
Source organism: Elgaria multicarinata webbii (assembly GCF_023053635.1). Taxonomy (NCBI): domain Eukaryota; kingdom Metazoa; phylum Chordata; class Lepidosauria; order Squamata; family Anguidae; genus Elgaria; species Elgaria multicarinata. Next base: position 3,708,175 of record NC_086172.1, read on the forward strand.
CTTTAGGCCCCTCTGACCCCCCTGTTCTATGGACCCTGGGTGTATTTCATGAGCTGGTCAAGTATCAGAGGGGGCATTGTGCCTCTTCAAGGACAGAAATATGAGCATGATAATTCTGCAGTTTCTGCTACAGGCAAGAACATCCTGACATTAGTTATTCTAAGGCTGGATCTCCAACAAAATCAACAGAGATTCTCTGTGTGTGGTAGATCTGATTGTAGCTTTTGGCGTTTAGTCAATGTCTGACTTAGAGGGCCAAATGTTTTATATTTTAAATCCATTGACAAAGGATGTGTGGGACAACCCTCAAGAGTAAGGCCCACTGTGTTTAGTGGGACTTAGGTAGGTGTATATAGAATTGCAGCCTTAACCAAAATGTGTTTGTTGTTGGAATGGAGATCCCATCTGGTCATCATGACTCTCTCACAGCATTTCCTTATTCTGAATCGGTTGTCAGATCAGTTGTCAGTTGTCAGTCAGATTTAAGCTCCTGGTAGATCATTTCCACCTCTTAAAATTGTTTGAAGGTAAACAAATACTGAGCTAGGTTTCGATTTTGTTCTTTTTATTTTAAGTCAAGCAGATTTTTAGAACTGTAATATTTTAGGAGAGAGAACTCCTGGAACAGAGAGCTGAAATTCATTCTGCATTTTGGGAAATGTTCAAAAATAATAATTCTATGATGGGGTACAGAGGCACTACTAAACTTGTGATTGCACTGCACATGACAGGAAGCCTAATGCAGTAGTCTTGAGTAACCAAAGATGTGATAATGTGCCCAGTGTGGTGTATACTACATGGGATTTAGACTTAACCCATGGAGACCTGGTTGGAAATCCCATTTAGTTTCCTCCTTCTCTCTCCCCCAACAATGACTAGTACTACAAAACATGTGATGTGACACCATGGCAGTGCAAGTTTCCTCATCGCACAAGTTTGTAGGCAGTGAAGCGGAGCAGAGTGAGGAAATGTGCAGCCTGGTGACTCTTCGAAATCCTTGGAGGAAGGACAAGGCACAAATGATATAAATAAATAATAGTTGCCCAGCAACCAAATGCCTTTTCATTTCTTTCATCTTGTCATGGTCTATCCCACTGCCAGCCCTTAGCAGGAGAGACCAGTAATACTTGCCATAACAGCCCATGCAGGTCCCTCGCCCAGAGGGTGCGCTAGTATTCTAGGCCTTGCCACCACAACTGGTCCAAAGCTTTCTCCTTATGGCTGCAGAGTTTACCGTGAGTTCTGTTTTAATTGCTTCTTCTCTTCATCTGTTTCTTGATAAAGGTCTGGAGAGAGGTTTAACAAAGGCTTTAAAGAAGCTGGATGACTATTTGCGAAATCCTCTACCTGAAGAGATAGATGCAAGTAGCACAGAGGAGGAGAAGGCTTCGAAACGCACGTTTCTGGATGGGGATGAGCTGACCCTAGCTGACTGCAACCTTCTACCCAAGCTTCATGTTGTCAAGGTGAAAAGCTCTCAACTTCATGAGAGGCAACCAGATCTGAGAGGAAAATGCAATTGGCACCTAGTTGCATGCTTCCCTTTCCCCTAAGCAGAGAGTAGAACAGGAGCAGTGTTACAAGGTTTACAGTGCAATCCTATGCATGTCTATTGGGAAGTCAGTCCCATGGAGTTCTAGGGGACTTTTGCCCAGGTAACTGTGAATAGAATTGCAGCCTTGATTAGGTTTCTTTTGGATGCTAGGGAGAGCACAGGAGACTTATGGTGACTATATTTACAAATGTACCAGTAAAGCCCACTAGGATCAGGCAGTCTGCTAAAGCAGGCAGGATAACTACTAATCCTACATGAGGATCCCAAAGTGATTGCCATGGACCCCTGATAGCATCCCAGGCTGCATCCAGCCCAGTTAAAATCATAGCTGACTTTGCCCAAATTCAGTAAATGGCCTCCTTTTGGCCTTTGAGATAATATCTACTAAACATTGACGCCCAGTGAGGAAATACCACTTGATCACCCTTAATAACTAGCAAGCAAGCAATTTAACAAAGGATCTTACTTGATGCCCAGGATAGCATTCGCCTTACAATATCTTATCAAATAGCTAGAGTTTGGTGACTGAAATATACAAATCTAGACGTTAAATCTTCCTTAAATAATCAGCATGGGGCATAATCCAATGGGAAGATCTCCTATACAAGTCACATAGAATTAAAATGAATGGGGACTGTGCAAAAAGACAGGTTTTGTCCCTTAGGGGAAGGGATGTAGCTTGGTGGTAGAGCATATATTTGTGCGTGTAGAAGGCTCTAGAGTCAACCCCTGGCCTCTGCAATTAAAAGAATCATGTAATGGCTTATTTGAAAGAACATTGCCTGTCTGAGAACCTGGAGAGTTGCCTGAGCAGACAAGCCTCACTCGTCCCATTTTTTAAAAAAATACATTTTCTTAAGGTTCAAAGGAGTTGATTTGGACTCAGACCCACCTCTGTCTTATAGGCAGATCGCTTGTCCTTTGCTATGCCTCTCATGGCAGGCCCTTTGTGGTGGTTGCCAGGAAAGCGTCTCAAATTGCCAAATGTGCCTATGGCCCTAAAAGGTTGTCTGCCCCTGAGTTAACCATATTGGTTGAATTTGTGGCTAGTAATAATAGTTCTTTCACCCATGTTGACTAACACACACACCCCATATTTTGCCAGTAAAATTAGCTTTCTATGTGTACTCCATTGCATATCCCCATTCATGCATCAGCCATCTTGGAAGATGGCAGCTACAGAATTCATGCAACAGAAAGGACATGACTACCCAAGTAATATGTTTTCCTACAACATTCCTACAAGCTCCAATATTCTCTGCACATCTTTTTTAAAAAACAAACAAACAAAACAAACAAAACAAAAATAAAAACAGGAGTCCCAGACAGATCTAGGGCTAAGATGAGAAAGTTGTGACTGACATTTTTGGCATGAGTTAAGGCTCTGGAGCACGTCAAAGTTCTCAATAATTTCAACTGAAATACCGAGCACAAAATACACAGGTTGAGAGAGCCAGCTCTGGTCTCCTGTATAATATCCACTGTAGACCTTGTATAATTTTATTCCTTTTGTTTGTGTGTAACAAAACCGATTAATCAATGTGTTTATGTTGTATTAAAATCTGATGTTTGGGTCTTTATTCTAGATTGTAACAAAGAAATATCGAAACTATGAGTTCCCAGCAGAGATGACAGGACTTTGGCGATACCTGAAAAATGCATATGTTCGAGATGAATTCATTAACACTTGTGCTGCTGACAAAGAAATTGAATTAGCATATGCAGATGTAGCCAAACGGCTTAGCAAATCCTAATCAAGACCTGCAAGAACCATTTTCTCCAGATAATTCCTGTTTCTCAGATGCTTCTCTGCAATGCCTTCGTATATATAATATGAATGGATGTAATATACATTATGATTTCTGGATGACATCTTTGGGTGGTATCCAATGAATTCCTCCCTCTGAAGGAATTGCTTCCATTAGTGGAATGGGGAGAGGGGTGATTCCCCGTCCTCCCCCATAGCCCTATGCACAGACTCTCAAAATTTGCTCTGGAGGGTCGTGGTACTTTCCAGAGCAGAGTTTGAGTAGTAGCGGGGGTGGGCTGCAGGGGAGGGAGGATAAGAAGAGAAATCCCCATTGCACAAGTAGATGGCTGCTCGCATGAAATTAGATTTCAATTTCCTTTATTATGTTGGCTGGACTGTTAGAAAATGTAAGATTGCAATGTACAGAAGAAAACATTTCTGAATTCTTTACCAACAAGTTGGAAGAAATATTATAATTTAAGTCCAGTGTTTTGAAACAATTTGCTTTGATTAACAGACAGCTGTTGATGATACATTCTTTACATAGAAATTTCAATATACAGTAGAATATGAATGTTTCAAAACTTTTTTGTTGGACCCTCGATGTGACCTGTTTTAGTAAGGTGGAAGGACTAACAGCGAGAAAATGGGCACTATCATAAGGGGGTGTGTGTAGAGCTCTAGGACAGGCAAAGGCAACCATTGTGGGGCTCCAAATGCTTTTGGATTTCAGCTCCCATCAATCCCAGCCAGCATGGCCAATGGCTAGGGGTGATAGTATTTGTAATCCAACAACCTCTGGAGGTCAGAGGTTGCCCACCCCGGCAAACTTTATGAGAAAGATTTTGAAGCATCTTTGGAAGCACATCCTGTTCTCATATGCTTGGGAGACGCTTATCTTAAGAGGCTCAGGCTACTGGGGAAGCCTGAGGGGAAGCTGGAACTGCAGGTGCCGATCCATCTCACCACAGAGCCCTAAAGTGTGGAAACAGTAAGTGGAAGAGGTTCGTGTACATTTGTGATTCAGGAATATTTGGAGGAAGAAAGCTGATACAAAAACAGCCTAGTAAACTTGAAAAGACAAGAGGATACGAAGGCATGACACTGATTGAATTCAGGTATATACTGAAATGTTTAGCTGACTCATAATCAGCAGTATACCTGCCAACTGAAAATGGATGCTTCATATAAATTCTAGGGTAAGGAATCAATTCATTGTCATTTTGTCTGAAAATCTTGAAACCGGTAGCAGTGTCTTAAAATTATTTCTCCACCCCCCACTCGGAGAAATTACTAATAATAGCTGGACATTGGGTAGTTATGCAACAAGTGTCCCAGAGTTGGTGGCTTGCCTTCGTCTTTCATGCTCACAGATTGATTTTTTTCAGAACTGATTATTTTGAGTTACATTCATTCAACCTTTGCATTAAGAGTTCTGCTTGAAGTCACTGAGAACATTTGTTCTGTCAATTGCTTGAAAACCTGTTTTCCTATTTTTCTCTTTCTGAAATGTAGAGGTTATAGTTGGTGCTTTGGAAGGCCAAAGTTTCAGACTAAATAACAGTTAGCTTGGTTGAGTTAGTGCACACTTGGAGTCCTTTGACTTCATTACCCCCCTCTCCCCAGAAGTGCAGGCAGATGTTCTATTTGAAACCAGAGTTATATGCATATCTATTTCAGACTTGGGGCAGAGCTACACCAAGCAGGATATGACACTTTGAAATGGTTTGAAAACTGTATATGGAATGTGTCGTGGGCCCCAACAGTTGTCACTCTTGTTATAAGAGTGAATTATAACAAGAGTGGATTCCTGCATTGAGCAGGGGGTTGGACTCGATGGCCTTGTAGGCTCCTTCCAACTCTGCTATTCTATGATTCTATAAACCATTTTAAATCAGTAGTGTAGATCCTGCCTTGGTGTGGTCTCATGGACCAAGACACATGGGTTGAAGTCCCCAGTCAGCTGTAAAGCTCACTAGGCAGTCTTAGGGAAGTCACTTTGGGCTTTGCTGCACAAGGAATTTATTGTGCACTCATCATTCCTTATTCATGGTTGTATACAGGTTCTTAAGACAATGTTGTGACCCTCCAGTTTAACTTCTATGTCTCACCAGCACTTTCAGTGAGCTTTTTAGAGCAGGGAAAATGCAGTATTTCATTGTGAAAGCAGAAGGAAGTGTGATTTCCTCTTGTTTATTTGTACTATTCTGCTATACCACAGTGCCGCCCAGAGACTATGGCCTTAGCTAGACCAGCGGTTATCCCGGGCTGATACCCGGCATCGCCCCTGTGCGCCCCTACACTTTGGGCCCAGTTTTTCCCATGGTCTCAGGCTGAGCCCGGGACCGCAAGCATGTGGCCCGTTTCCATGGCTTTTCCCGGCTCTGCGTGATTACTCGCACGGAGCCGGGAGCCACACACGGGGTGCAGCACTCCTCAGGAGTGGGGGGAGTGGGGAAAGTTGGTAAAAAAATTAAAAAGCACTTACCTTTGTGCAGGATCAGTAGACTGCTCCTGCCTCTTTAAAAAAAATGGCAGGCGCGAAACCTCTCTTCCTGAGGTCGTCGTGCCTTACGTGTAAATGAGGGCGAGATCTCGCATTATTCATAACGCGAGGGCTCCCCTCCTCTCCCCCAGAACAACAGGTACATCTAGCGAAGGCCTATGCAATGGAACACATGAAACACTTCTCATGTAGTGCTTGGATCTCAATTCTGTGATGAAACTGAAAGTAGATACAGCAGATTAACAGCCTCACATAGAAAAGCTCTTTCACTCAGCCTAATCTAATTCACAGGGCTGCGGAAATAAATTGTGGGGCGGACGCAAGAAATAAGAGACGACACAATATATTGGATTTAAACTGGGCCACTTTTATTCAAGATCTGCAAAGGGTTCCTATCGGGCATCCAGTCAAGCCTGCAAGCAGACCTTCTATGCGAAGGGGCGAGCTTTCTTGGCCCAGTGGGTGGTGCTCTGCTTCTCGCCGCCCTGCTGTCCATCCCCTAATGGGGTAGGGAGACCTTCCCTTGTCACCCCCAACCCATGCCCCCTAGGCTCAAGGTGGGTGAGAGAGGTCGGCCTCATAGATGGTCCTTATCCCCCAGCCCGGCCACAAGGCTCAACACTGGGAGCCCTCGGGAATCACCTATCACTGTAACAGTGCCTATGAATGCTTGCCATTCAGTTCCCTCTGGATGCCCGCCCCTACCTGCCACGGGGGGCGTCAAGCCACTTGGGGTAAGTGACCAGCTTATATCTGGTCAAGTCCCCTCCCAGTCCAGAGTGGCGCGAATTCCTGCCCAGTGCAGGATGGACACGTCTCCCTCTCGCTCCGCCCACAAATCCCTCCCCATGCCTAGGCTTTGCCTGGCATGGCAGAATGGGCAATGTGATAAAAAATATCCCCTTACACTGATGTAATTCTGACATAATTACCATTAATTCACAGAAACCTAAAATGAGACCAAATAAAATAAATAACAATCTTGGCCAGAGATAGTAAAGATACTGCTTGCTTTATATTTATTTACTGCATTTCTATACTGCCCAATAGCTAAAGCCCTCTGAGCAGTTCACAAAAATTAAAAACATAAAATACAACTTAAGTATAAAATTTAAAGCTACAATATAGAAGTACAACCAGAATAAAACTGAGCAGCAGTGCAGAGATTTAAAATACACATTTAATACAGCAAGTTAAAAGACCAGGATTTTAAAATATTAAAATACTGGGAAAATAAAAAAGGGCTATAGCTAGACCTAAGGTTTATCCCAGGATCATCCCAGGATCATCCCTGCCTGAGCACTGGATGCCCTGTGTGGCACTTAGAGGAACAGGTTTGACCCCAGAACAAACCTGGGATAAACCTTAGGCCTAGCTACGGCCAAGGTCTTCACCTGGCATTGGAAAGAGTATAATGTAGGTGCCACGTGAACCTCTCGGGGAAGCTCATTCCAGAGCTGGGGTGCCACAGCAGAAAAGGCCCTTCTGGTAGCCACCTGCCTCACTTCCTTTGGCAGGGGCTTATGGAGAAGGCCCCCAGAAGATGATTTTAGGGTCAGGGTGGGTACATATGGAGGGGCGTTCCTTCAGATAACCTGGCCCCAAGCTGTTTAGGACTTTGAATGTTAATACTAGCACTTTGAATCAGGTTTGGACCTGGACTGGCAGCCAGTGAAGCTGGAAAAGTACTGGCATAATGTGGTCTCGTTGGCCAGTTCTCATTAACAATCTTGCTGCAGTAATCCACATTGCAGTAATCCAGACAATAATCCAGCATTTTATTTGCACTAAACTTGCATGAAAGTCCACAAACTCCTCAGTTTTCCCTCTGAGTGGACAATTTAAAAACAGCCAAAGGCTCACACAATTTTAAATACTGCTGAGAAATCAGCTGGCTCGGAAAATGCACATAACAGCCAGAAAAATCCAATGAGATCACAAAAATCTGTTGAGGCACATGAATCTTGTAGGGTAGGAAAGGAAAGGAAAGGAAAGGAAAGGAAAGGATAGGATTTACCTTCATAATAAAATTAACAGATTGGAATTATTTCTATTTTAAAAATATTAAGGGATTAGTTTCCCCCCTTTTGATTCATGCTCCCCCCTGCCCTTATTCAACATGAAGCAACAGTTGACCCTATCAAACTGTTATGAACATGGTCTGTATATTATTGTACAAAGAAGAGTGATGTCTGTTTATTTACTATTTTGTACTAGATTCAGCTTTTATAATTCATCATCAACACGGCTTTCTAGAACCAGATGTAGAGCTGCCAGTCTCTCCTTGACTACAACGTCAAGTGATAACTTGCATGTGTTTTTCACCTGATACCAATTAAAACACAACAATGTCAAATTCAAATAGTTAACCCATTTCGCTGTGAGTTATCATGTGATGAGACATGAAGTGGTTTATGAAAATATGCGAACCAGCAAGCAGATAGAAAGCCACAGATAGGTGAAGCAGCTGAAGACATAACAGCTTCGATCTTGACTTTGCTCTTGCTGGCTGGAGCATTCCAGGAATGGAGTTCTGTTCAGCAGAAGTGGGGAAAGAGACTTTCACTGGTTCTCCTTCTCCTAGAGATCTCTAAAAATGGAGTGGTGGAGGGAAGAAGGGAATTGGCAAAAATTGCTCCCCCCCCCCTTCTGCCAGCAAGATCATCATGAATGGAAGAAGCCCTTCCATTTGCAGAAGGCGTACTTGGGATCCCAGCCATAATGACTTGTTCCTTTAGCATTCCTCCCATTTCACCAAAACTGAGTTCGCTGCTTTACCTTGCCATTTTTCATACAACTGACTGATGTTATTCATGCAAGGAGTTCTACAGTCTGCATGACATCCTCTGATCTTTCACTGTTTACCCTTCACAAATCCAAATATACCATTTAAGAAAGTGGCATTTTTCAGCCACCATCACTACCACCTCCACCTCTCTCTTTATCAGAGCTTTCTTCCTTCATAAATGCCTATGTAGACACCTTCCCAATTTTGTCCACTAACTTAAGGCAGAAACCTTAACATTCTCAAAATTTGTCTACTTCACTATCCCATGTCAAGGTGACCCCTTTTTTTAAAGCCGGCGTCAAACTTATTGGAGGAAAGGTAACAATTCTGTGATGCAATTCACAAATTCAGAATTTATTGTAAAAAATCAAAACATACCGCCCCTAGTGTATAATTTGGGGTGGTGTTGGAAGAGGTAAGCAAGTGGGAACAGGAAATTCCTTCTTGGGCAGCAGAGATAAAAGGTGAAATACATTAAATGAACAGTGATGAGAGCTGGTGTGGATGCATTCTTATTACTAGTAGTAATTACAAGTGTTTTAGCTTTCATGCCCAAACCACTATCCCTTGTTCTCTAGACTGGGAAACTGAGAACCCAAGATAATGATTTCTTAAAGGCCAAGAGTATGGAAGTAGGGTTTAGGTTCATGTCTTTCATATCTGAGTCCAGAGCTGATTGCTAGATCACATAAAGTTTTTAGCGTATGTTTTATGCTATCACAGTAGCCAAGTGAGCTGTAACCCCCTACTATGTGAGCATTATGCGCCATGCTTACATTAGTGGTTTAAAATTTTATCTGATAAGATAGGATGCTATAGGGTGATAATTATCTGATAAGATAGGATCCTATAGCATCCTACCTGATAAGATAGGATGCTATAGGATGCTAATATGTAATATTTTCACAGTTTTCTGCTTCTAGATTGGAGCAGGGGATTTAAAAAATGAGTCTATGGCTAATATTGGTGGGGAACTAGATTTCTTTAAAATGTCTGCCTAATTCAGTACACCCAAAAGGCTTAGATAACCATTGGGAAAGCATACAAGTTTCTAATGTGTGTCCATTGACAGCTACCGATGGGCTTTAGTTAGAACTTCAGCCTCTTGTTGCTTTCTTTCCTTTCCATTTTGAATACGAAGTAGTATGTGTTAATCATGCTGGAGATTGTTTATCTACATTGGCAGAGCAAGGTCTCTGAAAAGAATCTAAATGACAAGACAGACAGTATGGATTAACAATAACTTTGTTCATAAATTTTGCACAAGATGTAAAGAAGGATGCAGATCAGAGGGGAAAGTAGCCAACAATATGGATTTAATCACTGATGTTTCAGAAAATGCAGACCAAATGTCTGTAAAAATGTCAAATGTAGCCAAACATTTCTTAGATATTTGTTTCAAAGACACCAGTACTTCACACAGTACTTCATTCCTTTCTGGGATCTACATTGATCTCTCTTTTAATATGAGCAGAAAAGTAGCTGAAGGACACCCTTTTCTGATGGAGTAGTTGAACTGTTGACAATATAGTTTATCTGTAAAGCCAAGCAATGGAGTTTCAAGGAATTTAAAATAAGAACTGTGGCAAACACCTCTATCAAAGATTTCCACAGACTGTGTTAGTCTGTCACAGCAAAAACTAACAGATTTATTGTGGCCTAAGCGTTTGTGGACTAGAATCCAGAAAAGTGAACTCTAGTCCATGAAACGTTATATCAGGGGTCACCAACATGGTGCATATGGGTATCATGGGGCCTGCAGGCCTCCAGGGGTGGCCAAAGCTCTCCCTCTGTGGCAGCCATTTTATGGTGGTGTCAATTTCCTATAACTGCACTCCCAAGATTTTAATCACCACTTGATGTAGCATTTTTCTTACAGTATGTGTGTTTCCAGGATTAGAAGCGGACACTCTAAACTGGTTCACACATTACATAGAAGCAGGGAAGAAAAGAAGGGCCTAGTTCTTCTTCCCCCATTTCTACTGTAATATACATGGGGAGTGGCACTCTTTCCCCCAAAATTATTATTATTATTATTATTATTATTATTTATTTATTTATTTATTTATATAGCGCCATCAATGTACAACCTGGAGTCATGAATTTCACCATTCGTGAGATACACATATAACCCACTTCCCACTTTTCAGTGGAAGCATGGAAAGAGATTCTAAATGTTACTTAATTTTTTATTTTTTATTTCCATCAAGTTCATTGTTGTTAAACAAAAGCATTTTGGGGTAATAAGTGAGCTTTATAAGTGTGCAAAATTAAAAAGTTTGATCCAAAGAAGTGGCATACATATAAAAAAGACAAAACCATATGGTTGCCTTTTAATCGCTGCAATTATTCCTAATGCCAAGCTCACCCATCCACCCACTCAGGACATTTTAAATAGCTCAGCTGCTTTGACTCTCTGACAATGGGAACTGCTGAAGCAACAAGAGCAAGCTACTGCTGCCCACGTGTGCCTATTCTTTGGATTTTTATAATTATCTTATTAATGTATTGAATGTTAGTTTCTATCTCAAAGAAAAATATTAAGCACTTTTTACTAAATTTTAGGGAAAGTATACTTGGGACAAGAAAGAAACTGACTAACTGGCACTTAGCACTGACCCTAAACTTGTATTTATTTGTTCTGCAGTAGTTGCCCACCCTCTCTATCCTTTCCAATCTCATAAATTCAAAGTTGGGAGTTAGTTGATTGCCTTCCTGTTGACTGATTCTCATGAAACAGACTTCATTGGAAATCCCTTGACACATAAATTCCACAAATAACAACAGTTTTCACTATAATTCAAAGTTGGGAGTTTATGCCAATAAAGCTTTTTTAAAAAAGAATTACTATATTTCTTCGATTCTAAGATGCACTTTCCCCCCCATATAAACATCTCGAAAAACAGGGTGCGTCTTAGAATCGCGGGTGCATTTATTATTTCTTAGAATCAAAGCTTTTTTTCTGTTGGTGGTACTGAAATTAGTGTGAGTCTTACAATCGATGGCGTCTTAGAATCGAAGAAATATGGTAGTCTATCTTCTGTAACAATGTACTATAAAGTTTTATTTTTAATATCAAAAAGTCAAGAATAAATAAACAAACACAATTAATTGCAAACTGGAGCAAAATGAAATATGAACACCAAAACACTCTCTGTACACCTTTATAAACACAGGTGCAGGCCAAAGTACAATGATATGCCAGTAACATATGACCTATAAACAAATAGGTCATATGTTACTGGCACACGTGTAGTTAAAAGTAACCCAGTCAAAGTTTAGTTAAACCTCTTGTTTGATTTTCTCCATGAACGGTGTTCATGGGTAACCAACTGGTTCACTTACATTTTATTCCTACTTTTCCCCTTATTAATAATTAAACATTGAAGAAATACACAACAGAAATAGAAATGTTATAAAAAAGATATTGTAGTAATATCTTATCACGAGTAAACATGAATAGTACTGCACCATTACAACACAATCCTACACATGTCTATTCACAAGTAAGTCTCATTGAGCTTTTCTACAAGAGGCATTTGTTGTGCACTGGTCATTCCCTGCTCACAGTGGTTTATGGGTTCTTTAGACAACATTCTGATCCTCCAGTTTCATTTCTCTTTATAAACAGGACTTTTTGCAAGGTTTTTTTGAGGAGGGAAAATGGGATATTATTTCTGATTGGCAAAAGAAAGCACAATTTCCTCTTGTGTATTTGCAATATTCTGCTATACCACAGTGCCACCTAGAAACTATGTAGTGGAAAAGCAGGAAAGGAAGTGCTCCTTCAGATCTCAATTCTGAAACAACCAAAAGTAGATGCAGCAGATTAACAGATTATACTACATTCCACAAAGTTTAATTAAACAAATACAGGAGAATGTGGCCTTTAATCCTCCATACATTCAGAAAGTGGCTTTTCGATTCAGCTTCATTTATGTGAATATTTTGGTATATTTGCAACATTTTTACATATTAATATCATTCAGATGTTTGCATAAATGGGATTGCAATTTTTATAAGGCTCCATGAGATATATCCAGTGAATCTAAATTATTAGGAATCCTTAATAGCTATGATTTAGCTGACTATAGTTGAAATCTAGATTGTAGTATTATTTTATTATTTATTTATTAACAATATTTATATACCACTCTTCATTAACAAATTCCAGGGTGGTGTACAATATTAATTAAAAACAGACAATCTAACAAAGCTAGACACAACCCCAGCAAATGCTTTGTTAAACAAATACAACTTTAATAGGTATTGAAATCTAGAGTTGGCACCTGTCATACTGCAGGTGGTAGAGAATTCCAAAGGGTGGGCACCATAATTAAAAAGCCCCCTTACTTTCTGTCAGAAATATCTGTGCAGGTAATAGAGCAACCAGAAGAGGCCCTTATCTATACATCTCCATGATATGGAAGATAGATACTGAACACGGATATGGGAGAAGGCACTCCCTCTGTTAACTTGGTCCCAAGTTGTTTAGGGCCATCTACATCAATAACATTAATTTGAACTTGGCCCAGTTACATATCATCAGCCAGTGCAGTTCTTTGAGCAAAGGTGTAACATCCTTGTGGTAGGCTGCCCCGCTCAGCAACTTAGCTGATGAGTTCTGCACTAGCTGCAGTTTCTGACCCTGTCTCAAGGAAAGTCTCATATTGAATATATTTAGGGTGACCATATGAAAAGGAGGACAGGGCTTCTGTATCTTTAAAAGTTGCATAGAAAAGGGAATTTCAGCAGGTGTCATTTGTATATATGGAGAACCAGGTGAAATTCCCTCGTCATCACAACAGTTAAAGTGCAGGAGCTATACTAGAGTGACCAGATTTAAAAGAGGGCAGGGCACCTGTAGCTTTAACTATTGTGATGAAGAGGGAATTTCACCAGGTTTTCCATATATACAAATGACACCTGCTGAAATTCCCTTTTCTGTGCAACTGTTAAAGGTACAGGAGCCCTGTCCTCCTTTTCATATGGTCACCCTAAATATATTGCAATAATCCAGTGCTGAGTTTATATCTGGCCCAGTTCAGATGACACTTTAGGTTTTGTAGTTAATGTAACCATGGCCAGCTGTGGTTACACTAACCACACGCAAAACAGGTGCAGATGACACCATTAACCCTTTTGTGGTTAAATTTTCCTTAATCACAAAAGGGTTAATGCAGCACCCGAGTCCTCCATCGGGTAGAAATCATAGAGCCCGAAGTATAGGGTGGCTGAAATTGCTGTGGCTGCTCTATACAGCAGGCTCAGTGTCCATTGGGGGTGTGCTGGGGGGAGGATGAGGGGTTTTATTTTTAAAAGTGCCCATGGGGGGCTGGGCTGGGGGAGGGAAGTTTGTTTTTGTTTTTTGTTTTTAAAAATCTACTCACGAGTGCGCTGCAGCGGTCATGCGCATCGTTTCCTTTTTTTAAATTCAAATGGCGGCCGTGTTGTGCTCCACACTCCAGGCACATCACGTGTAGAATGAGGGGGCCCACCCCCTCATTCTACAAGTGGCACACAATGTGCCTGGAGGACAGAGCACATCGCAGCCACCATTTTGATTTTTTAAAAGGAAACGGAACACAGGAGCACTGCCACTGAACTGTTAGTACTTTTTTAAAAAAATAAAATCCCTTGCCCCCCCAGCCCCCCCCCATGGGCACTTAAAAATAAAACCACTCGCCCTTCCTCCACATTATTTATTTATTTATTTATTTATAAAGCACCATCAATGTTCATGGCGCTGTACATTTATTCTAAAACAGGGAAAGTGTAGAAAAACCTAGACAATCAATAACAACCTATTTTCAATATAATAGAATAGGAGATATTTTGATGAATATAACTTGGAATACTTAAGGAATATCCTGAACTGCATCAGAGTTCATGCATGCTTTATTTCTATGAGGAGGGTATTCTGAAGAGGTGCACCGCCACAAAAAAGGCCCTTTTCCTGGCTGTCATCAGAATGTGGCAAAACCAGGAGGACCTCTGGATGATGATCACAGTGGTTTATTCAGAAAGCATTCTCTCAAGTAGGGCTGTGCACCGCCTCGGATTAGAATCCCGAATCTGAAGCAGATCAGGGTGGTTCGGACCCTTCTGAACCATATCCAAGGTGGTTTGGGGGAGGTCCAAATTGATCCGAAGCAGTTCGGATCAATCCAAAGTGCTTCAGAACTATTCGGAGCTTCAAATGACATTTTAGGCCAAACCGTGTTTTTCCCCCCATTGGGTTTCATTGGTTTTTAAAAAGTCTATAACTTGGTTAATTTGGTTAAGCACTCCACCAATGTATCCCCCAATCCTGCTCAAGTTTCCAGCAGCCTCCAATGGCAATGCTGGAGGAGGGATTAAGGAGGGAGAGATCAGGAGAGATCTTTCATCCTGGTCACTTTGTGGCGTTGGCTTTGGTGGTAGAAAGATTGTTTTGTTGGAGCTCTGTGGTGGTGTTACTTAAGAGGATTTTTGAGTGTGGCTTTGGTCTTATTCTTATCTTTAGCTTTCCCTGTTCTCTCTCTCTCTCTCTCTCTCTCTCTCTCTCTCTCTCTCTCTCTCTCTCTCTCTCTCTTGCCTTTCTTTCATTCTGGTCCGTATATTATATAAACTTTAGTTTGCTCCTGTTGAGTGTTTGTTTTCTTCCATTCCCCCTTTCCCCTTGTTTCAGCCAGGTCTCCTTTCCTATGTAAATCCCTGTCTTTCTCAGTGTGTTGATTTTTTCTTTCTGTTCATCTTTTCTATATAAAAAAACCTATATATATACTCTTCCTCTGTGTGTGTGTGTGTTCAATCATTCTTTGTCCTGATCTTTAAAAAAACAAATATATATGGTTTAAAAAATATTCTATCATCCTCTTTCTCTCTTTCCGTCTGTGTGTGTGTGTGTGTGTTTATGTATGTGACTGTGTGTGTGTGTGTGTGCACGCGCGTGCTGTTGGGCTGCCTGTTACTGTAAAGCAAGGTGTTTACAGTTACACAAGCATACCTACTGTGAGGGCAAAGCAGCACAAAACACAATTTCATATAAGAAATACTTATATAATAGTATTCAAAATGAAATGCGAAACAGCAGACGCATTCAGGCTGTGCGTGGCAGGGGGCAATTTTTTCATATTTGAAAAAATTATTGCGACACAACCGTTTTAAAAAATTATTGCGACACAACTGGTGCACAGCAAGGTCTGAAATTTTGCACACAGGACTACCTATATGGCATCTGTACATTGCTGAAGTTATATCTGTGTCTCTTGAAAAATTAGAATCTTAGAGCACCTTGAAATGACTGGATTGCCTGAAAAATTATTTTTTTAAAAAATCAGAGCAACACAATTGCTGCACAGATGTGTCTCAAATTAGGCACACATGAGCATCTCCAAGGTATCTGTAAGCTCACCAAATTTTATTTTTCTATCATTAAAAATAAAATATTTATAGGTGTTTCTTTCAGCCAATGCATGTCAATGGGAAAAATAAAGTCCGAATAGCTATTCGGAGGACCAAATTTTGCTTCAGATTTGGTTCCAAACTGAAGCGGGGGGAGGTCCGAAATGAACCAAATCGGGCCTGGTTCAGAAGGTCCGAACTGAATCGGGCGGGGGGTGTCCTTGCACAGCCCTACTCTCAAGTATTCCAGTCCAAACTTGTTTAGTGCCTTATAGGTTAATACCCAAACCTTAAACTTGGCCTAGTAGGTTAAAGGGTTAAGTACAGATAAAGCAACGTATCAGATCAATTTATATGTGGATGATATTGGTGGCCATTTTGAATATTCAGCCCTCAGCAGGAGGTTGCCAGGGTCTGTCATGCCATCTGAAACAGGGTGGCAGAGGTTGTTTGAGGGTTATTTTAGGCCATGGCCGGTTGGCCTCGGCTAGCCGGTCCGGGTCCCCGCCCGGTCCGGTGAGGAGAGCCGTCCGTCTCGGGAGCGGAGCGCAGCTGGAAGGGGGCCGCCTCTCGCCCGTAGCGCACCGCATGTTCGTGGGGCACCCGGCGCTAAATCATTTGTAGATGACCTGATTCTGGGTCAGGGTTTCGTACGTAGCAGAGCAGCTCCCTCGCTGCGATCTATTGAAAGTCAGCCCTCGACACAAGCTTTTGTAAATTTAATTTTTTCATTTTTGTGAACCGCCCAGAGAGCTCCGGCTATTGGGCGGTATAGGAATGTAATAAATAAATAAATAAATAAATAAATAAATAAATAAAGGCTTATTTTAGGGTTGTCTAACTCACAAACATCCCCTGCCACCTGGGTGTGCATGACATGACAAGCCCTGGCAAACTGGGCACTCCAGGCACCATGCAAAAAGGCACCCACTGGGGCATGCCATGACACAGCAGCCCCCACAAGTTAAATTTAAGCCACAGTTGGCTGTTGAAACAGGTCATTGTCATCAC
This sequence comes from Elgaria multicarinata webbii, assembly GCF_023053635.1. NCBI lineage: Eukaryota > Metazoa > Chordata > Lepidosauria > Squamata > Anguidae > Elgaria > Elgaria multicarinata. Next base: position 3,725,171 of record NC_086172.1, read on the forward strand.
TATCCAAGAGATAGTGTTATTAGGAATATTTGGACTATCTGTAAAAAAAGAACACTAATGTTTAATAAAGAATTTGTTTATTACAGTTTATTATTTGCAAAATATTGGAAGAAGCCAAACTTAGCTACCATGGATGATTTGTTTCCATTCACTTGGCAAACACTGGTGTTGATAAAAACTAGTAATTATAAAAGACTTTGGAAAAATAGACAGTCTACACTCATAGACAATTGGACTCTATTCTTGTTGTACTGGAACAAAATTAATTTATATGAAAAAGTTTGCCAAGAAAAACTAAATGTTTGTATAATAGCTTTTCTAGTTTTTAAAAAAGTGTTGTAAATGTAATCTGTGTCTAACCGACAGTCTTGTACACAAAGGGTCAGTGGCAATTGTGGGTATGCAACTAAGTGAAGTCAATAGAAATTTCACTACTTCTTTGTTTTCGGGGTTGTTGTTTTTTAAAGATAGTTTAGAAACCTAATTTTCCCTCTTAATAGGCACTTAAGCCCTGGTGCATTCTCTTTATTTGTTACCTGTGGGCACAGCTCTAACGTAGCCTGTTGAGCACTGCCAAGAAAGCTGCCCCAGGTATATTTCCAGCCCTTCTTATTGCCAACACATGTGAAACTTGTGCTACTGTAGAACATTGTAAATTATTATTTAGAAACCAAGTACTATAGATTGGCTATGAGTGAGTCAGACCCCATATGCCTGCAGCACAGCCTCTAAATTGTATTGACATCAGAAACTACAGGGTGAGAACGCCGGCTCTGAAGTGAGGTTTTTTTGTCACCAACAGCATAACCCAATTTTATAACAACATAATAAAGCACAACAGGAGCCGGCATTGTTCTGCTCAAATTGCTTTCTCGTACGGGTACATTTAAAACACACCCATTGGCCTCTTGCCTCACACCGCACACACCCAATGCATGCAATTCAGAGACAACAACACACACCCTGTGGTGTCTGAACGCACGAAGCCCACTCACTGCATTTCAGCAGCAATCTCCTAAAACACATTTTTAGAAAATACGGAGTCTTTGCTCTGCTGCCTGTGGTGTTCTGCATGCAAGCCTTTGGAACAGAAGCATTGCTTAGCGCTCTTGAGATTAAGAAAAGTGGGGGATGCTTTTAATATATTAGTGGAGAGATTAACTGCTGTGGCTGACATTGCAAACGATTTTGTAGCTTTCTACAGTCCTGTCCCAGTTGGCTATCATGTTCCACTGAAACAGTGACTTTTGTATTTATTAAGTTCAAAAGTGAATATAATTGGGGGAAATGAGTACCTAGGTTATTTATATTAATTGTTTTAAATTTGAGTCTCAGGAAAGTACTTTTATTAACAACATCTTTAAGCAGCAATATACAAGGAAGTGTCTAGGGAGATGCCCTTTGAACCTGGAAAGAGAACCCTAATGCCAATTATTTGTTTCTGCAAGCAAGACTTGCCGAAAACGTTTTGCTGCCTAAGACAGTTCCACATGCAGAAGACAATACAGAAGGATGGGCAGTTGACACTGGTAACAGGGCAGACCTTCCATTACATCTGAGGGCAGCAGGCAGGCCATCTTAGGGGATGCAGAGCAGATTGTACATAACAAGCACACAGCTCTGTCCTTCTTGAATGAACAATACATTTGAGCTACAGTAATCTGCAGTTGTTTTTAATTCAATTAATCCTTGTTATTGAAGTTTGTCATCCAGTCCAAAAAGGAAATCTTAATTTTATTGCTGCATCTTAAAGGTAAACAAGACGTTTGCCAGCTTTTGATTTAAACAAAATGACCCACTGCCCCCTGGGAATTCTTTGACTAACAGCTGGATGGACATTTGTGATGTTACCTGTAAAGTCCAGTTCTGTAACGCTACCAAAGCACTGAGCTCTGTCCAGCGTCGCCCACTCCCTGCCCCACTTCTCCAGATTAGTCTTGGTAATCCTGCCCCTTGGTAGAAGTTTAGGGCCCTGCTGTCAGGGAGGAAGAGGCAGATGTTATTTAAATGTCAGATCCATGAAATACCCAAAATGTACAAAAAATCTACAATTCCCCCAAAACTTGTATTATCCAAATAGGTACAATACTTCTGTATTAGGTGGTAAGATATTAAGATAATTCTAATGAAGATAATATAGTGGCAATATAGGAATGTGATGGTATAGGCTTGATGGTATATTTGATGTGCCTCAAAGGTGGGTAGATATTCTATTCAAAGCAGTGTATAACTTAATGGAATTCTGGGTTTTACACATGACAGGCATCATGTGAATGCATTATTTCCAAATAAGGACACAATAATTAGCACATTTATTGATGACCCCATGATTTAACACAGGCAAAATAGAATCCAGTCTTGCCACAAACCTACCTACCTTTATTTTTTTGAATGCCATGTGGAGAGGAGTCTGTGAGTGAAATTTTGCTACTGGGCAGTTTGGTCATGTTAGTAAACATTAGTTTTTTCAAGGGCTATAGAGTTGCCTTTAGAATACGTGCTACAGTTTTGCAATCTGCCGACTGTGAATTTAATAAGGTTGAAATCCTATATCAAGGTACCTGGGAATAAACGTCATTAAACTCAATGGGGCTTACTTTTGATGGTTAAATCCAATCTTACGTTAGTGGAGATGCACTAGCACAATGAGAATTTCTCCTCCCTCCTGAGGCCCTCCACACCACCTGAAAAACTGCCAGGTGTGGGTGGGTGGATTCTTAAGGCATGTGGGCAGAGGGGGGAAATCACCACCCTTCTGGTTCCACTGATGGAAGCAGTTCCATCAGCTGATTGATGCCATTGGATTCAACCCTGAATCAACACATGTAAGATGGCAGTGTAATACACCTGACAATAGCAAATAGTTCAATAGTAAAACAATATATTTTCTTTTCAGTATATTAATAAAAGAATGCATTATATTATTTTAGAGCAGCTGAATTTATTTCACTTTGAAACTAAAAATAAAATCTGTTCTTTTCGATAGCTGTGGATAAAAAGGAGAAATTATTTTTGAAGTATTAATATTTGTATGTGTTGAAAGACACAATAGAATTTTCCAAAGCTGAGATGTTTTATAACACTTTCTCCCATTCTTGATTTGAACCTGATGATTTCAATAAAAATGGTTTATTTTCTGATATTAACTAAGCAGCTGTCTGTCTTCTTTAAGCGGTTACTGGGTTTTTCATACTTAGCTTTGTTGTAAATTACATTATGTTGGGGGGTTCTTATCAGTGGACGTTTTAAAAGGTAAATTAAACTGAACAAGTCAAAGCAGATAATCTGGAATCTTTAAAATATACCACTCTTCTTTTACAGAACCACAATTATTTTCACTCACCTGTGGGCACCTCTTGTGTGCTCCAGTGACCCAGGGAGCATTGTTCTACCAACTTTCTGAAGCTGCTGGAAAATCTGAATAGGAAATAGGGGTGGTTACATTGGACTTAAGGCTACAGATGACCCCTCCCCACACCATGCAGTTACAGACACCACATAGCAAAATTATAAGCTCCTGCTGTTTGGTTTGCAGTCATCAGAAACCACCGTTAGAATGTAAATGTACTGGATCAAATGAGATACACGTGGGCATACTTTTTATGGTTCTTACTGACTTAGGTACAAAATATGATAACTCACTATCAGTAGTATATTAGAACCAAAGTTTTGGGCAGCGTCCATCCTTCATATCTTGTGCACGTCTTTACTCAGCAGATGCCTTTAATTGCTAGCTACCGCTGTGGGTTTGTTTTTTTGAAGTACCCAGGGAACTTTGGTTCCTTTGGCATGGGATGAATCAAAGGGGCCCAGCAATGTTATGACACTTCTTGGCACTGAGCTTAGTTCTGGGAAGAACATGGTCCTACCTCCCTTTAGATAAGCACAGAAATCTCAAGCAGATGCTTGAGAAAGAAATGGATGCAGCGGCAAGAGTCCCATTGAAATGGTAAAGAGCTCAATGTACATTTATTCCCAATAGTTATGTTTTGTGCATGATGCCTGCTGGTGTTAATCAAAGAATCACTGCAAGTCCATTTCTTCCATTACTGCCTTCACGTTTTAGAGAAGTGAAGATTCAGAACTAGCAGTATTGGCTTAGGGTGACAGTCCATCAGACCATGGATTTGCATTTGGGCTTAAGAGAAATGTTATAAAGGTGTACAAGCTCCTGTATTAATACTCAGATATACTGTTTCCTGGGGTGGAAACTTTCCTGCAACAGTACAACTTTTCATTACCCCATGTAAGCTAACAGATGGATAGAACGCTGCTAACGTTTTGGACACATAGCACCCCATAAATTGCCGCTGCAAAAGGATAACCCTGTTTAACCTGGCTTCTTCCTGCAAAGAGTCATGCATGAATAATGATTGCTGCCACATTATATATTGTGGCAGAGTTTTCTATGGAGATGGCTGTTTTCTTGCTTCTTTGTGACAGTTGTCCAGCAAAATCACCCTTATGGAACTTTGCAATGAGTATGAGGTAAGGTAAAGCTCTGCAAACCAATACTCCACTTGCTCTCACTCAAATATATATAATCTGCCAATAAAATATTAGAGTGGAAATGTTCATAGTAAAGTTTATCTGCATGATTAGTGGCTGATTAAAAACAGTCCAAATTGGGATCCAAAACCCTTCCTAATTTTAGAAGCTTATCGAGCAAAGCTCCCATGGGCATTTGTCAAACCACATTGTCAAACCACAGCCATATTTGAATACAACTGTTACATAGAACACAATAAAATCCTGTTGTGATGATACTAGTGGGAATCCATACTACAGTTCTTCAGGACATGAACTGTAGTGGGGGAGGCCTACATGGCCAAATGGGTATGGTGGAGAATGGGTTGAGCTTCCCTTTCAGAGTTTTGCATAGCAAAATAGTGATGCTTCATCATGCATCCCCATCCACTCCAACTCAAGCAACCTTTAACACCATCACTATCACTGCAAAAGTGCTGAAAGTGGAGGAAACCTGTGCAATACATTTGGGCTGAGTTATATATGAGTACTTTAGCCTTGTGCCAGATTTAATGTGCATTCAAGAGATCACATTCTCACCACATTAGGCTGATCATGGGAAACTAACAAAAGAAGTTACCTAGTTACCCACCCACCCCAGTTACCTAGGGAGGTTGCGGGCTCTCCCACACTAGAGGCCTTCAAGAGGCAGCTGGACAATCAACTGTCAGGGATGGTTTAGGGTGGATTCCTGCACTGAGCAGGGGGTTGAACTCGATGACCTTATTGGCCCCTTCCAACTCTACTATTCTATGATTCTATGAAGTATATAACCTCAAATGCTCATGAAAAGATTTACAAATACAAAACTGGTTGCAAAAACTGAACTCCAGTTGGAACATTTTAGATTTGTTTATCCAACATGGATTGCTTTGTAATAGGGACTGCAAAACTGGTCATAGGTATGAATGGAGCTATGTACACCCTGATCCCTATTCCCACCCCTCTAGCACCTGCAGACTTGGAACTCCATCACACCAGTGGTTTAACACACTCTTGTCATGCCTGGTATCTGGTATTGCAGCGCAGGACTCGCATGACATTGTCCCTATCCTGCACCCATCTTGCCTCTTTTCCTCTATTTTGCATATTATTTTGGTGTGGGGAAAGTCTGGATTATTTTCCCAAAGCAGATTTAATGCACCCTTAAGCCTCTATGTATTGCTGTCCTCTCACTTTTTCCTCTGTTGGGGGGCATGTGCTTTGAATGAAGTCTTGCTGATGAAAGGGGAGGGCAGGGTGGTTCTACTCCTCCAGCACGCCATGTCAAATGAACGGACTTGTGCTTAGTCTGTTGAATGGACTTTTTACTGCTCAATCCCACCCCTCATTGTCCACAGAAACAGAGCCCAACCAATGAAACATTAAATCAGTAAATCGCTAGACAACAAAGCCAGAGCAAGGGGGGAAGAGCCCACGTCCCTGAGGACCCCAGCAGATCTCTATTTTTATGAACTGGAGATGCACAGCTGTGCATTATCAAAGTAAAGGGAAATGGATCCTTCACAAATGCAAACAGGTGGGATTTTGCATTGGTGGAGTATCAGGAGAATGGTTTGAGGGGGGATTCCTAAAAATCAAAGCATGATTCAAACTTGGCATGGCTAAAGTCCTCCTTAAGTAGGGTGACCATATGGAAAGGAGGACAGGGCTCCTTTATATTTAATAGTTGCATAGAAAAGGGAATTTCAGCAGGTGTCATTTGTATATATGGAAAACCTGGTGAAATTCCCTCTTCATTACAACAGTTAAAGCTGCAGGAGCTATACTAGAGTGACCAGATTTAAAAGAGGGCAGGGCTCCTGCAACTTTAACCAGTGTGATGAAGAGGAAATTTCACCAGGTTCTCCATATATACAAATGACACCTGCTGAAATTCCCTTTTCAATACAACTGTTAAAGATACCCTACCTTAAGAGCCATCACGTGCCAAGGGTCATATCTTCATCTCTAAAAATTATGCAGGTATACGCATTTTGATTAGCCACAGATGTCAATATCAAAGCTACCCTCACCCCACTCAGAAACTTTTTTTAAAGCCTAAAACAGCAAACTGGAAAGAAGTGTTCTGCAACCCTATGCTTACTTCTGAGGTGTTACTTCTGCTTACTCAGAAGTAAGTCTCTGTTCAATGAGGTTTACTCAAAGATAAGCATGAATCAGATTTTAGTATGACTTGGATGTAAATACAGTTGAAATCAATGGGAACTACTCTTGAGTAGGAGAATCAAGCCCAGACAATAAACGTGCTCCATTGAACACACACAGACACACATCCCTCTGATTGTGCCTTAATTCACCCCTGCACAGAATCAGAGGTGTGTGTGTGTGTGTGTTAATGGGAAGGAATGACTGGAGGGAATTAAAAATTCCTAAAAAATCAAGGGATGAATTGAACTGATTCAAACTTGGCATGCCTAAAGCCCTACTCACTCTAATACTTTAAAAAAAAACAGTTGTAGAAAGAATACTCCTTCTGTTCACTGCCATTTTAGTGGTGTGGTTAATATTGGTGATCAGACCCAAGCTTATCCAGGCCCAAGATTTATATTACCTAGCTGGAGAATAGATTTTTTAAAAGCCTGCAATCTGGAGCACCAGGTAAAGTCAGGTGGCCAACACACCCTACCATACCACACTAAATACCTAAATACTAGGCATGTGCTCCACTCCGATTAGAAGCGTAGAAGCAGGAGTGAATTGGCCTGCTCTGCCTTGCCCAGAGGCAGAGTAGAAGCAGACCGCAGACCCCTAGAAGCAAGGCGAAGAGAAGCGCCCATTTTCGGAGCGCTTCTCTTTCGCGGACCGATCCGATCGCCATTTTGAAACATTTCGCCCATAGGATTGCATTGCGGAAAAGAAGAGGGAATAACTGTGTTGTTTTTGAAGCTATCTTTCTGAAACTTCTTGTGCTTCGAGAGTCATGGATGGGGGTCATTTTGAGCCTACTCTCAGCTCTCTGCGTGGTGCAGTTCGCTTGCTAGATTTTTTTAAAAAAAGGGAGGGGAAAAAACCTTTTCCGAAGGGCTGAGGGGCAGAGTCAACTCCCAGTCATGATCACATGATCCCAAAGTTGGAGGAGGGGATAGGCAAAACGGGGTAACTTGGGATTCTGGGAACTTCTCTTTCTTAGTCTGAACGGACTTTTCCCAGTGTTTTTTTTAAAACAGTAGCCCCACCAAATGCACAAACACAACCTGAAATCATATACTAAGCCAATTATTATTATTATTATTATTTATTTATATAGCACCATCAATGTACATGGTGCTGTACAGAGTAAAACAGTAAATAGCAAGACCCTGCCGCATAGGCTTACATTCTAATAAAATCATAATAAAACAATAAGGAGGGGAAGAGAATACAAACAGGCACAGGGTAGGGTAAACAGGCACTGGGTAGGGTAAAACTAACAGTATAAAGTCAGAACAAAATCCAATAATAAGCCAATAATAAAAGCCAATAATAAGAGAGCACTGCTACCCACCCTAACTTTGGGGAACAACTGAAAAGATGTGGTGCAAGGGGATGAGCTCCCCTAGGGCATGCCATGTGGACGTGCCCTCACTCTCTCCTGTACTTGGAGGGCCATCAGAGCCCTCCAAAGAGAGTAACCTGGTGGAGCAATGCCTTTCATGAGTTGAAGTGAGAGCGTTACTTCTTAACACTGGGTCTCAGACAGGACCAGTTAAATTGGCCGATGATTCCCCCTCCCCTGGGCACGTCCCCCTCTTACTGGTAAAAGACAGATATAGCCTTTTAAAAAAAGTTATTCTTGTTGTTTATTTATTTATTTATTTATTACATTTTTATACCGCCCAATAGCCGAAGCTCTCTGGGCGGTTCACAAAAATTAAAACCATCATAAAACAACCAACAAGTTAAAAATACAAATACAAAACACAATATAAAAAGCACAACCAGGATAAAACCACGCAGCAAAATTGATATAAGGTTAAAATACAGAGTTAAAACAGTATAATTTAAATTTAAGTTAAAATTAAGTGTTAAAATACTGAGTGAATAAAAAGGTCTTCAGCTGGCGACGAAAGGAGTACAGAGTAGGCGCCAGGCGGACCTCTCTGGGGAGCTCATTCCACAACCGGGGTGCCACAGCGGAGAAAGCCCTCCTCCTTAAAAACACTGCTGCTTTTAATTCCACCCCTCCTTCATTTATTTATTTATTTATTTATTCCATTTTAAATGCATTACTGGCTTATCCTTGGCTCACTTCCTTATGCCCCCAGAAATGTCTGCTGCCTGCCTACCTTCCCTCCCTCCTCCCCTGCCCGCCTCGTAGGGATGGTTTGTGTCTGGCTTTGACTCAGGGGAGAAGTCCTTCCTGCGCTCACTTGGAGTTTTGGAAGTTCCAAATCCATTTTTCAAGTGTGGAAGAAGATTCATATTAGGTTGATGATCTCTACTCCCCAATTCATGGCATCTTGGGATTTCCTTTGAAATGGCCCCATTGAGCTGTCTGCAGGTTTAAGCCCCGCCAAAAATCAGGGGTTGATGGGATTGCCTTGTACCTTGGCATGATTGTGGGTCTAGATGGCATCTGTGAGTGTGCCCACTTCCCTTTTTTTTAATTTGTCCAAATGTCAGAGAACAGTCCACGTCTGCAAATGGGGTGCCCGGTTTTCATAAATTCCCCAAAAATCAGGGGATGATGCAACTGCCTTGAGTCTTGGCATGCGTGTGTATCCCTGGATAAGCTGTCATGGTGCTGAGTTTGAGGTAACTTTCTAACGTGCAAATTGACGGAGCTATCGAAAGGGGTGTGAATGGGGTGTTGGATTTTCATAAATTCCCCAAAAATCAGGGGATGATGGGACTGCCTTGAGTCTTGGCATGCATGTGTATCCCTGGATAAGCTATCATGGTGGCGAGTTTGAGGTTTCTAACATGCAAATTGACGGAGCTATCGAAAGGAGTGTGAATGGGGTGTTGGATTTTCATAAATTCCCCAAAAATCAGGAGATGATGGGACTGCCTTGAGTCTTGGCATGCATGTGTATCCCTGGATAAGCTGTCATGGTGGTGAGTTTGAGGTTTCTAACATGCAAATTGACGGAGCTATCAAAAGGGGTGTGAATTAGGGTTATGGGTGGTGCGTTAGAGGTTAGAGCCCCGCCAAAAATCAGGGGATGATGGGACTGCCTTGAGTCTTGGTGTGCGTGTGTATCCCTGGATAAGCTGTCATGGTGGTGAGTTTGAGGTTTCTAACGTGCAAATTGACGGAGCTATCGAAAGGGGTGTGAATGGGGTGCCCGATTTTCATAAATTCCCCAAAAATCAGGGGATGATGGGACTGCCTTGAGTCTTGGCATGCGTGTGTATACATCCATGAGGTGTCATGGTGCCAAACTTGAGGTTTCTAACTTTCACAGAAAAAAAGTTGTATACTTTTTTAGCTTAATGCAAGCCTATGGGGGGAAAACGGAGCTCCGATCCGGATCCGGAGCTCTGCAGCGGAGCGGAGCGGACATAGGCGGAGCGGGGGTGGAGCGAAGCGGCTCGATCCGCAAATCGCAGATCTGGAAGAGAAGCGGAGCGGGGGGTCCGTGCACACCCCTACTAAATACCTAGTGTGGAAAGACACATGCTCTCACTACTGTTAGATTTGCAGGTTTTGCAAGTTAGAATTCAGAGCAAAAGTCCTGCTTGTTACTGAGACAGAGGCGGGATTTTCAAAGGAAGAAGAAAATGTGTTGTTGCATATTCTCCACCGCCCCAACTGTTATGAAGTTCCAGATACAGTGCTACTGGGTTTGGTTCCAATTGGGTGAAAGAGCACTAAAACTTATGGTCAGGGGCAGCTTTGTGTGGGCCTTCAGGCATGTCCCACCCCCAACCATGCGCGTCCCTCCACCACACCATTGATGGCAGGCAGACCCAGATCTCCTGTTACCCTCCTGCCCACCATCCTATAAAAGTCTGCTTTTGGTGCATGGGCACAGAGGCATGACTACTTCCACAACAAAGTTCAGGGTGAGAGAGGAAGAAGATGTGGTGCGGTAGGGCTGTCAACAGGGGAACTGAAAGTGACAGTGGAGCAGGAGGCGGCACTGTTGGGGTATCAGCAGTTGACTGACCCTGCAGACTGGTGCCACTGGACCTGCTTGTGGTGTTTTTGTAATAGTTGCTTTAGTCACAAATATCAGGGTAGAGCATAAGTGTAGAGCAGTGGTTCCCAAACTTTTTCAGGTCACCAGCCCCTTGATTCCACAAACTCATGCCCAGTGCCCCCTAACCTACACTATAAAAATAATTATTTAGAATAGCCGTTTTCAACGACCCACGAAGGAAGATAATAATGATAAAATTCAAAACAGTAACAATTAATTGAATATTTAATCAAAATCCAAAGCACCAGGCTTGCCGAGGGAGGGAGGGAAAAGAGAGCGAACGCCTCTGTTTTGCAGCCGGTGTGGCAGGGCACACCAAGCAGGATATGTCTCTTCATTAGCGTTTTGGTGCTTTTGAAACATTTCAATTCACCATTAAAAGGACTCTTCTTAAACGGTATTAATACATGTGTGGATTCTTCCTCTATATGGCTTGGGACCAAACTACCTTCTCCCATAAAAATGTCCCTGGGTTTTAAGACCTTCTGGAGAGGCGCTTCTCTGAAAAGACCACCTTGAGTGCCCCCCTGCCACCCCTTTGCCTCTTATCGCCCCCTGCTGCCCCCTTGCCTCTTAACGCCCCCCTATGCAATCCCACCGCCCACTTTGGGAACCACTGGTGTAGAGGCAAACATGCTATCTTCCGTAAGCTCTATCAAGACCCTCAAGAAAGGTCTCTGGGAAAGAACAGGAGACCATCTCCTTAACAAAAGAATGGTACCAGAAGCCATAACGCTATTTAGCGGCAAAACTGACAGTCATGTCCATGTGGAATAACTTTTATATTTATGGCCTTTGGCTATAAATCTTTGCAAATTAAATAGAAGATTTTGCCCTTTCACATCAGCACAGCCATTAAACTGCTCTGAAAAGGTAAAGAAGGAAAGACACTGGAAGAGAAAAATGTGTGAATACAATGTTACTTACACACACACACACGCCATCACTGTCTTTACCTTAAAAATAACTCACTACTTGCTGTCAATTTAGTCTTTCTATTAGTTACTTTTACCTTTAACGTTATGGATTCTTTTTAAGATTCAGACTTTAACATACATAACTTTAAATCACTAACATCCCTCATTGCCCTATGATTTGCTAGTTCCATGTGTAGCCTCTTGGCCCATTCAGCTGGCTCAGATTCAAGTCTTGTTCTGCCTTTGGTTTGGGGTTTTCTTTCTTTGATGGTGGAGGGAGGGGGAAGAGAGAGAGACAGAGAGACAGACAGAGACAGAAAATTTGAGAATGCCTTTCAACTCTGGTTCAAATCATTCATGATCGTTCCTCAGGAATACCCATACCTTTCTATCCTCAGTCACCCTCCCCCACTCACCCCCATTCTCTCTCTCATGCACACGCACAGATACACACAGGCAGAGCACTGCTCTGTTGCCACCTTAACCTTGAGCTCATCCACCAATGCCAGAGCCCCAGTTCTGAAGTAAACCAACTTGCACAGAGCAACAGCTTAATCCAGTGCACAGCAGAGCAGCCCCGCCTGTGTCTATCTTGTGAGTCTTGACATGTGACTTTTTGCGCTACTTTTTTCCCTTCCTCTTTTCCTTTTTCTTCCCTTGGTTGACCTCTGTCCTCCATCCGCACAGCCTTAAGCTTTGCAGTACATTTGTGTGGAGTCAGGTTTGACAGCTGTCTTAAATTTGCATTTCTTTTCTGATTTATCACAGCTGCTGATGTACACCCAGGTGATTTAGTGCTGCAAAAATATCCAGGAATGCGATGCAAGGCAATTTCTACGTTATTAATAACAATAATAATAAAACCCAATGTCCCTTCTCAGAGCTTTTGATGGCCATGCCACTCAATTTAGCATTTTAACAGTGGCATGTGGCCTCTACATGGCATCTGGTTATTGCTGATGGATTTGAGCAGGCAAAGAAAAAGTTATTTGTCAAACATTCCATCGTAACTGTGTGCTGTTTGGAAAGCTCTAGGTCAGAGCAGATCCAGCTGCATTCCTGCCCATGACACTGAACGAGACTGAACTTTGTCACATTATTAAGCTGTCAGCAGGGCCATGGTGTTAGTTAGATTTCTGGTGGGAACCCTGTGCACATGCTTAGGGTATTCTAGTGGAATTATATCAACACTATTGTAAAACATGCAGAACAGAGCTGTGCCATAATTACCACCTGAAAATCTTGCTCCGCCAGGAAAGCAAATGGAAATACCCAATAATCACCACTGTAAGGAATCTAGCAAGATGATCATCTCAAAGCAATGCAATGGTTGATAAAAGAGTTTAAAGTGGAACCTTCCCTTCCTGGCTGTTTTCACTTCCTGGGCCTGCCATTCTGGGTGAGGCAACCAATCTCCCTGTTTGGAGAGAATATGTGTGTGTGTGTGCAGATATAAAACATTAAACAAGCCTTTGCCCCTGAAGAATTGCTTATTTGATTTATTTATTACAACTGTACTCTGCTTAGGGCTGGTTCCAAGGCCATCCCAAGACATGTTACTTCTTGTAGAAAAGGACAAAATGGTGTGTCCTCCTTTCACCTACACAAGTCAATAGGACTGAATAGTACTTCAACAGTGATGATGGGACACTGGTCCTCCACTGCTTCGAAGCAAAGCAGGCTAGCTTAGGAGGCACAGGACAGATCACATGGTACATATAGCTCTGTCCTCCAACACCACACTATTCATCTTGACTTCAGCAAAGCTTTCGACAAAGAGCCCCATGATAGTCTGATTAACATACTTGCTAATAGTGGGCTACATGGAACAACTATTAGGTAGTTCCACAGTTGGCTACAGAATTAGACTCAAAGAGTGCTTATCAATGGTACCTTCTCAAACTGCGGGGAGCTAACGTGTGGGGTGCCACAGGGTTTTATTCTGGTTGCACTTTTTATATTGTATTTTGTGTTTGGGTTTTTAGATTGTTGGATGTTTTATTATGTTCTTAATGGTTTTAATTTTTGTGAACCTCCCAGAGAGCTTCGGCTATTGGGTGGTATAGAAATGTAATAAATAAATAAATAAATAAATAATAACGTTATTAAGCATGGGAATAAACAGGGCAAGACAGCTGAGACTCCAGGCCAACTTTGTTGAATTATAAGTATTGGCAAGGCTTGTAATATGGGAATTTCCTTTAGGCAACTTAATTCGTTGCTGCCCTAATAAGTGGGTGCAGCCTGAGGGAGGATGCTGATCAGTGCAGCTGAAATAAGGTGAGCAGAGGGGTGCTCAGGATGCATGCCACATCAGCACAACCATAATATGTTGGCATATCAGGTCAATCCAAGCCGTGAACTGAACTTTGATCTAAAGGCCGTCTGACCCAGCAAAGATGCTGTGCACAGATGGTCACAAATATGGGGTCTAGGCCCAAACGATGATCTTGGTCAAAGGTTATGGTGTTTGCTATTCCAAGCCTGGCCATGTGACTGAATGAGAATGAAAGGATTGGTATCATAGGGATCCACTACCTGATAGAGGTTGTGTTACTTTAAGTGCATGTATCATGCACTGAATTCCTGGAAGCTCCCATCATTCAGAAGAGGGCCCAAGCCAGCCAATAGCTGAAAACTTCTTGGCGTAGGCCTGCAATTCCCAAAGCCTAGGGGTAAAACTTCAAGTATATGGAGAGAAAACACAAATTGAGATATAAATGTAGATGAAGGCTCAAATGTACAGGCTTATGCAGGAACTGCTTTTACCAGAACCAGAGAAACACAACTGTATAAAATAAACATGAAACATTTATCCTACTAAGGGAATTAAATTCATAGAGTTAGGGTGTACCACCAGGGCACCCCTGGCACTGAGCGTTGCCCGCTCGTTAGGATATACAGCCAGGGTACCCAAATCAACCGAGCTATGCCAGATCTTTACCTGTGATCATGGGTGCATGTGAACCCAATGTTTTCTCCCAGTACCGAAGGCAACCAAGCCTACCGGTAGGTGCAGCCTACCACACATCCACATCTAAAAAGATGAGGTTTCTTAAATGGTTTAGGAAATAGTCATGGACCTGAAAATACAGCCTATACTGACCCAAACCACCTTTCCATCCAGCACCGAACATCCATATTCATTGCCAGCTGCACTGCCAGCTTCCCACCAACTTCTTCCCTCATTCCTGGGTAAGTTTAGATGTTGCTGCTTGTCTTGAATAGACCAAGTGGGTTGTTCCCTGACACATTGGCAACCTCATCTATTCCTACTTACCCAGGAGTGAGGAGTAAAGGAAGCTGCCTGATACTGAATTCATAGAATCATAGAATAGTAAAGTTGTAAGGGGCCTCCAAGGCCATCGAGTCCAACCCCCTGCTCAATGCAGGAATCCATGTTAAAGCATTTCCCCCAGCACAAAAAACAGGTGTTGGCCTTAATCATAAACAGTATACTAGAAAACCAAAAAGGTGAAGGTGATGGATTTTAACAAAAAATTATAGTAAAATAAGATGAAATACATTACACAATTAAAAATACTAATTGACTATACATGAATTGACCATAGGAATTCCTTTCTCCTTATCTGTGGCACTCATAAATGTTTTGTTTTTATATATATATTGTAGTGACTGGCCATTGAAGAAGACTTCCGAGTCGAAACGCGTCTGGCCAAGCCAATCAAGCTTGTGAAGCACTTTTTTTACTGTATTTTTAAATGTGTAATGTATTGTATATTGTAAGTGCTCTATAGTCTTGATTGTTTATTTCATCTTATTTTACTATAATTTTTTGTTGAAATCCATCACCTTAACCTCTTTGGTTTTCTAGTATAAAGCATTTCCCCCATCCATAAGACCTAGGGGAAGCCTGAAAGCCTCTGATAGCCTGTCCCCTATTTCTGAAAAGGAGACCCAGATGAAACTGGGATAATAATAATAATAATAATAATAATAATAATAATAATAATAATAATAATAGGGCAAGGCTGTAATTGGGTCTCTGCATTCCACCCTTGAAGAAAATTGTGGGGGGGGGGCAAGACATGGGTGCAGACTGCCCACATGGGCAAAGCCCTGCTAAAGCTCCGGAAGACTGTCCTGGCCTCCCAGAAATCTGTGGCCTGTTGTTATGGCCCAGCAAAATAGTGATCTTGGCCTAGTTGTGCCCTACCCAGAAAAGCCGCTGCCTGTCCTGCGTGCCTGTTCAAATAACTGCAGATCGTGCAGCCCTGCAGCCCTTGTGAGTCTTTAAAAGGTCCTCTCCCCTCACACGCTGGGCTGCTCAGGCCAAGAGGTGGGTATGTGCCAGTGGTCCGTTGCCACTGTGGCCTCACCCCCTCTCCGTCTGCTGCTGTTGAGAGGAGACGGAAGGCTGCAGGAGAAAGCAGTCGCTGCGGCTCCCCCTCTCCTCTGCGTGCCCTGCTGACTGCCTGAGCATGTCTCCAATGCTCGGCAGCCATCAAGTGTAGAACTCGCACCCGAGAACGAGAGCGCCGCCGCCGCCACCTCGTCCCCCTCTCCTCATGCAATCGGCCGCTGGGGCTCATCCGAGGTGCTCGGCAGCCTCGATGCCAGCTGCACAGCAAAGAGGATGCTGGGAGGAGTGAGTCTTGTTTTATAGACCCATAGCCCCCTCCCAGCCTGGTGGCACCATGTTGTGGCTAGCCAATAGCGGGCAGGCACGTCTTATCAGCTCCCTGGTCCACAAAAGCCTCCCCATGCCCAGGCAACGCCGGGCGTGGCAGAACGGCATTCCCCTAACTCCAGGAAATAGGATTTAATGGCAGGCCACGAGAAGAGTAGCCATTCAGCAGCAGGGAAAGTAGTGTTTCCATGGTTGAAAAGTATATGGAACTTCATGCCAACCTCCTAAAAACATTCCCTGAATATTTCATTTTGAAGAATGTTCCAGGAGAACACAGCATAAACTTTACAGAAAAGGGTCTACATAGGCTTGTCTAGAAACACTGTGGAGCTCATGGCAATAACAGTTGTGCCTTAACAAGAGAACTCTGGTGTGTTTTCAGTATCTGGAATATCGAATATTTTGCCACATAATTTACAGCAACATTGTCTGCTAGTTAAGCAACTACATTTTCAATAGATCACTCAAAATCATTTAAAGGAAGTCGAAAGAAGGCTGTCTCTGATGGCAACTCATTGAATTCCAGCAGTTTCTCCTGGACTCTCAAGGTCAGCATCAAAGTACCCCACAGCCACAGGAAACATTTTATGTTTTCTCTTCTTGGAAGCATCAGTGGCAATAGAAAAATGAATATTATTTATTTATTTTTAGTTATATGGCCACCCAGTGCCTGCACAACTGATTTGGGTCCAAGCACATTTTCAATTAGGCTCTCTCCCTTGATTCTCCCACAGTGTATTTTCTTGGCAACAGCACAGTCCTCAATTATTGCTGGTGAGAGTTTTATTCCACAGTCTGTACTTATATAAATGTGCTGGTGCATGACAGCATGACCCACATTGCTAACTTCTAAAGCAGCAATGTTGAGCACCTCTGAATGCTTGAGTCTTTGAAAAAAGGAAGACAAGGCAGCATTTCACTTCCCAGGTGCTTCCTTGATGCCATCACATTTAAGTGTAAGGTTAATATTACGGTGTCTGCACTTTGCAGTTGTGCCTTCAACTTCCACCACCCATTCTTTAAATTTGTTGCTGTGTCTTCAGACACCTTGAAATGATGCTGAGTATGTTTTCTTCTTGGCTGACTGAATCTGTGCCTCACCTTCAGGTTGCATCTGCAAGACAGGGATTGTGACTGAATGTCCATGACCCATTACTTGTACTCTTACAACACAACTTCACATCCCAGGAGTTGGTAAAAAATAGTTCTGTTTTAAAATAATATTGCTTTGAAATTCAAGATTGAAAGATAATAATTTGAGACTAGCTAAAAACCCTGAGATATAAACTTGGCGCCCTAAGAATAGACCCCCAAACCTAAGTCTCAGGGCCAAATCTGGAGACTTCATGATTCCTGTCACATTTCTCTGCCTTGAGGTAGACATATTTATATAAACTATCAAAAATGAAATAAAAAAAAGAAAGTATTTCAATCACCAGTATATGGGGAGGAAAGTAAACATAGTCTGGCAGTCTCTATGGCCTTTGATCACATTTGCTACATTTTTATTTGTCTTATATAAAGATCGTTCATAGATTTATAGGAAGAGATTTCCACACATGTCTTTCATCCTCTTTGGATGAAAGGCATATAATATTCTGAAAAACACATCTGATAAAACAATGTTCATTTTCTGGATAAATCCAAATGTAAAAACATCTGAATTCCCTGAAAAAGAGAAACATGCCAAATCTACTTTACTGTGCTGTGCATAATTTTGGAGCAATATTGTTTATATATTTTAGCTTCCATTCCAGAGGTATTGCTAATGATATAATTCAGAAAACTAAACATATCCAAATGAAATCATTGTCTTTATCACTGACACACAAATCATGCAAAGGATGCAGAAAATGAAAAAAATATATTATGGTCCATATTCTTGTCTTTATGGTTTACAGCACCATGTACATTGATGGTGCTATATAAATAAAATAATAATAATAATAATACTGCTTGTCTCTGCCATGTAATAATTACTCCTCAGGAGTGCACTCATAGCTCTGGTGAGCTCCCTTAGTCTGCACATTGAGTGGTGATGATCGTCAACAATGTGATAGACCTATGTAGCAGATGTGCACCTCAAATGATGCAAATCCCTTCTTCTTCTTCTTTTTAAAAAAAGTATATTACAAGTATATAGAAAAATAACCACAATAGAAATCTGAGAAGGCACCCCTGCCTGCTGTGATGATTAACTAGCTCTGCCCGTACTGTGTCTCCCAGTTCTATGTAGCTATGGCCTCCTCTGTACACTAAGGAGAGGAGCTGATCAGGAAATAGAAATAGGACTTTTCAGAGATTAAATTCCAGAGATTGCTCTTTAAACAGATGCAGGGTCTGAAGCTGCTGTGTAAAAAGCCAAGAAGAATTTCCCCAAGGTTAGATTGGCTAGAGGCTGAGATAGAGGGAAAGTGGGGGGATGTGTGTGAGGGAATGATGAGGCACTTGCTGTGTATTGTACAAAACTTGGCTCATGTGCTTGAATGATCTGGTGCTTTTTGCTCAGTGGACAGCTTTCATGTAATACAGCTCATCTCTGCTTATGGCACAATGTGTCATGGACTGTGTAGGTTGATTGGTGGTGAGGAAGAGCAGGGATGTGCCTCCACTAGGCCCACTCCTATCAGGCAGACTGAAGTGGTTGTCTCAGGCGGCAGATGCTGGGGTGGCAAGGAGCAACTGAAAGATACTGAAGAACAGAGCTGTGTGGGCCATGAAACCTGCCCTGTGTTCTCTAATCTACCCTGTAGATCATAGAATCATAGAATCATAGAATAGCAGAGTTGGAAGGGGCCTACAAGGCCATTGAGTCCAACCCCCCTGCTCAATGCAGGAATCCACCCTAAAGCATCCCTGACAGATGGTTGTCCAGCTGCCTCTTGAAGGCCTCTAGTGTGGGAGAGCCCACTACCTCCCTAGGTAACTTGTTCCATTGTCATACTGCTCTAATATAGGGTGACCAAATGCCTGGATTTGCCCGGACATGGCCGGAAATCCCACCCCCAAGTGGGATCCGGGGGAGATTTCAAAATCCCCCCAAATGTCCGGGAAAATCGCGGTCCTGCCACTCCCTCCCATGACCCAGGCCTGCGTTGCTGGTGGGGAGGAGCTGGGAGACTCATCATCCAAGAACGTCTCTCCCTGCCTCCGCCCCCCAATCTACCCTTCTCCTCTGTGCTGGGGTAACCGCGCCAGCATACAGGAGAAGGCTTGCATCCTGGGAGCAAACACGGAGCCCCGCCCCTTACATCTCGTCGCTTTGATGCTTGTGTCAAGGCGACGAATGGTAAGGGGCGGGGGTCCGTTTTTGCTCCTCTTACCTCTGAGCGGCTCTGAGAGGGCTGCATTTTTCACTCCCCTCTGAGCAGCTCTGAGAGGGCTGCATTTTTCACTCCCCGTCCTGGGAGCGAACATGGAACCCTGACGATGAGAGGAAAGGGGCGAGGTCCGTGTTTGCTCCCTGGATGGGGAGTGAAAAAAAGCAGCTCTCCCAGAGCCGCTCCAAGCCGAAGCCAAATACAACACGGGAGGAGCACTTCTGGGAACGCGTGTCCAACATTTCTCAGAGCCATCCGGGGCTTGTTGTAAGCCTGCGCAATGGCGCTGGCCCAGGAAAAGGCCTGGATTGCCGAGGGGGCTGGGCTGGAGGACACGTTCCCAGCACTTCCAGCTTCTGCAGCCCTTCCCAGAGCCACGCGGGGCGCGAACCAGGTGGCCATGATCCAGGTAGGCGCACGGGGCGCGAGATTGAGGTGGGAGTGCAGGGCATGAGATCCAGGTGTGCATGTGGGGCATGATCCAGGCAGGCGTGGGGGGCGTGAACCAGGCAGGTGCGCAGGGCATGAGATCCAGGCGGTCAGGTGGGGCATGATCCAGGCAAGTGAGCAGGGTGCGATCCAGGCGTGCGCACGGGGCGCGAGATCCAGGCGGGGGCGCGGGGCGCAATCCAGGCGGGCGCGATCGCATGGGTCATGTTTGGCAGTAAAGTAGATTATTCCATCCAGACAACCTGTTTCACTGCCTCTCAGCCAGCAGAATGGGGAACAGTAATACCGAGCATATGTGGCCAGTGCAGCTTCCAGGGCTTCCATGAAGCATTGAAGCAAGTGTGGCTGCCAATGTAGCACAACTCCGCTGGTAAGGAGGTATTTGGAGAAAGGATGGGGATTGATGCCACCCCATTCATATTATAGTACCACCCATGTATAATTTAAGATTCTTAGCTTTGTATTGAAAATTTTAAAAGTTGAGTTCCAAACAGGAACAAAAAGAAAAATCATTTTAAATAGACTATTCATTGTGCTATTTGTCTCTGATGAATTTAGTTGATTTCGTGCTGGTAGATCTAGACAGAAAATCCTCCTTAATGTGTAACCTTTAAAAAAGAAATCTGTTTTTATCTGGTTGAGCTTTTATATTGTATTTTATATTATGGTTTTATACTGTTGTTTCATACTTTGAATGGTTTTAATTTTTGTGAAGTGCCCAGAAAGCCCTGGCTATTGGGCGGTATAGAAATGTAATAAATACATAAATACATAAATAAAATAAAATAAAATATAGATTCTTAATGGGAAAATGGGACATCAGAAAAACAGATTGCATTAAACTTGCTTTGCTTGATTACGTAATTTTTTTTAACAACATGATCTTCCCCACCACCACCACACCCCTTTCCCTGTGGATGTATAAGGAATTACTGCCTCACGAAAGCCTAATTTACTGACTCTGGACACAATGTGTTGGCCAGCCCTCTGCTCCTGCTCCCTAGCTATCTGTGATTGGTCTCAGTGTGTGTTGTTCAAGAAGGGGGAGTGTGTAGAATATTTAATATCTGTTTAGGTACAAGAAGAGCTCTCTTGCTAGAAATGAAAAAGTGAGCATTTATCAATACTGCAACTGTCCCTCAGAACTCTTGTTAAAAATAGATCCTTGTCTGACAAATTGTGAATGCTATAGCAATGGGGGGGGGGTTCTGTTCCCCTCCACCCCCTGAAAAATATATCATTCATTTCAACAGCTTTAATCTAAGTAGGGTTTATGTTGAGTGTTTCCCTTTGTCCTTAAATGCTCAGGGAACTAGCAGAGAGGAAACACTATTCTTTAATGTGCTACCTCCAGTATCAGAGACAGTAAGCCTGTGTGCACCATTTGCTGGGGAACATGGGTGGGAGGCTCTTGTTGAACCATGTCCTGCTTTGTTGGTCTCTGGTGGACAGCTGGTTGGCCACTGTATGGCTATGTCCTGATGGCTATGTGCTACCTCTAGAATCAGAGACACTAAGCCTATGTTCTCCAATTACTGGGGAACATGGGCAGGAAGGTTCTGTTGTACTCATGCCCTGTTTGTGGGTTTCCCATAGGCAGCTGGTTGGCCACTGTGTGAACAGAACCCTTGGTCTGATCCAGCATGGCACTTCTTACATTCTTATGCATAATTCTATTTGGGCCATTTCTTCCCACCCTACGTGCACATGAAATTAATTGCTCGGCAATTCCAAAGGGTTCTATCCTTAAAAGCAGCCTAAAAATAATGTAGAATAAAAATACATTTTAAAAAGGAGAGGAAGGGCAGGTGGATGTGGGGGAGCATAGCACTTAATTAACTTGCCAGGGATGGAAAACTTACAGAAGGATATCAGTAACTTGGGGTCTGAGAGTGCACGCATTGCTTTCTCTCTGTTCCCGACCAAACACTAATCTACTTATGAAACCTCCACTCCCTTGTGCTATTTCTTGTACTGCCTTTTGGCCCTTTACATGTGGAACTCTCTCCTTTAAATAACTGACTGCCCTCTTTTGTATCTAGTCAAGAGGGCTGGGCTCCTTGACTGTTCTGATGAAGAGGGAATTTCACGAGGTGCTGCATGCATACATTTGATACCTGCTGAAATTCCCTTTTCAGTACAACTGCTAAATGTACAGGAGCCCCGTTCTCCATTCCGTATAATCACCTTAACTAACAGAATAATTGTAACTTTTTTCCTGTTGTCATAGTTCTTTAACTTCCAGAGGCAGTGATGTATATTTCTCTCTTTTTTCTTCTTCCTTTAATGCACCATTTTTTTCACTAGGTATTGCTATGTCAGTAAAGTAGTTGTG
Source organism: Elgaria multicarinata webbii (assembly GCF_023053635.1). NCBI lineage: Eukaryota > Metazoa > Chordata > Lepidosauria > Squamata > Anguidae > Elgaria > Elgaria multicarinata. The sequence continues at coordinate 3,747,499 of NC_086172.1, forward strand.
TTTTTCTTTTTTGTTTATAAGTGTTATATCTGGTCAATTGCAAAGTATTGTCTTGTCCAGAATTGTTCTGTCCCAGCAAGATAATATGTGAGTGCATAGCATGGCTTGTCTTGACTTGTCTGAGTGTGTCAGATCTCCTAGGCTCTGAAAGCATCTTTCTGGAGAGCACCTGCTGGTTGCCTGATCCACGAGGCCAGGTTCTAGTTAGAGCATAGTTCTTGACAGGAGTAGCTTGCACTTGCTAGAGTAAGGTGAACAGATATGAAAAGGCTGCAATTCTATATTCATTTACGTGAGAGTAAGCTTGCTACTGACCATGGTCTTGTTTACACAGCTAATGTTCCTGAGCTATAATGACACATTTTTAGATTAGTTTCTCATTGATAAACCAGAGTTGAATTAAGCTAAGAAGTGCTAGTGAGAAGTGACTGCAACAAGCCTTTTAGTCCATTTTGTACCATGGCTAATTTTTGCAGGTTATTTTATGCTCTTTCTGAATGCTAGTTTGCTAGTTTGTTGTACTAGATTTTTTTTGCATTTGTCAGCTGCTTCATTTGTTCCATAGTAGCAGTATGCTGAATCTGTAAGTATGGATATGAGAAAGGTTATGGGGAAAGAGAGTTAAATGTTATGAAAGGTGAGACTATTGACACCCAGTGAAGGATTTGCTGAAAGAAAAGTTATGAAGGAGGGGGAGCCTGTACCACATGCAGTATAGCAAAAGCTTCAAAGAATAGCAAAAGCTACAAAAGTAGCAGTGAGTTAAGTTCATTTCAAATATATTGAATGTCTCACTTTTTCTTTATTTCTGTGATTTTTAACATTAAGATGTTATGTAGAACAGGTGTCTTAATTGTGTGCTGTAAAATCAGACATGCGACCAAGGCTACATTTGGGTGGGGTGTGCCCCCCTGGGGCTTGTCATGCCCCCCTGGGGGGGCGGCCATGTTGGTGGGAACGCCCCCTGGGGGCTGGACATGTTGTTGGGTACGCCCCCTTTGGGGATGCCATGTTGCCCTCCTTTTTGGTTTCCAAGATATGGTCACCCTATCTAATAGTCAGGAAGTTTTTCCTGATGTCCAGCCGGAATCTGGCTTCCTTTAACTTGAGCCCATTATTCCGTGTCCTCCACTCTGGGAGGATCGAGAAGAGATCCTGGCCCTCCTCTGTGTGACAACCTTTTAAGTACTTGAAGAGTGCTCTCATGTCTCCCCTCAATCTTCTCTTCTCCAGGTTAAACATGCCCAGTTCTTTCAGTCTGTCTTCATAGGGCTTTGTTTCCAGACCCCTGATCATCCTGGTTGCCCTCCTCTGAACACGCTCCAGCTTGTCTGCGTCCTTCTTGAATTGTGGAGCCAGAACTGGATGCAATACTCTAGACTGCAGGTTTAGTGGAAGATGCCAGTGTAGAACAAAATTGAATTGCCAGTCTTCTTGGCTTCTGTACACAGAATAAAAAGCTGCCAATTTTTTCTTTACCTCGGGCAGCAAAATATATTGGAACAGACTGGGGGGCTGTCTACACGCAAGGAAAGCCCCGTGGTGGCTGTGGATCTGCACCTTGTCAGACGTCACAGCTACCATGGGGCTTCCCTGTGATGCTGCGTTTTGTAAAGTCAGGGATTTACCCCGACTTTTTCTAAGAGAGCGAGGTCAACATGTCACTTCCACCATGTAACATTGCTCCACTGCCAACCCAGGGGTGGAGTCTAGTGGAGGGTGACCAGCAATTGGCCACCTTCCACCAGGAGCCGGACAGCCCCCCAGAAACCCCACACTCCCTCTTTGGCATTGGGAGAGGGAAAGCATGGGCTTGGGGAGAGAGACGGCACCAACCCAGCACCATGAAGACAGCCCGCTGGTGCTGGAGCTGGAGCTGGAGACGATAGCATTTTGGACAGGTTTATGTGTTACCCAATGACATGGTTGCTAACACCCAGCATATATGCAGAGGGCTGGGAACTTCCCATGTGATCCACCTCTTCCACATTATTTCCATCCATTACTGGAGCAGTGTGGGATGCACCCACAGGAAAACAACATCCAAACCCAAAAACTACCCTGCCCCCTTCTTCCCAATCTGTACAGGGGCATGTGGATGGTTTTGTAGTGTCTAACGCTAATTCAGTGAGAGATATCCTATTGTTATAAATATTGAAAGCAGAATTGTGCTGGAACAATAAAATGCAAACAACCCTTAAGAGACCTAGGAAGAAAATCCCCATTACAGATGTCAAGTAATATTCACCCACCCCTTGTAGCACTGCAGAAAGGAAGCCACAAACCGATGGTGTCGCATGTTGAATTCCTTAGAATGAGAGGTTGTGGCTAACCTGACTGCTTTGGTTTTATAAACTGTTCAGTCCCAATTCACTGGCTACTGTTCTCTGCATTGAATTGTATTATTTTGGTATCAATAAACAGCTGCAAAGTCAAATTAGTACTGTTTACTGTCAAATTAACATGGAAAGTGATATGTTCTGCTTTATGTTTATAGCTTCTGCACAGCCTGCACCAGCAGCGAAGTGACTAAATCAGAACGGACAACTTCCAGTGGTAGATGCTCTTTGAGATCAAACAGAAGGCAAATGTTGTTTGTCTTATAAAATAAACAGTATCTTTTCAGGTTCATGTGTTCAGAATAACAGCTATTATATTTCACCAGCTGTTTTTTATTTTGCAACTAATTGTATGTCTCGTTCGCCAGTCAACTTGCAGACCATTGTTTCCATTCCATTGCTGATTCAGGGAAAGAGAGAATGTGCTCTATGTGAAATGTGTGCCTATGGATGTATATGTGCCTCTGGGGTGGGGGGAAAAGAGTGGTGCGCACTCATCAGTCTGCGGTATGCTGAGCTGCTGAAGACATACCCTCGCTTTTCAACAACACTGTCTCTAGGGGATGCACGTTTGGGAGGGTGGGGGAAGTTAATTTGCTGAAGGAATTGTCTACCAATAGATTCTGAACATAAGCTTGAGATAGCAAAATACCATCAAATATTTTTCTATATTTTGTCATTCATGGGTAACCCCCCCCCTTTTTTTTTGAGGTTCTACTCAACTGTGGCAGTATTCAACCTGCTCTTTGCACTTTTGTGGTGGCACAATCAATTGATGCTGTTATTTTAGCACTTGGTCAATTGAAGATCCTCAGTAGATGCTGCTGCTGAAAATGCATATGTGTGCCCTCCACACAGTAACATAGTGATGTAAAAATGGCAGAGTGATAGGGACACCTGCACTGGGTCCAACCTGGACAGTTATGTAAAATGTTCATGAAAGCTAATCTCTACCTGTAGGGTGGAAAGTATGTGTGTGGGATGTATGTCTAGAAATGTTTACCCACTTCTAGATGAGTTAGAAACTTAAAATTTGACATGTTGATAGGTCTGACTGTACAACGTACCCCCAAAATCTAAAAACATGAAATTTTGGGTTGTAAGTATTTTTAAAGAATTTAATAAAAACCAAGGCTTACACCTATAGCTCTCAGCATGCCTTAGGCAGAATGCCAGACCTACTGGTCTTTGGTGGCCATTCTGAGTGTGCGGGCGGGTAGCTGCTGCATGTCTTTCACAACCCCAACTCCTAGGGTTGGTCTCAAGCAATCAACCTAATTCTACATAAAAGGAAACAACCCACATAAATGGGCTGCATCCATTTGCAGTGCCTCCTCCTGCCCGCTGTGCATGGTTTTAAAATTGTAACTTTGAGAGGCCAAACATGCTCAAAGCCGCCCGCCCCATCCTGATATTGCTGTTTTCTCAGAATCTGGAGAAAGCAAGTGCATAGCCTTCACCCTTAAGAGGGAGGAAGGGGAGGCACTCTTCACATGCTCAGAAACAGACATGAGAAAGGGGGGGAAGTGCCTGACCCGGCCCTTTAGTACAGGCTCCTGAAGGGGCACTTGGTGGGTGAGAAGTGTAGGCTGAGGCAGTCTCAGCAGGATTGGCCAGAGCTGGGTGCATCCAGCGACAGCTGCTTACCTCCCCTCCTTGGCAATCCTACTCCTCGACCCTCTATTAGGGTGACCATATTTTGGAAACCAAAAAGGAGGACAACATGTCCAACCCCCAAGGGGGTGTGCCCACCTACATGTCCAGCCCCCAAAGGGGTGTGCCCACCCCAACATGGCCTTGGTCACAGGTCTGATTTCACAGCACACAATTAAGACAAACCTGTTCTACATAACATCTTAATGTTAAAATCACTGGAATAAAGAACAAGTGAGACATTCAATGTATCTGAAATTAACTTCACTCACTCCTACTTTTGTAGCTTTTGCTATACTTTGAAGCTTTTGCTATACTCTGTGTGATACAGTCCCCCCTTTCTTCAACTATCTTTTCTGACTGCAAATCCTTCACTGGATGACTATAGTCTGACCTTTGCTAACATTTAACACTCTTTCCCCATCACATTTCCCATATCCATAGTCACACATTCAGCACACCGCTACCACTGAACAAATGAAGCAGTTGACAAGTACAGAAAAATCTAGTACAACAAACAAGCAAACAAGCATTCAGAAAGAGTATAAACTGCTATTACCCTGCAAACATTAGCCATGGAACAAACTGGACTAGGGGGAGATTGGGGAGGGAGCTTGGAACCAGGGGGGATCGGGGGTGGGGAAATTGGGGGGGGGGAGATCAGGGGCAGGAGGGAGCAGGGAAATGATTTTTTTTAAAAAAAACAACAACAACCTTACCTTTCATCGTTGGTGCACTCCTATGCACCCAGCCCTTTAAGAATTAAAAAAAATGGCAGATGCGACGGGGCTTTCCTGTAGCCCATCGCATCTGACGTCTGGATTGGAGCAACGGCCCGTGCTACTTGTACCACATGATGTAGAAGCCTCTTGATGATGTCTAGGTTGTCACTAAAGAAGTGTTAAAAACCCATCAGTGAAGTATTAAAGAAAGTACCAAAAGATTCAGTGACAGTATCACTACCCTTTCAGGCATTGACAGTTTGACACCAAATCCTACATACCAAATCACACTAAACAATTATGCTGGAAATCCAATACCTACATGATAATTTGGGAGAAAATGAGAGCTCACAGATCAACTCAACCAAGATAGCTTAGCCTCACTTGTTTTTCAAGACTGAAAATCCTGAAGTATTGCCACCAGCAAGTAATCTTCTTAACTTTCACTTAGGCCTTTGCTAGACCTACCTGGGAATCAGTGCAGGAGGAGGGGCGAGCCCGGCGTTGCCTAGGCATGGGGAAGCTTTTGTGGACTGAGGAGCCGACGAGACATGCCTGCCCGCCATTGGCTAGGCACAACATGGTGCTACCAGGCTGGGAGGGGGTTATGGGTCTATAAAACAAGACTCACCCCTCCCAGCATCCTCTTTGCTGTGCGGCTGGCAACGTGGCTGCCGAGCACCTTGGACGTGCCCCAGCGGCCGATTGCATGAGGAGAGAGGGACGAGGTGGTGGCGGCAGCGGTGCTCTCGTTCTCGGGTGCGAGTTCTACACTTGATGGCTGCCGAGCATTGGAGACATGCTCAGGCAGTCAGCAGGGCACGCAGAGGAGAGGGGGAGCTGCAGCGGCTGCTTCCTTGTGCAGCCTCCTGTCTCCTCTCAACAGCAGCAGACGGAGAGGGGGTGAGGCCACAGTGGCTCTCACAGACAAAACGTGTATTGAATTATTACATGTCACACTAACCTTGTGTCTCCCTATTCATGTATAGACCTGAGAGAAGTTACATGAGTTGTCTTATTTGAGGACTTGACTTCTATCGCATCTGAAAATCCATTGGCCTCAACAATTTCCTTATAGCTTGTTGTAGTGAAAGCAGTTGTGTTGAAAGCAGTAGCATCTATGTACCATTCGTTCAAAAGTTGAAACTGATGTTAGATCCTTAATCCATTGTACTATAGGAGATGAGCATTTACAACATTGTAATATCAGTCTTTTAGCTGAGAATCCATTCGCACTGACCTTGCATTAACGTCAAGGAAGCAGGTAGGTAATTTAAGAGGGCATGAACATCAGTAAATCTTAAAGGTGTTCCAATACAAGATTTATCCATGTAATAATGTCCTCCCCAAAAGAGGCAGCTATTGGGCATTGCTAAAACAAATAGTTTTATTACATATTAAACATTAGCTTTATTACACTTCTAGCAATTAGTTGACTTAAGGCCTTGCTAGACCTACCACTGAATCCAGCCTTTAGGCGCGGTGAGCCCGTGCTACAATTAGCATGGGCCGTCGCGCCTATCCAGACGTCAGATGCGACGGGGAAAGGAAAGCCCCGTTGCGTCGCCCATTTTAAAAAAATCTTAAAGGGGCCATGTGCGCAGAAGCGCACCAACGATAAGGTAAGTCGTTTTTTTTTAAAAAAATCAAGGGTTCCCCGCTCCCCCCTGCCCCCGATTTCCCCCCACAATGTCTGATGCCCCCCACTTGCCAGTGTGCCCCCTGCTTGCCAGTCTGCCCCCCGCTCGTTCGCTCGCCCCGCTCGCCCTCCTCGCTTGCTTGCTCACCCGCTTGCCTGCTTGCTCGCCCACTCACTCTCCTTGCCCGCTTGCTCACCTGCTTGCTTGCCCGCTTGCCCTCCTCGCCCGCTTGCTCGCCCGCTTGCCAGGTCCGATGCCCCCTCCGCCCCCCCAGCCGCAATCTCCCCAACCTGGCTCCACTCTTTCCCCCCCAGCTCTCTTGCCGGGTCCGCTCTTTCCCCGCTTGCCCCCATCACTCCCCCTACACGATTCCCTCGCCCCCGGCCCTATGGGCACAGCGCTCCTTTGGAGTGCTTTGCCCAGTGTGCGGCTTCTCCCAGCTACTTGAGAGTAAGCAAGCAGCCGGGAAAAGCTGCGGAACCTGCTAGACTTTCCGCAGCCCCGTTCTCAGCCTGGGGCTGCGGAAAAACCGGCCCAAAAGTGGATCCGGTTATCCCGGGCCAAGGGAGGGTTCAGCCCAGCCAGCAGGGAGCCTGGGCCATGCACCGGGCTAAACCCTCGTCTAGGAAGGCCCTTAGGCTCTTTCTACACCATATGGATGTAGAGGGAGGGATGGGGGTGATCCTGGACTTACCTCCTTTTGGGATCGTCCCCCATGTCCAAATGGCCAGTGTGACATCCGGGATGGGAGGAGGGATGTCGTGCGAATGGAGGTGGCCATTTTTTTTAAAGCTGCAGGAGCTGGAGAGATAAAAAAGCCCCACCCCCATGCTCCACCCCACCCCCAATGGCCCTGGACCCCTGCTACTCACAGGGAAGAGGAAAGAAGCCAGGATGGGCATCCACACTGCCTGCAGTCCTCGGGATTGTCCCGGGACTGTGGGTAAAACCGGGATAACTGAAGTCTCAGTTATCCTGGGGAAATGGAGGGATCATCCCTCCCTGATCCCGGGATCCCCTGTGTGTCATTTGGACACACATGGATGAACCCTGGAAAAATCCTAGGTGTAGAAAGGGCCTTAAACAACCCCTTATTAAAGAGATAATGGAACAAGAGTTTTTGCTGAATAAGGCATAATCTGAGATGCATAGACACTTCAGATGCTAAAATGGTGGTCCATGGATTAGGAAAAACTGCACAATCCAGTTCTCTATTCTATTCCTGCTTAAGACCCTGTCCATCATATTTACTCACCAATAATCATAAGTCATTATAACTGATTGGCCTCAATAAGTGTTTAAGAACATAAGAGGAACCATGCTGGATCAGACCAAGGGTCATAGAATCATAGAATAGCAGAGTTGGAAGGGGCCTATAAGGCCATCGAGTCCAACCCTCTGCTCAATGCAGGAATCCACCCTAAAGCATCCCTGACAGATGGTTGTCCAGCTGCCTCTTGAAGGCCTCTAGTGTGGGAGAGCCCACAACTTCCCTAGGTAACTGATTCCATTGTCCATCTAGTCCAGCATTCAGTTCCAGCCAGAGGGCATCTACATAGCACTGCTTTCAATACTGATCTCCCCAAAACCCGTTTCATCATTAAAAACATGATTCATACTTCTCCAGCAGATAAAAAGTCACAATTTTTAAGGTTTTATATAGAGTTGTATAGTAAGGGTAGTGAGATATTGGGGCAGGATATGAATACTTTCTTTGCTCAGATCAAGCTCCCTTGTTTAGATTCCTCACAAAGGCAATACCTTATGGCTCCTATAAGACTGAAAGAGATAACAAAAGCAATTAGGGTATTGGGTGGTATAAAAATGCAATAAATAAAATAAATAAAATAAATTATGAAAATCTCCAGGTCCAGACGGGTTTCCAATTGAGTGGTATAAAACCCTTTCTACCTTTCTAGCTCCCAAACTTCATCAACTTTACAAATACATATTTGATACGGATTTGCTTTCCTCATCATTAAATGATGCTTATATTACAGTCATCCCTAAGCCTGGTAAGGACCACACTAACTGTGGTAATTATTGACCAATTTCATTAATAAATGTTGATATTAAAATATTAACGGCAATTTTAGCTGACAGATTGCAACAGGTTATTACTACATTGGTTGGTTCAGATCAAGTGGGATTTATTAAAAACAGACAGGGGGCTGATAATTTGAGATTAGTTGTGGATCTGATAGCTTTAAACAGAGAAAGAAGGGACCAGGCGGCCATTGTCTCTTTATATGCAGAGAAGGCCTTTGACAAAATACATTGGAAGTTTATGCTTGCTGCATTGAGTCATTTTGGCTTTCCAATATAATTTTTGAAGTGGGTTAGAATTCTATATTCAACCCCAAGAACAAGAGTTATGACCAATGGTTGGTTGTCAGCATTTTTCATGCTTGAGCGAGATACTAGACAAGGATGTCTACTTTCCCCATTGATATTCGATTTATGTTTGGAACCCCTGGCTTGTGCAATTAGACAGAATTGTATATTCTGACTTAGAATGTAAAATTATCCTTTATGCTGATGATCTTTTGTTGTTTATTTCTAAACTTCAGGCATCTATTCCTGCTTTGATGAAATTGATTAACATTTTTGGTGATCTTTCTGGCTACTCAATTAATTGGTTAAAGTCAGAGTTGATGCCAATTGGAGATAGAATATCTCCTAGTTTGTTGGGTAATAGCCCATTTCGGTGGTGCCCCACTTATATTACCTATCTGGGAATACATATTCCAAGAGATGTATCTCAATTGATCAAAATAAATTTAAATAAACTTATTAGTGAGATTACATGAGATATAGATAGATGGGCACCACTAAAGTTGAGCTTGTGGGGTAAAATCAACACACTTGAGACGAATCTTATAACTCAAATTCTTTATGTTATGCATGGATTCCTTTACTTATACCTTGAAAATATTTTCAACAATTTAATGCTTCATTTCGTAATTTTTTCTGGGGTTCATCTCCACCTTGAATATCTCTGAAAAGGATAAAAAAGGTGGGTTTGGTTTTCCAGACCTATATATCATTGGGCCTACTTATTGTCTTGTACTAAGTTCTGGTTATCTTCTGCTCCTTCAGAAATGCCACTATGGTCAGTTCTGGAAGCCTTATGGTTAGAACCTCTTCCCAAATGGACAGCACTCGGTTCTCTTTATATCAGAATAAGTAACCCCCCTCCTACAATTTTGGTTGCTAGAGAGACATGGCATAGAATATACACCAATTACAGTTTGATCCATTCTCTCATACTAAATTGACTATATGAGGAAACCCAGATTTAAAAATTGGGGGAAAAACATTTCTGTGGAAGATATGGACAGATAAGATGATTTTTACTTTGCAACAATTAATAGGCCCAGATGATGAGTTTTTGTCCTTTTCAGATTTGGGTGTTAAATATAATTTACCTCCTATGGCTCAATGGCAATACTTGCAATTGCAACACTTGGTGGAATCTAGGTTTGGCCCAGCTGCTTTTACAGCTTCAGAGCCTCCAGCATTGTTAGAAACACTTTCAACAGTTGAACTGACACATAGATCCACAACCCACATATATAAGTATTTAATAGCAGCAAGTAAGTATGATACCCACAGTTTAAGACTAGATTGGAATAGGGAATTGGAGTGTCCTATTTTGCCTAACCAGTGGACGGTGGCTCTAGCATCTGTTTCTGAAGCTTCTGTGAATCTTAGGTTATGTCTTATTCAGCAAAAAAAAAATAATGTTTCGGGTCTATTGGACTCCACAATGCCTTTTCAATAAGGGTTTGTCTAACTTGCATAATTGTTGGAGGTATAATACATCTAATGCTTCTTTAATTCATATGTTTTGGCAATGCCCAGTAGTTGCCCCCTTTTGGGAGGAGGTTAAAATAAGGATGAACTTTGTACTGAAACAATCTATAATAGGGAACAATATGTATGTCCTCCTAAATTACCTATCGGTTTCTTGGAAGTAAACACATGGTCAGTGCAGATGGCTCTTCAGAGCCCTTATGACAGCCGAAAGACTTATATAATCAAATTGGAAGGACAAATTCACACCTCCTATAATGCAGTGGATCGAGGACCTAATAATATTATCAACTTTTGAACGAGTGTTATATAGACGCACTTGCAAGTGAATAAATATACGGATATTTGGTCTGCTTTTCTTGAAACTTTTGTATAACTCCTCCCCACTTTTTTAACAGTTCATACGATGGAAATTATTATAATTCTATATACACAATCTATGGTGGGGTTTTTTTGTTTTTTGTTTTGGTTTTCATGATATATTTTCTATTTTGTTTGTTGATATTCACAATAATAATAATAAAAAATTATCAGAGTACCATAATTCAACCAAATCATTGAAATGGCCAACCCTTTGCATGTTTACTCACAAATGCAGGATTCTTTTTCTTTTGCTGATTTCCATGCCACATAAGGATGATACAGACACCAGTTTTCATGCTAATAGCCCTGTAGTCTTGTGTTATCTCTGCAATTGCCATCTTTTATTTATTTATTTATTTATTTTTTTGATTGATTGATTTAAAATATTTATATCCCTGTTTTCAATCTAAAGCTCTCCCAGGTGGTTTACAACACATTATAGTTCAGGACAAATCTACTAACATATCTGTGGTGGAATAGCTAAGGGCATAGCTAGATAGGGCGATATCCCGGTGATTTCCCCTCCCTTAGCCTGGAATATCGCCCTACATTTTAATCATGGTTTTTCCATGGTCTCGGTATGATCCCAAGATCACAGAACGTGTGGCTGGGTGTTGCTGGTTGCCCTGGCTCCTCACAAGTAACCACAAGGAGCCGGAACCCAGGCATGGAGCCCCCAGGAGCTCTGTGACAATTAGGGGTGGAGTGGTTGGACAGCAAAGAGTTTTTTTTTTAAAAAAAAAAAGGTTTTCGGAAAAGCGCTCGTGCACTCCTTCTCCTTTAAAAAACAAAAAACAAAATGGCAGCCATGATATCATGTGCCCTGTGTAGATGAGTGCAACAATCTCATGATCATAAAGTCACCAGATCGTCACCCTCAAACCCCCTCGTTTAGCCATGGCCTAAGAGAGAGACACTGAGAGACAGGGAATGTGATGTTAAAGCCTCTCTCCAACTCTCCTTATGGGGCCTGCAGCAAATGGAACTCAGCTTCCAACTCATGTTTTGGTGCTGAGACAGTAAAGAGAGAGTCTAGGAGGATATGATTCTACAGCTCCTCCACTGCTCTCTGGAATTCATAGAATAGCATCACAGAATAGTAGAGTTGGAAGGGGCCTACAAGGCCATTGAGTCCAACCCCCTGCTCAATGCAGGAATCCATCCTAAAGCACTAATGTGCCATTCCCTCTAAGAAATGAGCTGAAAGTGGCCATAGCTCCCAGAACTGGACACAATACTCTAGATGAGGCCTAACCAGGGCCAAATAGAGAGGAACCAAGATTGACTTAGAATCACAGAATAGCAGAGTTGGAAGGGGCCTACAAGGCCATTGAGTCCAACCCCCTGCTCAATGCAGGAATCCACCCTAAAGCATCCCTGACAGATGGTTGTCCAGCTGCCTCTTGAATGCCTCTTTATAATCTTTATAATCTGTAATCTTTATAATCTTTATAATCTTTATAATCTGTAAGCACCTTGGAAACAATGCAGTGAATACTATAAGCCAACATGGATTTGTCAAGAACAAATCTTTTCAGACTAATCTGATCTCATTTTTTGATCAGGTAACCTTCCTTGTGGACTGTGGGAATGCTGTGCACATAATATATCCTGATTTCAGCAAAGCTTTTGACAAAGTACCACATGACATTCTGATTAACAAACTAGCTAAAAGAGGGCTAGAAGGAACAACTATTAGGTGGATCCACAGTACAGAATCGGACTCAAAGAGTGCTTATCAATGGTACCTTCCCAAACTTGGGGGAGGTAACCAGTGGGGCATCACAGGGCTCAGTCCTGGGCCCAGTGCTCTTCAACATTTTTATTAATGATTTGGACGAGGAGGTGCACGGAATCCATATCAAATTTGCAGATGACACAAAATTCAGTGGGATAGCTAATACCCTGGAAGACAGAAACAAACTTCAAAGTGATCTTGATGGGCTGGAGTGCTGAAAACAACAGAATGAAATTTAAAATGATAAATGCCAAGTTCTACACTTAGGAAAAAGAAACCAAATGCACAGTTACAAGATGGGGGATACTTGGCTCAGCAATTACTTCAAACGAGAAGGATCTTGGAATTGTTGTAGATCACAAGCTGAATATGAGCCAACAGTGTGATGTGGCTGCAAAAAAACCAAATGCTATTTTGGGCTGCATTAATAGAAGTATAGCTTTCAAATCGCATGAGATATTGGTTCCTCTCTATTTGGCCCTGGTTAGGCCTCATTTAGAGTATTGTGTCCAGTTCTGGGCTCCACTATTCAAGAAGGATGCAGACAAGCTGGAGCGTGTTCAGAGGAGGGCAACCAGGATGATCAGGGGTCTGGAAACAAAGCCCTATGAAGAGAGACTGAAAGAACTGGGCATGTTTAGCCTGGAGAAGAGAAGATTGAGGGGAGACATGATAGCACTCTTCAAATACTTAAAAGGCTGTCACACAGAGGAGGGCCAGGATCTCTTCTTGATCATCCCAGAGCGCAGGACACAGAATAATGGGCTGAAGTTACAGGAAATCAGATTCCGGCTGGACATCAGGAAAAACTTCCTGACTGTTAGAGCAGTATGACAATGGAACCAGTTACCTAGGGAGGTTGTGGTCTCTCCCACACTAGAAGCATTCAAGAGGCAGCTGGACAGCCATCTGTCAGGGATGCTTTAAGGTGGATTCCTGCATTGAGCAGGGGGGTGGACTCGATGACCTTATTGATCCCTTCCAACTCTACTATTCTATGATCTATGATTCGATAAGCCAGGAAGCATGTTGCTAGTTATCACCAATTCTATCAAACCTTTCTCTCCAGCCCATGCACGGTCCATCACTACTAATGTGCCATTCCCTCTAAGAAATGAGCTGGGCCATAGTTCCCAGAGTATTGTAACCTTCAGGTTTTCCCCAACCTGAAGAGAAAGAGGGTTAGAGCTAAAAAGACCAAGGGAATGTCTGGCTGCATGGAGGCTGCATCTTAAGTAAGCACTAGTACATGTTTATTGGTGCCATGGCATGAGACTTAAGCTGGATGGCTTGACTTACAATTTCCATGCATGAGTGAGTTTCTAAGCACCTTAAATTATTGAATGGAGGGCTTTTTTATCCTAGAATTTCTTTCTATTTTGGATGGAGACAGCTTCAATTAGTCAGATTGTTCTTTGGCTCTGATCAAGCTCAGTCCCTGGGGTTGGCAAGCTGTGAGCCTGGTTTGGCTACATCTTCCTACTTTCATATAAGCTAAAGGCCATTAAATTTAGACCAAATATTAAATGTTTTCATCCCCCAATGTCACCGAACACTTAAAAAAGAGTAAGAAGAAACAATAAAGGGCCTATCGAGATAGAACTGACAGATGTACCTCTATGCATTTTGTTTTGTGGCATTTCATATTATAAAACTGCTTTTGGGTGGGGGGAATGCTGATAAAAAAGTTATTATTGAGCTATTCGCTTATTTAAAAAAACATTTCTCTTTGCAGAATTGAAACTTTTATATTCATTTTTTAAAAATACCTTAGAATTAAAGATAGTTCTTAAACATTTCCAGTCCACCATAACCAGAAAAATATATGTTTTACTTTATTTCCTACATATTTTCTTCTTTGCTTCAGAATTCATGTTGTAGTTTTACAGGAACATCTGTAGGTTGTGCTGTTCTTAAGACCTTCTCAGTCATCAGTTTTTGTGAGGTACAGGCTTCAGTAAGACAGTAATATTAAGACCCTCCAATCTGAAACTAATTGAAGCCATACTCCACTATCCGTGCTTACTTCAAACAGGGTGTAATGATACCAGCCAGAACTGTTTGCTCAGTGTCAGTCTGAATTTATCTCCACACCATTTTGTTTTGCTTTAATTTGACATTATTTTTGTGTTTATTTTACCTAATACGTGAATCATTTAACTGTAAAAGACTCATTCCGAAAGGTTAAGAATGGAATTCGGGAATGGGTGAAGCTTGGAATAACCACTGACCCGCTCAATTATATTGCCGTCCTGTGTGAACAATGATGTCACATCAGCACAAGTAGTCTGGAGATCCGTGGGCCTCTGGGTGGAGCTGAGTGTGCTCTTTTAAGCTATTCCACCAGGGTAAGGATGAGCAAACCAGTGATAGATTGGAAGTTGTGTTGCCATCATAAAGAGACCTCTAACAGCCCGCTATTAATTAAAAGTGTCCCTTTTACTCTTATGTTGAGGAAAGGATTATCAAAGAAAGTGGAAGATTCTAATCCCTCTATAGCAGCATTGTTTTAAAATAAAGCAAAATAAGTTGTTAAAAATTAAGGGGTAGATTCCTCCTCCCAGTAAAATAAGAGCAATCAAAAGAATTTCAGATATTCAGGAATCCAACTGACATCCAGAAGATGTTATAAGTTCAGATGAGTTCACACAACTGCTTTCTCACTGGCACAAGGTGATTATGAGAACCGCCTCATTTTGAGACACACGATTTCTGTAAGGGAGTTCAACGAATGATGGGTTTCCACACTTGGCAACAACCGCAAGTCTAGATTTTAAGACTCGTTGGCTTTTTGTTACTGATGGGAGTATCAGATACGTATGAATCATTCACAAGAACATTCTTCCTTCTTAAGATGACTCCTGAAATCGGATATGATTGTGTGAGTCATCTTTTGGATGTTTAAGTCACTACACATTTTCGCTTTTGTCTGAAGTGAAGCCTTAGCTTTTAATATGCAACAAGTATTATACTGCCAGTTTTAATGATTAATATCTTTTTTAGCTTCACTACTGTCAGATGTCAGTGTTGCTCTATTGTATGCTTTTATGTAATTGATCTAAGTTATTTAATCATCAATTATATTTATGATTATATTGTGTTATTTTATGTTTATGTTGTAGGCCAATCTAGTTGCAATAGTAAAAAAGAAGGATATAAATTATCATTACCATTAGCCTAATTATCTGTAATCTCTTTCCCTGTACTGCACTGGTTCCCAGTTCATAAACAGGTCTGATTGCTGGAGTAAGTTCTCCCCAGAGTGTGCAGGGTGGATTGTATGGGAGAAGGCGATCCCGCAGGTAACCTAGACCTAAACCATGTAAGGCTTTAAAGGTAATAACCAACATTTTCTACTTCACCCAGAAACTAATTTGCAGCCAGTGGAGTGATTTTAATTTTGGTGTAATATGGTCACCCCTAGGTGTGCTGGTGACCAACCTGGCTGCCATATTTTGAACTAGATGAAGTTTCCAGACTAGGCACAAAGGTAGCCCTATGTACAGCACATTGCAGAAGTCGAGCCTCAAAGTTACCAGCGTGTGCACTGCCATCTTTAGGTCTACCAACCCTAGGAAAAGGGGCAGCTGGTGTAACAGCTGAAGCTGATAATAGGCACTCCTGTCATTGGAAAGTAGGGGAAGTGCACGTGTACTGCTGGTGAATGACCAGCTGTGCCCTGTATATACATGTTTTCCCTCTAGCACCCATACCTCTGTTGGTCCCAGTTATGGACAGCAGCAGTAAGGACATGCCCTCCCCACCTTGGTGGGAGTACACTGCAGTACTATGCTGACATAGCGCAGGCCAATCAGCAACCAACGAATGAGGAGGAGAGGCAGGCAGAAGCATCCCATGAGAGCATGTGTGTAGTTATCCAATCGCCTGCAGCTATTGAACTGCATGTTGCAGCATCTTCCTAGGCAGTTGAATATTCCAAATACGAAATATGCCCACAGACTGGCTGTTGGATCCTCCTGGACAAGAAGGTCCTGTGATGATGCCTTGCTTGAGCAAAAAGGTCTTCTTAAGTTCTCTTTTGTTCCTGTATTCATAGAATCATAGAATAGTATTATTTATTTATTTATTTATTTATTTATTTATTTATTTATGGATTTTTATGCCGCCATTCAGCCAAAAAGGCTCTCATGGCGGCTTACAAAAGTATTTCTTGACAGTCCCTGCCCACAGGCTTACAATCTAAAAGACATGACACAAAAGGAAAGGGGATTAGGAGGGAGGAGAAGGAGGGGGGAAAGGAAAGCAAATTCAGGCACTACAATCTTAGTTGGAAAGTTCAGCAGTTACAGGTGACAGCAGGAGGGAGGGGGCTCTCAGCTGGAGCTGGACCCAGGCTTGGTGGAGAGGTGCCCGACTGCTGCTTCCTCCCTCACTGGTGGCCTCTGCAGAGATAGTTGGTAGCAGGAGGGAGGGGGCTCTGAGCTGGAGCTGGACCCAGGCACGGTGGAGAGGTGCCTGGCTGCTGCTTCCTCCCTCACTGGTGGCCTCTGCGGAGACAGTTGGTAGCAGGAGGGAGGGGGCTCTCAGCTGGAGCTGGACCCAGGCACGGTGGAGAGGTGCCTGGCAGCTGCTTCCTCCGTCACTGGTGGCCTCTGCAGTGACAGTTGGTAGCAGGAGGGAGGGGGCTCTCAGCTGGAGCTGGACCCAGGCACGGTGGAGAGGTGCCTGGCTGCTGCTTCCTCCCTCACTGGTGACCTCTCCAGAGACAGTTGGTAGCCTGTTGGTAGACAGTAGTAGAGTTGGAAGGGTCCTATAAGGCCATCAAGTCCAACCTCCTGCTCAATGCAGAAATCCACCCTAAAGCATACCTGACAGATGGTTGTCCAGCTGCCTCTTGAAGGCCTACATAGGTAACTGGCTCCACTGTCGTACTGCTCTAACAGTCAGGAAGTTTTTCCTGATGTCCAGCCGGAATCTGGCTTCCTGTAACTTGAGCCTGTTATTCCATGTCCTGCACTCTGGGATGATAGAGGATAGATCCTGGCGCTCCTCTGTATGACAACCTTTCAAGTATTTGAAAAGTGTTATCATGTCTCCCCTCAATCTTCTCTTCTCCAGGCTAAACATGCCCAGTTCTTTCAGTCTCTCTTCATAGGGCTTTGTTCCCAGACCCCTGATCATCCTCAATACCCTCCTGTGAACACGCTCCAGTTTGTCTGCGTCCTTCTTGAATTGTGGAGCCCAGAACAGGACACAATACTCTAGAAGAGGCCTAACCAGTTCCAAATAGAGGGGAACCGGTACCTCATGCAATTTGGAAGCTATACTTCTATTAATGTAGCCCAAAATAGCATTTGCCTTTCTTGCAGCCACATCACACTGTTGGTTCATATTCAGCTTGTGATCTACAACAATTCCAAGATCCTTCTTATTTGTAGTATTGCTGAGCCAAGTATCCCCCATCTTGTAACTGTGCATTTGGTTCCCATTTCCTAGATGTAGAACTTGGCATTTATCCCTATTAAATTTCATTCTGTTGTTTTCAGCCCAGCACTCCAGCCTATCAAGATCACTTTGAAGTTTGTTTCTGACTTCCAGGGTATTAGCTATCCCACCCAATTTGGTGTCATCTGCAAATTTGATAAGCGTTCCCTGCACCTCCTCGTCCAAATCATTAATAAAAATGTTGAAGAGCACTGGGCCCAGGACTGAGCCCTGTGGTACCCCACTCGTTGCCTCTCCCCAGTTTGAGAAGGTTCCATTGATAAGTGCTCTTTGAGTCCGATTCTGTAGCCAACTGTGAATCCACCTAATAGTTGTTCCATCTAGCCCACTTTTAGCTAGTTTTCTGATCAGAATATCATGGGGCACTTTGTCAAAAGCAAACTAGTCCTGGCTCCTCCTAGTTTGCTCATTTATCTTGCCTCTGAGTTTCTCCTTCACGCCTGACTTCTGGCTTGCTCCTTGATCTTGTGTCCTGGTTTGCTCTTCTGTACTGACTATTGGCTTTGTCCCACAGGTCCTAGTTCTTGGGTCACCTCAGACTGCTGCCCTTGGTCCAGCCCTGAGAGAGGCACTTGAAGTCATATTGGCTACTCACAACCCCTTGACCACAACACCAAATGGAGACAGAAGCCCACAATGAGGGCTTTGATAAAGCTATATTAAGCAATGAAGATATATATATATATATATATATATATATATATATATATATGGTTTCTCTTTGCTGAAAGTGGTAAATAGGCAGACTTTGCATCTAGCATACTTCAATGTGGCATCTAGCATACTTTAATGCGAAACAGTTGAGTGCCTTTGCAAACCCAGGCACAACTAAACTAAACATGTTATGTAAACTTGCATTCTGACTTCGATTGATATTCCAGGCTGATGAGCCTTTGCTGAGACAAGGTTTACTGTGAGGAAAAAGGAATTTTGTAAACTTTGTAAAATGGATTAAAATTGGTACTGGGCCACGTTTTCATGACTATCTCCTTGATTAAAGAGAAAGTCAGGACACCAACGTCTAAGGAAGACATTCTGCCAAGGTTGACAGAACCCCCTACTAGTATAATCCTTTGGCCACCCAGGGACTGGGTTTATACATTGTGAGGGGTTTTTCTCACTTCCTTGACTGACCCACTCCCATCCAGAAAAGCCGAGAACTATTTTTGAGAAAGTGATTTGCCATACCACTGGCACAAGTAAGAGAGAACAAAATTAAAAATGGTAAGAACGATCCCCTACACCCATCCCCAGGTGACCCAGAAAATACTATGTTTTGGTGGTAAGCAGCTACAGAAAGCTAGGTGTTTGCTCAGCAGCTTGACTGGGCGCTCTTAGCCTCTGGCTAGTAGGTCAGTGCTTCTGCAGTGTGCTTTAGACTATAGCCTAGAGTTGCAATCTGGACCTCTAAGACTAGGACTGAGCCCATGGGCATTGTTAGGATAGGTCCCACCTGGGCACAGGCCCCAGACCCTCTGAGGCGTTCTCCAGGTTGTCTGTCCTCTGTTTCTTCCCTCTGAGCTCAGTAGCCTTGCAGTTACTAAGGTAGCCGTAGGATTCACTCCCTTAGCAGAGTAATAGGGGGTGCAGTGTGAATGCACCAGCCTTTAAACTATAGAGGAGACTGCCACATTTCTTCAACAATTTGCTCATTATTATTTTTTCCTCCCCCTACTTTTCTGCTCTTACATGTCTATTGCTGGGAGAGCTCCATGTGAAATTCCACTATCTCACACAAGTATCTGATTTTACTGCCCCAAACTGGAAGCTTTGACTTCTGTAGAAATTTAGTAGCTTCAGCACAACAGAAGATTCAACCAACCTCCACAAAAGTCATTCTCTCCCTTCACTTTAAGTTCTACTAAATAGCTGCAAGCTTCAAGTTTATTCCAAAAGGAGAGTTAGGACTATTTGTCATCATGATTAAGGAAGTGCTTGAAGCTTTTAAATAGGGTGACCATGTGCCTGGTTTTCCATGGATGTGTCTGGGGTTTTGCTCCCTCCTGGGACATCCGGGTTTGTTTTTTAAAAAATTAATGTCAGAGAAATTCCAATGGCCCAGCTGCACCAGAAATCTCACATCTCATGACATCTTGCAAGACATCAGATACCTCATCCCAGAAGTCTCACAAGACTTCCAGGAGAGGCAGGGAAGCCACTGCTCACTTGCTGGCTTCCCCACTTCTCATGGAAATCCACCATCTCCTATTACAGGAAGTGCTTGAAGCTTTTATAAAAATAGAGGTCTGGTGCGGTCACTGACAGTTTACTCTAATGGGGCAAAATTGGGGTGGGGGTGCTATCATAGGGGGAGCACCCCTCCATTTCACCCCATTCCAACAAACTGTCAGGGAATGCAGCAAATCCCTGTTTTTCTAAACTGAAGATGCACAGCTGTGCATCAGCAAAGTAAAGGATAAAAGCTCCCTCCACAAATGTGCAGATCCTCCTTTCGGATCCTGCCCTGGATAACGTGGGATTGTTGCTGTTTCCCAGAACATGATCCTGTTTTGTGTTTGTAATTATGTTTATGTTTACACTTTAGGATTGCAGCCAATGGGACTTCTGAGTAGAAATGTATAATGTTGCACTGTTCAAATTGCTTAAATGCTATCACAGTGAAGATTTATCATGAACAGCAATAAAATACTAAAATACCTTTATTTAAGCCTATCTGGGAATAAGCTTTATTGAAATCAATGTGACTTATTTCTGAGTTTTCTTTGGGCAGTTTTCTTTGGGCTGAGCATTACATTCCCTGATAGGAATTCCTGTTCTCTGCACACTGAAGCAGTGTAAATTCCGGCAATATTTGGGAAAAGGAGGGAAATATCCTTGTTCAGCATTGTCATAGTTTCTAATTGATAAACCAGAAGTTGAAACAAGCTAAGAGGTGCTAGTGAGAAGTGACTGCAACAAGCCTTTTGTTCCATGGCTAATGTTTGCAGGGTATAGTATTTTATACTCTTTCTAAATGCTAGTTTGCTGGTTTGTTGTAACTAGACTTTTCTACACTTGCCAAGTGCTTCATTTGTTCAGTGGTAGCAGTGTGCTGACAGCACTCATAGAAACATAGAATCATAGAATCATAGAATAGCAGAGTTGGAAGGGGCCTACAAGGCCATCGAGTCCAACCCCCTGCTCAATGCAGGAATCCACCCTAAAGCATCCCTGACAGATGCTTGTCCAGCTGCCTCTTCAAGGCCTCTACTGTGGGAGAGGCCACAACCTCACCAGGCAACTGATTCCATTGTCGTACTGCTCTTAACAGTCAGGAAGTTTTTCCTGATGTCCAGCCGGAATCTGGCTTCCTGTAACTTCAGCCCGTTATTCCGTATCCTACACTCTGGGATGATCAAGAAGAGATCCTGGTCCTCCTATGTGTGACAACCATTTAAGTATTTGAAGAGTGCTATCATGTCTCCCCTCAATCTTCTCTTCTCCAGGCTAAACATGCCCAGTTCTTTCAGTCTCTCTTCACTGGGCTTTGTTTCCAGACCCCTGATCATCCTGGTTGCCCTCCTCTGAACACGCTCCAGCTTGTCTGCATCCTTCTTGAATTGTGGAGCCCAGAACTGGATGCAAAACTGGATGCCTCATCTAGAGGCCTAACCAGGGCTGAATAGAGAGGAACCAGTACCTCACGTGATTTGGAAGCTATACTTCTGTTAATGCAGCCCAAAATAGCATTTGCCTTTCTTGCAGCCATAGAACAGTAGAGTTGGAAGGGGCCTATAAGTATGGATCTTGACTTAAAATGGCTATGAGAAAGGTGATGGGAAGAGTGTTAAATATTAGGAAAGGTGAGACAATGGTCATCCAGTGAAAGATTTGCAGTAAGAAAAGATATTTGAAGGAAAGGGAGACTGTACCACACATAGGCCTAATCTATACCTGCAGACCTTTTGCAACAGAGGAGGGATGATTGCGATGGTTCCCAGTTTCCACGATCGGCACTCACGGGACACACCATTGATGTTTCCTGCAATTAAAAGAGAGCTGTTGGGGGAGCACGTGCCCCATTATGGCAGTTCTGACTGTGTATCGGCAGAAGAACTAGGCAAATGACTACAGGGCAAGGAATTTTTTTAAATAACTCCTGAAAGATGCATACCAGCACAGACACACAGCAACACAAGGGGGGGGGATAGGTACTGTGTCAAAAATGCACTCCTGTGCAGAGATATGTTTGTGTAAAACAACAACAACTCGGCAATGAAACACATGGATACCCATACACATGCCCCTGACAGTGGGTTGGCTGTTCACTGAGCCAAGAGTTCTCACCAAACAGCGACAGCTTTGCGAAAGGGGGGGGGCACACCAGCCACGGACATTGGGATTGTAGCAAGAAAAATCCATGGGTGAAGGGAAGAGAAAGCAAATCACACCCTCCCCCCAAATTGGAGAACTCTCCTTCCATATGAACTGCTGTGCCCATCCTTCTGAAAATTTTCTTGTTTCTTACGTAGGGAAATCTTTAAGATGGCTGTCATTTTCAGAACAATGGTTTTAAAAAGGGAGAGAAATATCTTTTCTTTTGAAGACCCTCAAAATGTCAAGGCTGACCTTGCACAAAAGACCTTGTGGCTATCATTCTGCAGTTTGGCAGACATGATCTCTGATCAGGCAACCGATCCTGAAATTTCCATCCAATTCTTCCAAGGAATAAAAAATGTTATTGGCAGTTCCTTTTAAAAGAAAATCAAAAGATGAAAGTACATAGCACAAAAAAACGTGAACCTATTTTTCTGACACTGGGCAGGAGTAATCCCCTCCTAAAGGGCTACTGTGCCTGCAATTATCATCCAGTTCTGACCAAGAGAAAAATGTTACATTGTTGTTGTTGTTTTATTTCCCATGATAGTCAACAGGAAGCGTAAAGACTCAGTTTTCTGAATCTTGACTTGGATTGGTACTGAGCTGAAGTGGAGTGATTCCAAATCGGCCCAAGCAATAGAAGGGGGCAGAGGGTCAGTTCACAGTTGTTATCATCTATTTATCTATCCATCCACACAAACATGCACAAACATTTTAGATGTGTGCACTGACCCCACCCCCTGTTTTGACTCGCAAATTTGTGTCATGGGCCTGTGCCCTGGATCCTTTAAGAACCTAGCAATGGCCCTAACTGAGCCAAAAGTTCTCCTTAATGAACTTTGAATAATATGTTGCTAGATAACATATTTGTGTTAGATGTGCACAAATCCATACATATGCACATCTAATAACAAACGTGGCAATGAAGGGAGCTTTTCCCAAAGGTGTGGTGCAGACACAGCAGAGTTATGTACTATGTTTAAACCAAGCTGGGAATACTCTAAAGTGTGTGTGTGGGGGGGGGGAATAGTTCAAACAACCATTCAAGTCAGCTTCATTTTTTAACTCATGCACTTGTTACAAAAGAGAAAATGGCTTGGTTACTATACCAATCTACTAGCACATGGACCAGTATCCTAGTTTTAATAGTCCTAACATAGTGGTAGAGAAATACAGAGAGGGGGGAAGTTAACATTTGCAAACTAAGGACTGGGAGGAAGTGCTATGGAAATTGTAAGACAGGCTTGGAAATCTAGGCCGTGTCTTGATGGCGTCGCATCTGCACCCCGGCGGTGGTGGGAGGCTTGTGCTCCCGCATTGGTGCTCCTCCCAGTTATATGCATGGGAAGGAGCACAACTGCGGACTTTGGGGAAGAAGAGTCCATCGTGTCCATCCACCGAGCCCATGCGTGTCATTTAAGGAGGGTTGGGGGGGAGTTGGCTTAATTCCCTGGATGCTGGAGGGGTCAGCCTTTTTGCAATTTTTTTTTTTAAAATCTGTAAATGCAAAGCTTCACATTTACAAAGAAAACAGAGGGGGGAAACCAGCAACAAGGGGGAGGGGAGGAACAGGGCACTCTGGTTCGAACATCCACCCCTTTTATTTGTATGTTTGTTTATTTGGCATGATAGTGCACAGAGGCACAGAGGTGGTCCAGTGACTGTTCAGCTCGCTGGTCCACCTGCTTCCCTGCCCAGCCTGTGGGTTGCCCCTTCAGTTCCCCTCTCCCTCAGTTCTTTAATTTTAATTTTTAATTTTAATTTAGTTATTTTAAAGCAATGGTCAAGAGCCGTTCAGCTCGTTGGCCTGCCCCGTCCCCTGTCCAGCCAATGGTGGCCAATAAGAGGTCACTATCAGCTGGGGCATGCCTCTGCCACACCTCCAGAGCAAGGAGGCAGATGGCAGATGCCGTCATCACCTCACTCCAAGTAAAAAAAAGTCGAGGTAAGTTCCCAACTTTTTAAAACTGGAGCATCGGGGGTTTGCCCCTGGATGGCTTCAGGATGGCGATTGCATCATATACATGACCTCCTGCCACTCCGAATCCAGCCCAGGGCAAACTGCTTGTCAAGATGTACCCCAATATGCTGGTGAAAATTGTAGGAAATGGATAGATTTGGAGGAGGAAAGGGAAAGAAATCGAACTGAAGTGGTTATAATTACTTTGTTCCAGAGTAAAATGTTTAATGTTCGACCACTTCCTGGTTGATCATGGATACTTGGAAATGCACAGTTGGCACAGGCTACGCCCAGGTCTTCCAGCTTTTGGTTATAATTCAGAATCAGGGAAAAGCCTCAAGCCACTTAGACACACTTGAGTACTACATTGTACAGAAAGAGCCAAATGGATGATATATCCAAAGTTAATTTGAATCTTGGATGTCTAGTAGCAGCAGTGTGAACAGGGATACCATTCATCATCATCATCATCATCATCATCATCATCATCATCATCATCATCGAGCTATGAGCCACCATAATTTGCTTGAAAAAGAAAATTTGAAAATGGATAGCCTTAAAATGGGTCTTACTCTAAACAAAATAGGGACTTCTCCTACACCCAGGAAAATAACAACCATTGGGAAAGACACCAACCTCTGCAGGATTGGAACCCTGCACAACCAAGACTCTGGCTGCCGTGGAAGCCAAGCATGTAAAATTCATCACCTTCCCTAGCTCAGATATCCAAACTCAACGTGTCCAGGCTCAGAGCCAGCAAGCCATACCATCTCAGGGGTGGGGCTGGCAACATGCCCCTTTCAGTATGTGGACCACATTAGTGCAATTAATGTGCAAAGGAATGTAAAATCTGTCATTTAATCTGTCATTTCTAGGTAGTGGACATTTCTTTCTTCTTTTCTTTTCTTTTCTTTTTACACAATCATTTGTACTCTACTCTTTATCTTCTTAGGATCAAACTACATGTGATGTTAATCAAATGGTTTGCCCTTGAATGCAGGATTTTTCTTTTGCCAGTAGAACACTGTGAACCCAACCTGGACTGGGGCCATGGTATAGTAGGTAGGGGGCTTTAACTGCTGCAGTCCCAATCTAAAGGGGGGAGTGCCTGGTATTAGCAAGGGGGAAGAGGCTCCCATTAGCTTCAAGAGGAGCTTCCCTCCTCCACCATGCAGATAGCAAGCCCAGGGATCCCAATCAGGACTGCAGCAGGGAGCAAAGGGTTAAAGCCCCCTTATCCTGCATGCCACTGTCCCTATCCATATCACCCCCTCCAATAGTGGCTATTTGTGAAAGAAAAAACCTGCAGGCAAACCACATGAGTAATAGCATGTATAGTTTGGCCACTAGTACCTGTAATAGTGGAGGCGGCTCGCATAAAAAACCATTAAGATCTGGCAATTTGTGGTAAGATGCTGCTACTTTGCTCATGTTTACTTTAGGCCTATATAAGTCATTTAAGATTGGGAAACAACCCCCCCCCCCCAAAAAAAATCAAATAGAAATCAATATGGTGGCCATCTTTCAAAATGGCGGACTCTATCTTAAAAACGGCGTAGATAAGCAGTTGAGGTGTCTTTTATAAATTTTTTTGGTCAAAAAATTCAATGGTACTATTTTAAAGTAGGTATTTTAATAAATTTGCTTAAAAACTATTTTTGATTGCACTAATTAACAGGAACATTTTTATTTATTTATTTTATTCTTTAAAAACTCTTCACTAATCAAACATTTTAGTCATCTACCGCTGTTTAAGATAGCTTAAATTTTTCAAAAGCAACAAGCCTTTTTATTGTTCATTTAGGTGAACTGATGTGATGGCTATGTGGAAGAAGCTTAAACTCGCCTCCACAGAAGTAGTTCCTTCTGGGTTCGACTGGAATAAATGCTGTTTGTGCCAACTACAAGGTGACCTCATCTGTCCAGCTGAACATCATCATTCAAAACAACGGAGTGCCGGGTACAAGACATTATCAGAGAATCTAGTGAAATTTAAAGAACTTGGAAGCTTACCAAATGATGTAAAAATTGAATATTTTGACAAAGGAGAAGGAATGTAGCATACCTTTGAAAGACATAAGGCACATTGGCATAAAAATGTTCACTTAAGTACAACACAAAAAATCTGAAACATGCAGTTAAACATTCACGGTCTTGTAACCAGGAAGCGACAATTCAAAATGAACCACAATCGTGTGGGGAATCATCAACACAGACGCCACGCAAGACACGTCAAGCATCCACACCATCTCCAAGACTTACGCACAATATTTGTTTTTAATGCACTAAAGGACCACTTTGGAATCAGCCGCTTACCAATGTTGCAACTGTGGCAGTTGATAAATATGTTCGTGAGAAAGCATCACTCAGTGATAACACTGATCTTCATGCTACAACGGAAGGTACAGATTTAATTGCTTGGGAAGCTAAGTACCACGTCAGATGCATGGTCAACCTACGCCACAAAGCAAGATCTGTAGAAACGCAAAAGCAACATGTCGATGAAGACACTGTCTGTCAGTCCATGGCTTTCGCACACGTTGCATCATTTATAAGTGAAAAACTGATTTCTGAAGATACAGAGTACATGTTCCCTATGGGGAATATTTTAAAAATGTTCAGGACAAAACTGGTGGAGCTCACAGGACTGGATGCACAACCAGAAGTTCATACAACCAGATTTAGAGAGAGACTTCTCTACCATTTCCCTCAACATCGGGCCAAGAAGTCAGAACCTAGAGATTCTTTTGTTGACATTCATGCATTCAATCTGCATGGGAGATTACAGTTGCTTCAAAGAAACTCTGCAGAAAATGATACCATGGTCCTTTGTTTTTGATCATTTCAACTATGCACACTGGTTGAGTATTCATATTAAAGATTTAGCAAACTTCCTGAAAGAGCAGGGACAGTGCAAGAAGAATTTTCAAAAGGGAACTTTGTAATCTGAAAGAAAAAAGGCCCTTTTCAGTCGTTGCAGTGGATCAAGCACATGAGCAACAAAACGCTTGTATTAAAGGTGAAGCAGGAGCTATTGGGCTGTTTCAAGATGTAAAAGCACTCATGCGGTGGGCTTTCACTGATCCAGAGATAACCAGGTTAGCTGATAAAGGGCATTGCTAGACCAGGCATCTGCTGTGCGTCCAGATGACGCACAGGGGGATCCGGGCCCAGGCCGCACTGAAGCCTGCCTTAATGCGCCATAAGCGAAGTCGCTTATGGTGCGCCTTTTCCGCAACCCCGGCTTCAAGCTACTCGCTTACTCGCGAGTAGCCGGGAAAAGCCACGGACTGGGCACAGCGCTCATACAAGTGCTGTGCCCATCGGGCCGGAGGGGGGATCCCGGGGGGGGGGGGTAGAGAGGGGCAGGGGGAAGGCCGGACCTGGCAGGAGAGGGAAAGGCAGCCGGGCATTGGGGATGGCACATGGGGCGAGGGAAAGGCAGCCGGGCATCGGGGATGGCACATGGGGCGAAGGAAAGGCAGCCGGGCATCGGGGATGGCACATGGGGCAAGGGAAAGGCAGCCGGGCATCGGGGATGGTACATGGGGCAAGGGAAAGGCAGCTGGGCATCGGAGATGGCACAGGGGCAAGGGGAGGCCAGGCATCGGGCAGAGAGGCGAGGGGAGGCCAGGCATCGGGCACAGGGGCGAGGGGAGGCCAGGCATCGGGCACGGGGAGGAGGATGGGCAAGCGAGGGGGGAGGGGTCATCAGGCATTGGGAGGGGGGAGATGGGGCGGGCGGGGGGGCCTTAATTTTTTTTAGAAAAAAACCTTACCTTCTCCGGAGTCTTCGGGCCGCACATGGCCCCTTTAACAAAAAAACAAAAAAAATGGCCTACGCTGCAGGGCTTCCCGAGTCCCTGCGCGTTGGCCGTCTAGGAGGCGGGGCGGCACACGCTAAAATTAGCACGCCGTCGCCCCGCCTCCCTGCCGGCTTATCCGGCATAGTCTAGCAAGGCCCAAAGTCTGTATTCTGGATGCTAAAATCCATCCATCTCTCCACCATGAACAATACGAATCATACCAAAAGAAATTTCTCAATAAGACAAAACTGTTGACAGATTCCTTCTTAGATGTGTGTAATCCCTTTGAAGAACCGAGCACTGATCTTTTTTCTCTTCATACACGTCTTGTCGTAAGCTCTGATAGAGTGGAGGCTCTTCAAAACCTTGAAGATGGAAGAAACCTCTATCATACATTCATCAAGCAACGACTTTCATAGAACCCAAGTGTTTTCAGCTCTCTTAAGATGGGCTATTATTAGGACGTTATTAGCAGATCTAGAGGCAAGACTGATCCCTAGACATATTAAAGTTGTAAAAGCTTTGAAAAATGACGTCCAACTATTTTCAAAGCTTTTCATTGCTGCCCAATACCGTGAGTTGGATCTAGACACATTTTTCCAACAGGAGAATCAGCCGTTTCCCCCTTCTCTTTCTTTGGATGGAAGAATTCAGTCATGTGTAAAATCAGACCTAGCTTCCATTCTTGAAAACGTAGCAGATAGAAGTGATGATTTCACAAGTCAATGCGATACAATTGTGTTTGATGGTGCAACTCTTATCAACATGCTCCATCCAAGGACATCAAAAACATTTGGAGAATACTGCACACGTGAGTTTCAACGGGACACTGCAAAAGAAATTGACAACTGGGCTGTAAAAAGGGCTGATTTGGTTTGGGAAACTTACTCTGGAGATAGCATCAAGAAACCTACACAGGAGAAAAGAAGACTTGGAGTTCGCCGACATGTGACTGAAGGAAGCCTTGTTCCGAAAAACTGGGCTAGCTTCCTTAGAAATGAGGTTGTAACAAATGATGGCGGAACATTTTTATCATAGTGCTCAAACACTTCTCTCCATGGGACATTTTCGATACTAGAAGCTGATGGTCGCATAATACTTCACACTGTGGATATTGTTTCTCATGGCGCAGTCGATGTTATGATCAGAACTGTAGATACAGATGTGCTTGTCTTACTATCTTACTATATCTTACTATCACTACCTAAAAAGCCCTATGAAGAGAGACTGAAAGAACTGGGCCTGTTTAGCCTGGAGAAGAGAAAATTGAGGGGAGACATGATGGCACTCTTCAAATACTTGAAAAGTTGTCACACAGAGGAGGGCCAGGATCTCTTCTCGATCCTCCCAGAGTGCAGGACACGGAATAACGGGTTCAAGTTACAGGAAGCCAGATTCCAGCTGGACATCAGGAAAAACTTCCTGACTGTTAGAGCAGTACGACAATGGAATCAGTTGCCTGGTTCTCCCACACTAGAGGCCTTCAAGAGGCAGCTGGACAACCATCTGTCGGGGATGCTTTAGGGTGGATTCCTGCATTGAGCAGGGGGTTGGACTCGATGGCCTTGTAGCCCCTTCCAACTCTGCTATTCTATGATTCTATGATTCTAAGCCTTGGCCTTAAGAGACTGTGGATTTTGTTTGGTGCTGGCAACCGGAAGTGCCATATATCTGTGCACAACATCGCAGAGGTTCTAGGAAAATCAAAGGCTGTTGCCCTAAGTGGCTTCCACGCTTTCACCGGATGTGACACTACATCGTCATTTTCTGTTAATGGAAAATGAAGTGCCTGGAATTGCTGGATAAAATTTGAAGATGCTACAAGCTCATTTCTTGCACTTTCAAACCCTATGCCATATCTAAGCCCAGAACTTCAGCAGAAACTTCAAACTTATGTTGTTCTGCTTTACAGTACAGAATGTGCTGGCATGTCCATCACTGGAGCCAGGGAAATGCTGTTTACATCAAAAGGTAGACTGCTATAAAATGTGCCTCCTACTGCAGCTGCCTTGCAAAAACACATTCTAAGGGCTGCTTATCAGGGTGGACATATGTCTCCTATTGCAAATCCAGTCTTACCTCCACCTTCAGAGTGAGGTTGGATAAAAACTGATGGTATATGGACACCACTGTGGACATCTCTTCCAGCAATATGGGAGGGTTGTAGAGAGTTGGTCCTCTGCAACTGTAAATCAGGATGCCAATCATGCTGCAGTTGCAAAAATGCTGGCATCCCTTGTACACTGCTGTGTAAGAACTGTAAGGCAAAGTGCTTGAAGTCTACTGGCCCAATAGTAGAAGAAGAACCATTTGAGGACACTGATGTTGTATTACAATATTTAAGTGCCTAAACATCAAAGACAATGATTTCATTTAATTATTTCTTAAATGTAGTTTAATTTACGTATACTTCAATATATAACAATGTTACACATTAAATTTAGAAATGAGGAATACTGTAATAACAGTTAATAGTTCATATTTTTGGTTGTTTATCCCTATATAAATAAAAAATTGAGACATTTTAAACATTAGATGGGGCTGTTAAATGTTTGATTACTGAAGAAATTTTACAATAAAGTATTTATTTTTTCATTTTTAAGCAAATTTATTGAAATACCTACTTTAAAATAGTACCATTGAATTTTTTGACCAAAAAACCCCCATAAAACACACCTCAACTGCTTATCTACACCATTTTTAAGATAGAGTCCACCATTTTGAAAGATGGCCACTATATTGATTTCTAATTGATTTTTATTTTATTTTTTGGAGGGGGTCCCCTATCTTAAATGACTTAAATGACAAGTAAACGTGAGCAAAGTAGCACTTTCTTACCACAAATTGCTGGATACTTACATGAACAGACCCAACTATAACCTTCCTTTAGCAAATAAAGCACCGATAATAATCACAAAATTGGTCTTTAAAGGCCCCGAATTCAAAGTGAGTTTTGCCATTGTGTGTTCAACCTAACCCCTGCTTGACTGAAGCCAAAGCATCTTTAAGTCATATGAAAGTATTAGACTTTTAGGCTGCAGATGTGCATTGCAGCCAAACACAACTCTGAATTTTGGTAAGCATGATAATGACAGGGTAGAGAAATGAAGCAACCATAGCTGAAAGCACAAGTCATAGTTTTATGAGAATAGAAGACACATGTTTGGGGCTACTTTTATGAGAAGTCTAGGGCTAAAATACTGCTGCTCTTGAAAGCCGTTGGTCTTGTGTTTTCTTAGTGCCAGGAATGATTTATTTCTTGTAAACAATTTTGTTCAAGTGGGGCATCCAATTACTACAGAATTTTGTTTGGTAAGAAAACTAACTGCACAGAAAAATGTATTGCTTTTGCAAGATTTTACAAGTTGACAGCCCAAATATGTAGCCAAACATGAATTCCACTGCTCAAAATACCCTCACGATGCTTAACAACATCATAATATCAAGAGAAGATTATAGGCATCACTCCTAGAGAGCCGTGACTTGGAAGCAGTACATGGCAAGGGGACATTTCCAGAAAAAGCATAGTGTGGAAACCGAAATAGTGTAAGTCTTCTCCTTAGTTAGAAAAGAAGGAATGTCCTTCTTTTAAAAGCTTGGGGTTTCTAGTAAAAGCATGGCTTTTGCTAGAAACACTAGAAAAACATACTTCATATCAATGGTTCTTTCCCCATGCATACTCAACATAGCACATTTCATCACCTAAATATATAAATTTTTATATATTTAGCAAATACATAAAAGCAGAGGGTTTTTAAAATGGACTTTCAATAACTTTTAAAACAGAAAGTGGTTTTGCATGCATTGCACAAAGATTGTTCTTAGCATACCTCAGATGTTTTCGAAAGTATGGAAACGTTTAGCAACTGTGGAATGAAGAAAATTGGCTCCACTGAAATGTGTATCAAATGAAACATAGAGGAACTAATAATGTTGCAGTTTTCATGTTTAGTCCTTTCCCCACAAACTTGCAATAACATGTATAATCTGAAATTAACTGGGTAGTGATTAAACAAAGAGGCAATGAAATTGCATAACACGTATCCATACATAGTAATGCATTCCTCTATTTGCCAGCAAGAATCATATGTTTATCTGTTTCCTCTGATTTTCTAAAACTCCATAATGAAATCCTCTTCCAGTAAGGACAAAGAGCCTTATCACACCTTAAAAACAAACATTTATTGTGGCAGAATCTTCCCTGCACTAGACCAAAGCAAGTCTGTTGTGTCATCCTTCCTGCAAGACAGTTTCCTGCTCTCCTGCAGTGATTGGAATTTTTTAAAAATATATATTTTTATTTTCTACAATACTTAAACATACACCATTACAATTAAAGAAACAACATACTACATAAATGTTGAATAACATCAATATCATATCTATATAACATGATCAAACTTAACATATAAGTGCACCCCCCACCTCGGGATCTCATTCCTGATTCCAAAATCTCATACTTTCTTCTGCTGGTGGTTCCCCACTACCTTAGAAAACACAAATATTAGGAACTGTTTCCAGATTCCTTCAAAATCATTTGTTTTAGCTATACCTCTTCTGAATTTAATATTACAAGTCAATTTATGATTAATAGTTATGTCCCATACTTCTTTATACTATTCTTCAATACAATATTCATAGAATCATAGAATCATAGAATAGCAGAGTTGGAAGGGTCCTACAAGGCCATCTAGTCCAACCCCCTGCTCAATGCAGGAATTCACCCTAAAGCATCTTGAATGCCTCTAGTGTGGGAGAGCCCACAACCTCCCTAGGTAACTGATTCCACCGTCGCACTGCTCTAACAGTCAGGAAGTTTTTTCTGATGTCCAGCTGGAATCTGGCTTCCTTTAACTTCCTTTAATTCCCCTTGAATCTTCCAGTTCCTAGCTATAATCAATCTTGCTGCAGTCAGCAAATTCGTTATAAATTCCTTAATTTCTTTTTTACATTTTAAATCTTCAAATAGTGACAGTAATACAACTTTTGGTGTTTGTTCTATCTTCATTCCCACAATTTCTTCAATCTCCAAAAACACCATCTTCCACAATTTTTGAACATATTTGCATTTCCACCACATATGTAAATACGTTCCTTTTCCCCCACATCCTCTCCAACAATTTGCTGAATGCTGATTATTTATCTTATTTAATCTAACCGGGGTTAGGTACCACCTCCATATAATTTTAAAGTAATTCTCTTTTATTCTTACTGACATGTTTCTCAACACTCTTTGTTTCCATAGTCCCTCCCAGCTCTGTTGTCTTATTTGTACATTCAAATCTGTCTCCCAAACCATTTTACCTGAACTATCCATCGACCCTTTCTCCAACAATATTCTATATATTTCACTCATTAACCCTTTTGACGCTGTTCTTTTTCCCTTATCATTTTCTTTTTTAACTATTAATTCCTCAAACTTCAGCAATTCTCTACAATCTCCATTTTCTCTTACCCACTTTTTGGTCCACTGTTCTAATTGCCAATAATTTAACCAAGTTAATTTTTTATATTTTAAAACCTCTTCCAAATCCTCTCTTGTATTCATTTCTCTTAACCATTCCCTTAATTTCATTTTATTTTTTCTATTAAAACTTTACTTAATCTACTCCTTAATTCCTCCAGGAAATTCTTAAGCATTATTACCGGTGATAAAGGTGAGTTGCTCGGGAGCAACTCCTCTTTATATTTACTCCAAACTTCCCAGTGAAACCTCAAGAGCGGATTACCTATACTTTCAACCCATTTTTTTTCTCCTTCCCTAAAAAATACATTTTCCAACTTCATCTCTATGTTACTTGTAGTTTTATCCTCCATCCAGTCTAAATCTCCTACTCCTATAATTGCTTCCACAATATGTCTTAACCTATTAGCTACGTAATATAGGTTAATATTTGGGAGACCCAATCCTCCCTTTTTTTGACTTAAATACCATTTATTCTTATTTACCCTCGCTTTCTTATCCCCATTACAATAATTGTTTATGATATTTTGCCAACTTTTTATCTCTGATTCTGAAATTTTTATTGGTAACATCCTGAACACAAAATTAATCTTTGCTAAAATCTTCATTTTATTAATGCTATTCTTCCAAACCAGGATAAATTTAATCTTTTATATTTTTCCAATTTTGCTAAAATCTCTTTTTTTAAACTATTTAAATTCTCCTTCTCTAAACTCTCTAATTTTTTTGTAATTTTAATTCCCAAATATCTAATCTGTTCCTTAACTCTCATTTCTCTTCCCTTTCCTTCCCATTCCTTCTCTTCCTTTTTAGTATAATTAAATAACATCATCTCTGATTTGGACCAATTTATTCTTAACCCAGTAATTTCCTCAAATTCTCTCAATTGCTGTTTAATTCTTTCCATCTTCTCTATTGGATTTTTAATAGTTAGCAAAGTATCATCCGCAAACATATTCAATTTTATTTTTTTAATACCACCTATTCCTTCTATCTCCCCATCATCTCT
Source organism: Elgaria multicarinata webbii (assembly GCF_023053635.1). Taxonomy (NCBI): domain Eukaryota; kingdom Metazoa; phylum Chordata; class Lepidosauria; order Squamata; family Anguidae; genus Elgaria; species Elgaria multicarinata. The sequence continues at coordinate 3,781,795 of NC_086172.1, forward strand.
TATTGCATTCGCCAATAATTCCATAACCATTATAAACAGGACCGGCGAGAGTGGACATCCTTGTCTTGTCCCTCTGGCTAGTCGTATCTTATCCGTGACTCCGTCGTTCACTACCGCTACGGCTGTATTTTGAGAGTACAGCTGTTCTATTACAGCTTTAAATTTATTTCCAAATCCCATTTTATTTAAAACCATCTGTAATGCCTGCCAGCTCACACAATCGAAAGCCTTAAAAATATCCAATGCCAAAATTCCCGCTTTAATCTTAGACTTTTTTATCCCCTGTATTACATTTAAAACCCTTCCCACTAAATCATGCATTTGTCTACCTGCTACAAATCCACATTGGTCTTCCCCTATATATTCAGCTATAAATTTATTTAACCGTTTTGCTAAAATAGTTGAAAATTTTTTAGCATCTTGATTTATTAATGAAATAGGTCTATATGAATCAGGGACAGTCAGGTCTTTATCTGGTTTTGGAATTAAAATTATCAATGAATGTTCCCATGATTCTGGTGTCTTCTCTCCTTCCAATATGGCATTGTACAACTTCAATAATTTCGGTACCAAAAACGTTTTAAAAACTTTATAATATTCCGGTCCTAAGCCGTCTACCCCAGGTGATTTATCCACTTTCAAATTCTCAATTACCTCTTCAACTTCTCTTTGAGTTATTACTAGGGGTGTGCACGGACCCCCCGCTCCGCTTCACTTGCAGATCCGCCATTTTCCGGATCGGGCCGCTCCGCCCCGCCCCCGCTCCGCCCACTTCCGCTCCGCTCCGCCCGGAGCTCCGGATCCGGATCCGGAGCTCCGTTTCCCCCCCCATAGGCTTGCATTGAAAGCTAAAAAATTATACAACTTTTTTTCTGTTCAAGTTAGAAACCTCATGTTTGGCACCATGACACCTCATGGGGATATACACACGCACGCCAAGTTTCAAAGCAATCCCATCATCCCCTGATTTTTGGCGAATTTTTGAAAATCGGGCACCCCACACACAACATCCCTGCGAGGTGGGCAGGGGAGGAGGGAGGGAAGGCAGGCAGGCATGCAGCTGGCATTTCTGGGGGCATAAGGAAGTGAGCCAAGGATAAGCCAGTAATGCATATAAAATGGAATAAATCAATAAATAAACAAAGGAGGGTGGAATTAAAAGCAGCAGTGTTGCTCAATAAACAGCAAGAAGAATTTTTTTAAAAAGGCTATATCTGTCTTTTACCAGCAATAGGGGGACGTGCCCGGGGGAGGGGGAAGTAGCTGCCAGTTCAAGACAGCCACCAACAGCTCTGAGAAGAAGTAAAACGTTCACTTCAACTCATAACAGGCATTGCTCCACCACTGAAAAGTGACCATTCACTTCAACTCATGATAGGCATTGCTCCACCGTTTTACTCTCTTTGGAAGGCTCTAATGGCCTTCCAGTGCAGGAGAGAGTGGGGGCACGTACACGATGAGATGCCCTAGGGGAGCTCATCCCCTTGCACCACATCTATTCAGTTGTTCACCAAGGTTAGGGTGGGGAGCAGTGCTGTGTTTCTATCTCTTATTCTTGGCTTAGTATATGATTTCAGGTTGTGTTTGTGCATTTGGTGGGGCTACTGTGTTAAAAAACACGGGGAAAAGCCCGTTCAGATGAAGAAAGAGAAGTTTCCCAGAATCCCAAGTTACCCGTTTTGCCTATGCCCTCCTCCAACTTTGGGATCATCATGACCGGGAGCTGACTCTGCCCCTCAGCCCTTTGAAAAAGGTATTTTTCCCGCCGATTTTTTAAAAACTTCTAGCGCGCGACCCGTATGATGCAGAAAGTTGAGAGTAGTCTCAAAATGACCCCCATCCACGACTCTCTGTGCACAAGAATTTTCAGAATGATAGCTTAAACCCCCCCCCAGTTATCCCCGATTCTTTCCCTCAATGCAATCCTATGGGCGAAAAGCTGAAAACGCCGTTTGAGCCGTGCGGTTGACCCGATTTTCACAAAAATATAGCACGCGACCCAGACAACGCAGAGAGGTGAGAGTGGTCTCAAAATGACCCCCATCCACGACTCTCTGTGCACAAGTATTTTCAGAATGATAGCTTAAACCCCCCCCCAGTTATCCCCGATTCTTTCCCTCAATGCAATCCTATGGGCGAAAAGCCGAAAACGCCGTTTGAGCCGCGCGGTTGACCCGATTTTCACAAAAATATAGCACGCGACCCAGACAACGCAGAGAGGTGAGAGTGGTCTCAAAATGACCCCCATCCACGACTCTCTGAGCACAAGAATTTCTAGAACGATAGCTTCAAAAACAACCTAGTTATGCGCGATTATTTGCCGCAATGCAATCCTATGGCGAAATGTTTTCAAGATGGCGACCGGAGCGCTCCGCCTGAACTAGGAGCTCCGAAAAATGGCCGCTTCTCTTCGCCTTGCTTCTAGGGGGTCCGCGGTCCGCTCCTACTCCACCTCTGGGTAAGGCGGAGCAGGCCAATCCGCTACTGCTTCTACGCTCCTAATCGGAGCGGATCACACCCCTAGTAATTACCTTCTCCATTAACTCTTTATGTTCTATTTTTATTCCCTTCTTTATGTACTTTTCTATATAGGCTTCCAACTTCTTTTTTTGGATATCCTTTCCCTTATATAATTCTTGATAAAATTCTTGAAAGATTTTTATTTTACCCTTCATTATATGACAATAATTCCCTTGTTTATCTTTCAATATTCCTATCCCATTCCTAGCTTTCTCCTTTTGTGTGAGTCTGGCAAGCAATCTAGAGTTTTTATTACTATTTTCAAAATACTCCCTTTTCATATAAATTAGATTTTTCTGAACTTGCTCTAAATTTATATTCTCTAATTCTTTTTTCTTTGCTTGTATTTCTATTAATTTATGTTTATTTTTACACTGCCAATAATCTTTCTCCAAATTCCTAATCTCTACCTCCAATTTTTCCTGCGCTGCAAGCTGTTGCCTCCTTAAGTTACACATTTCTCTAATACAAATCCCTCTTGCTACCGCCTTCATGGTATCCCAAACAACTGCCCTTACTGTTCCACCCTTTTCATTAATTTCCCAAGTCTCTGACAGTTCCCTCTGCATTTTTTCTACCACTTTATTATACTTCAATATTTTTGTATTCATTTTCCACCTATACGCTTCTTTATAGTTCTTCCTAACTGTAAACTCTAAACTTAGCAATGCGTGATCTGTTACCTTTATTACCCCCGTTTCCATTTTACAAACCTTAGTTGCAAACTCTTTTGAAACAAATATATAATCTATCCTAGAGTATGTATGATGAACTGGGGAGTAATAAGAAAAGCCAGGATTCGCCCCGCTAAGTAAACGCCAACAATCCACATAATCTTTTTCTTTTACCAATTTATTCAATATAGTAATATTATTTCTCTTTTCAACATTAGTGGGGTTTGACCTGTCCAATCTATTATCTAAAACCATATTAAAATCCCCAGCTAAGATAACATACCCCTCCTTAAACTCTTCTATTTCTTTAAATAATTCTGTATAAAACTCTTTATGTCTCTCATTACGGGCATAAACATTGACTATTGTATATGCTTTACCTTCAATTTGACCCTTTATCATAAGATATCTACCATTATCATCCTTTTTTATAGTTTCTAATATAAATCCACTTTTTTTAAAATCAAAATAGCCACTCCATTTTTTTTTTAAGTCCCCAATGACTTTTCATAATAAACTGACCATTTTAATCATATTTCGTTTACCCCATCGAAGCTTTGGTGTGTTTCTTGCAGCAGGCACCCGCTTTCTCCGCTGTGGCACCCCGGTTGTGGAATGAGCTCCCCAGAGAGGTCCGCCTGGCGCCTACACTGTACTCCTTTCGTCGCCAGCTGAAGACCTTTTTATTCACTCAGTATTTTAACACTTAATTTTAACTTAAATTTAAATTATACTGTTTTAACTCTGTATTTTAACCTTATATCAATTTTGCTGCGTGGTTTTATCCTGGTTGTGCTTTTTATATTGTATTTTGTATTTGTATTTTTAACTTGTTGGTTGTTTTATGATGATTTTAATTTTTGTGAACCGCCCAGAGAGCTTCGGCTATTGGGCGGTATAAAAATGTAATAAATAAATAAATAAATAAATAAGGATAATGTCAGATCCTTCTCTATTTAACATTTGTTCAATTCTCCTCCTTTTCACGACTGCCCCCAGACCTTTTACATTAAGCGTTGATACTTTTATTTTCTTATCCATATTCAACCTTTTGATACTCCTTCCGATCCCATGTGTTCTTCAACTCAAATTCATATACATAAAAACACAAAAACCATAAAAACCCCTTCAAATCCCTCCCTCCCACTCAATCAACCCAACCCACCCCCCACCTCTTCCCCCCCCCAAATCCCCGTAAGTCTATCACTCCGGCCATTATCTACCCTTAGGGGAGGGGGGAGAGGCAGTGCTCCGCCTGACCGGCAAGACCTCTATGTTTTAACAAAATTTATATACTATTATCTCATAGTCAATTTATCAAGTTTATTACATCCCAGACACCCCAGCTTCACTTCCGTTCCCACCTGCTTCATTCAAACTTGCACCATTATACAAACCCAAACTCTTCAGTAACTCCTTGCCCTGATCCAAGGAGGTTACTCTGTGTTGCCTCCCACCATGTGTAAACCTTAAAAAAACAGGTTAAGCCCAGGCATACTTTATTGTATTCTTTGTTAATATTTCAGTTATTGGCTTGACACTGCGTCTCCATTTGCTGACAAAGATCGTTGTAAATTTGCAGTGATTTGCCTTTGTATTGAATCAGAACCATAGACCTCAGTTTCTTCATAACTTGCTCTTTTTTGTAGTAGCTGCCAAATTTCACCAAGATGTCTTTAATTGCTCCTCTGTAATTTGGTCCTCCCACTCTATGATTCCTGTCCACCTCACAGTCCTTTATTTCCAGATCAGCCATCATGTCTTTAAACCACTGCAGAATTATTTTTCTCAAATCTTCTCCTGATACTTCGATAAAATTCTTAATTCAAAGTGTAGATCATCGATTCTGGTCTTCTAATTGGATCAGCCTTGTCTCTTGGTCCTGAAACTGTACATTACAACTTTTTTCAAAAACATCTTGCCTTTTCTCCAATAGGTTTACTCCTGCTTCTAAAATCTTTATACTCCTGTCATTCTGAGCAATCTTGTCAGCTAGCATATCCATTCGCTTGTCTGCCTTTTCAACATGTTCATCCATCTTTTTAATGAGAATTGCGTTGTTTTCTAATATGAAGCTCTTAATTTCAGCCATGGTAGCTGGCCCCTTGCCAGCTTTCCCCACCATCTTGTCACTACTCCCCCTCTCCCTCTCTCTCTCACTGCTATTTACCTCCTCTTCCGAGGACAGCTTTTCAAGGCAGGGGAGATTATGATTAGAGGGGCGTATACGGCGTCGCCAAATTACTTTTTCAGCTTTTTTTCTCTCTAATGTTCGGCATAGGGCATAAATCAATTGCTTAATGTCCCGAATAACAATCAAAACAGTCTCTCATTCCATGCACGTAAACAGCTTTTCTCTCTCAGTACTTTCCGATAGTTAAATTTATTGCCAATTCTCGCTCTACCCAGATAAGGAGTGATATATCACAGTAATTCAATTCAGCAGTCACTTGGAGAGTTCCAACAACAACAAAGTCTTTGGTTTCAGTTTTAAACTCTCCACTCTGAACTGACTGATTTGCAAGCACAGAAACCGGGCTTGCAAACTGGGCTTGATTTCCCCACTCCTTATACCGATTATACTTTCAAAAAAGTCATCATCAGCATCAGTTAAAGGTCATAAGCATTTTCCGATAATGTTCATTAGAGATTCATGCCTTTTTAAATGTGATAATTGGATTCTCGGCTGTCCCGTCCAGGAGCCTCACAAGAAATCTTACTAGTTCATGGTCATCAAGCTCCGCTCCCCAGTGATTGGGATTTTTAAGTCCTGACGTAGGAAGGCTTGCAGTCCTTCTAAAATTATATTCTTAACTTGTTAGAAATATGTTACTCAATTGTTTTTTGAATATGCTTTCATGGCATTGGCTTCTTTTCCATGTCACAAAGACAATTGTTCATTGTTTATTTTCTCCCCCCCCTTTTTTTCTTTTTCTTTTTTGCCGTAAGTTTACTGTCTCCCATTCAGTATAGCCTGAAAATTATAAAAGGCTTTCAAAGGCTTCTTCAGTCTCTTTTGCTCTCCCTCTGGACAGTCTTTCCAGTCCACTCCCAATTTCCTTTTAACTGCTTCTATTCTTTTTCCATAACTGTTAATGGCTTTTGTTCCCTCTCATCTCCTGCCTGTACTGTCCCCTTCTCTCAACCAGGAACCTTTCACCAGTATTTTGAATCTCTCCCAAATATATCAGGCCCCTTTCTTCCACAATGGGACTTGGGCCATTTCTACATCAGAGGGAGGGAGGAGGAGGATCTTGCGAGATCCTGATCCCGAGACCGTGGGAAGAATCAGATTTTCCCAGGGAGCCAGTGTCAGACTGAGAGTTTGGAGATCTGGGTTCTAGTCCCCACTCAGCCATGAAAAACCCACTGAGTGACTTTGGGCCAGTCACAGACTCTCAGTCCATCCCACCTCACAGTGTTGTTGTTGTGAGGATAAAATGGAGAGAAGGAGAATTATGTACACTGCTTTGGGTTCCTTGCAGGAGAAAAGGTGGGATATAAAGCAATAATAAAAATTAATAAAGAAAAATCCCTGGGAAAACCTGTTCTCGTCCTTCTTTCCTCCCGGGAGTCCCTGTGCATCATTCGGATGCACAGGGACTTGGCTGTGACCAGCCCACATTTTTGGGCTGGTGTAGAAATGGCCTTGGTCAACTACAGTAAGGCCTTCTGGTTACTCCACTAAAGGCTTCAAAGTAGAAAAACAATGCTTGGAACTGAGTGTATCACAAGTGAGATAACATCGACAACCTCCATGTATTGAAAACAGGATATGGAAGTGAAACCATTGTGTCCCAGTGTTTGCTGTCAGCAGTCTGGTACCTGCATATTACCAACTTGTGGGTTCCAGAAAGATGAACTTAGAAACCACTGGCTTAGAATATTCAGTACACAGAATCATAGAATAGTAGAGTTGGAAGGGCCCTATAAGGCCATCAAGTCCAACTCCCTGCTCAATGCATACCTGAGAGATGGCTGTCCAGCTGCCTCTTGAATGCCTCTAGTGTAGGAGAGCCCACGACCTCCCTAGGTAATTGGTTCCACTGTCATACTGCTCTAACAGTCAAGAAGTTTTTTCTGCTGTCTAGACAGAATCTGGCTTCCTGTAACTTGCACCCATTATTCCCTGTCCTGCACTCTGAGGGCCTTGCTAGACCTGCTGGCTTACGCCGGAAGGGAGGCAGGGCCAAGGTGCGCTAACGTTAGCACGCCTCCCCTGCGGCGTCCGCCATTTTTTTGTTTGTTTGTTTGTTTAAAGGGGCCGGGTGCGGCCTGAAGACTCCGGAGACGGTAGGAGTTTTTTTTTAAAGGGGGGGGAAGGATGGCAGGGTGGGTGGCAAGGGGGCAGGGCAGGTGCGATCGCGCCGCCCGAGCAAGCAGGCGAGCGGCGCTTGCCCAGGCAATGCCTGGCATGGGGCAGCAATGCCCGGGCAAGCGCCGCTCGCCTGCTTGCTCGGGCGGCGCGCGGCGCGATCACACCTGCCCTGCCCCCTTGCCACCCACCCTACCATCTTTCCCCCTCCCCTCTCTCCCCCCCTGGGCCGATGGGCACAGCGCTCGTATGAGTAAGCGAGTAGCCGCGAAAAGCCGCGGAAGTCGCTAGACGTTCCCCAGCTCCGGCCTGAGGCCGGAGCTGGGAAAAAGGCGCACCATAAGCGAATTCGCTTATGGCGCGTTGGAGGAGGCCTCACTGCGGCCTGCCGCCGGTTTCCCCTGTGCGTCATCTGGACGCACAGCAGGGAAACCGGGTCTGAAGGCGCGCTAAGGCCTCGTCTAGCAAGGCCCTGAGATGATCAAGAAGAGATCCTGGCCCTCCTCTGTGTGGCAAACTTTCAAGTATTTGAGGAGTGCTATCATGTCTCCCCTAAATCTTCTCTTCTCAAGGCTAAACATGCCCAGCTCTTTCAGTCTTTTCTCATTGGGCTTTGTTTCCAGACTCTTGATCATCCTCGTTGCCCTCCTCTAAACCCCATCCAGCTTGTCTGGATCCTTCTTGAACTGTGGAGCCCAAAACTGGACACAATACTTAAGATGAGGCCTAACCAGTGCAGAATAGTAGGGAACCAGTACCTCACATGATTTGGAAGCTATACTTCTATTAATGCAGCCCAAAGTAGCATTTGCCTTTCTGTTGGCTCATATTAAACTTGTGATCTACAACAATTCTAAGATCCTTCCTGCTTGTAGTATTGCTGAACAAACTATACCCATCTTGTAACTGTGCATTTGGTTTCTTTTTCCTAGGTGTAAAACTTGGCATTTATCCCTATTAAATTTCATTCTGTTGTTTTCAGCCCAGCACTCCAGCCTATCAAGATCACTTTGAAGTTTACTTCTGTCTTCCAGGGTATTAGCTATTCTACCCAATTTTGTGTCATCTGCAAATTTGATAAGCATTCCCTGCACCTCCTTGTCCAAATCATTAGAAAAATGTTGAAGAACATGGGGTCCAGGACTGAGCCCTGCAGTAGCCCACTTGTTACCTGCCCGCATTTTGAGAAGGTACCATTGATAAGTGCTCTTTGAGTCCGATTCTGTAGCCAACTGTGGATCCACCTAATAGTTGTTCCATCTAGCCCACTTTTAGCTAGTTTGTTAATCAGAATATCATGGGGCACTTTATCAAAAGCTTTGCTGAAGTCAGGATATATTATGTCCACAGCATTCCCACAGTCCACAAGGGAGGTTACCTGATCAAAGAATGAGATCAGATTAGTCCGGCAAGATTTGATCTTGACAAATCCATGCTGGCTTCTAGTAATCTGCATTGTTTTCAAGGTGCTTACGGATTGACTTCTTTATAATCTGCTTCAAAATTTTCCCAGGGATGGATGTCAAACTAACTGGTCTGTTCCTCCTTTTTGCCCTTTTTGAAGATAGGGACAACGTTAGCCCTCCTTCAGTCATCCGGCACCTCACCTGTCTTTCATGATTATGCAAAGATAATAGACAGTGGTTCTGAGAGTTCTTCTGCCAGCTCCTTTATTACTCTAGGGTGCAGTTCATCAGGCCCTGGAGATTTGAACTCATTCAAAGAAATTAGCTGTTCCTTGACTATATATTTCCCAAAGGTTTGGGCCTGGTTGTCATCAATAGGCTGTTTAAACTCAGCTCTACTTCAGCTTTTTGCCTGAATCTAAGGAAGCACTACATGTTCTGAATCACTCTCTGGAGGCAATCATGGACTTAATCCAGACAAGACAGAAATGCTTGTGATCAGATGGAAATCTTATCCAGGGGCATGTCTACACCAAGCGATATCCAGGGGATCATCCCGGGATCATCCCTGTGCATCCACATGACGGACAGGGGATCCCGGGAACAGGGAGGGATGATCCCTCCATTTCCCTCGGGATGTTGCCATACCCTTTTTTCTCAGCTTTTCCCGCATTCTCGGGGTCATCCCGAGACCACGGGAGGTGTGGGCGGCCATCCCGGTTTCATCCCGGCTCCTTGCAAGTAAATGTGAGGAGCCAAGAACCAGGCACAGGGCATGGTCTCAGCTGATGAACTGTCTAGAATACTGCACTCTTTGAAGCCTTCCACTTGTTCTTTTGATCCGATTGTTTCTCGGGTCTTTATTAATCTTATTCCTGCTATCCTCCCTTCCTTGCTTCATATTATTAATTTTTCTTTGTCCTCTGGTTCATTTCCTTCTGCCTTTAAACATGTTACAGTCTCTCCTATTCTTAAAAAGGCTTCTCTCGATGTGCTTTCTCTTTCTAATTACCGTCCTGTCTCTTTGTTGCCTTTTGTTTCAAAGAACCTGGAGCGTGTGGTCTACTCCCATTGTCTTGATTTTCTTTCTAGTAACTCTGCTTTGGATCCTTTTCAATCTGGATTCTGTCCTTTGCATTCCACTGATACAGCTCTTACTAAGATTACCAATGATCTTCTTATTGCCAAGTGTAAAGACCTTTATTCTGTTCTTCTTTTCCTGGATCTTACTGCAGCCTTTGACACGGTTGATCATGATCTTCTTTTGGATTCCCTTCATGACCTTGGATTTTGTGGCTCCATCTATAACTGGTTTGCCTCCTATCTAGCGGGTCGCTCTTTCAACGTGTTGGCAAATGGCAGCTCGTCTTCTTCTTTTCCCCTTTCAGTAGGGGTTCTGCAAGGCTCGGTGCTTGGCCCGTTGTTGTTTTCTTTATACATGTTGTCCTTGGGTAATCTTATTCAATCTCATGTTCTCCAATATCATCTGTATGCTGATGATACACAATTATATCTTTCAGCTCCGGAACTTTCTCCTGATGTTCATGATCGTATCTCGGCATGTCTTTCAGATATCTCAGCTTGGTTGCTTCATCGTCGTTTGAAACTTATTATGGCAAAGACAGAATTGCTTGTTTTTCCTCCTGAACCTTCTCCCCATCTTTCATTTTCTCTTACTGTCAATGATGTTACACTTACTCCAGTCAAGGAAGCTCATAGTCTTGGCTTTATATTTGATTCCTCGCTCTCCTTTATTCCTCATATTGAGGCAGTAGCTAAATCCTGTCGTTTTTCCCTATATAATATTTCCAGGATTCGATCATTTTTGTCTGCCTATTCTGCCAAGAATCTTGTTCATGCATTGGTTTTTTCTCTGTTGGACTACTGTAACCTTCTTCTGACTGGCCTTCCTTCTTCTCACATCAGTTTGTTGGTTTCTGTTCACCACTCTGCTGCTAAGATCATCTTCATGGCTCGCCTCTCTAACCGTGTTACTCCACTTCTGAAATCTCTTCATTGGCTTCCAATTCACCTCAGAGTCCAATATAAACTTCTCCTGTTGACCTACAAAGCTTTTCACAGTCTAGCTCCTTCCTATCTCATCTCACCCTATTGCCCCGCTCATGCTCTTCGCTCCTCTGATGCCATGTTTCTCACCTGCCCAAGGGTCTCTACTTCCCTTGCTCGGCTTTGTCCATTTTCTTCCGCTGCCCCTTATGCCTTGGAACGCTCTTCCAGAACATTTGTGAACTGCAAGTTCAATCACAGTTTTTAAAGCTGAGCTAAAAACTTTTTTTTTCTAAAGCTTTTAGAACTTGATTTTGATCTTACTTTTATACTGTTAGTTTTACTCTACCCTGTGCCTGTTTGGTGCATTCTCTTCCCCTTCTTATTGTTTTATTATGATTCTATTAGAATGTAAGCCTATGCGGCAGGGTTTTGCTATTTTATTGTTTTACTCTGTACAGCACCATGTACACTGGTGGTGCTATAAATAATAATAATAATAATAATAATAATAATAATAATAATAATAATAACGCTTTTTCAAGCACTCCATGCCCATGGGGGAGGAGGGGAGTGGGGTCAGGCCTTTTTTAAAAACAAAACAAAAAAAAAACTTACTTTTGTTCTGGAGCACAGGTGCACTCCAGGTCCTGTCTTTTTTAAAAACAAAACAAATGGGCGGTCGCGATGTCCTCTTTCCTCCCTGGACGTCACATGCCGTGTGTGGACTGAGGGGGAGGATCTTGCGATCAGCGTATCGTGAGATCCTCCCCCTCCACTCCCCTGGTGTAGTCATGCCCCAGGATTAGATGTACAGCATATTCCCAAGCTGCAACATCTAAGACGCCTCACCATGTGATAAAACAGCAGCCCAATGTCCATCCCTCTGAGTGGCATTCAGTGATATGGAGCAGGGCTGATCATGATCAAAGAACATGATCATAGAATCATATCATAGAATAGCAGAGTTGGAAGGGGCCTACAAGGCCATCGAGTCCAACCCCCTGCTCAATGCAGGAATCCACCCTAAAGCATCCCTGACAGATGGTTGTCCAGCTGCCTCTTGAATGCCTCTAGTGTGGGAGAGCCCACAACCTCCCTAGGTAACTGATTCCATTGTCATACTGCTCTAACAGTCAGGAAGTTTTTCCTGATGTCCAGCCGGAATCTGGCTTCCTTTAACTTGAGCCCGTTATTCCGTGTCCTGCACTCTGGGAGGATCGAGAAGAGATCCTGGTCCTCCTCTTTGTGACAACCCTTTAAGTATTTGAAAAGTACTATCATGTCTCCCCTCAATCTTCTCTTCTCCAGGCTAAACATGCCCAGTTCTTTCAGTCTCTCTTCATAGGGCTTTGTTTCCAGACCCCTGATCATCCCGGTTTCCATCCTCTGATGATGTTATGTCACCTATGGAGTGGCAGAGAGCAGGGAGAACTCACAATCATGCAAAATGCTCTGTACTACATATTTTTTTTGTTCAGCCCCCTTGCTATTGCCCCAGGCTTGTGCCTTTCTAGTCTGCAGGAAGCACATGTGTACATATGAGGCAGGACTGGTCAGTGTTCCTAATACAGCCTGTGGCGTTGGCTTTTTGGCTGTTCCAGAACCCAGCCTTTCTTGAACTAGGCTGTCACAGCATTAGCTGTTCTCACACTAGCTCTGGAAAAACACATCTTTGCAGAACATTGGTATGCTGCAACTCAATATGTGAACTACTACTGTAGTGCAGGACTGTCCTATGGTTAAGAAGCAAGAGTTCAAAAATTCCAGAACAACATTTCGTGTAGGCAGGGCCCTAGAGAAAATATCTTTGCCTCACTACCCCTCCCGTTAAATGGCCATTACCACATGGTGTCTGTCAAATTTTGAGAGCAAAATGAAGAAACCATCTGGAGAGGAGGGGGAGATTGCTTTTTCACAAGTAACTTGTTTAATAAAAATAAAAACCCGCCTGCATTTCTGACACAAAACTGTAATCATTCCACCCTAACATGCTTTGTCATACTCAACTCGATGAGGTAAGAGGAAATTGTAGACATTTATCATGTCTGGGTTCTCAGGATTGATTATGACTCACTGCTTTTATCTTCCAAACAGTCACTAAATCTAATTGCCTTGTTGTAATGGATTAACCTTTGCAGTTCTCAGTAGCATTCATATTATGTTCAAAGAAAATGGTAGAAGACTTTGCAGCAATGTGTTTTTCTGGCATGCACTTGCTTTATGATACAATTCATCCCATTACAGAAAGCCAGGAGATGACCTAAGCAGATTTTCAAATAAAGGTTTTAACAGGACGTTAGTGCTCTATAGGCTTTGTGGCAGCTCTCTGCTCAGGGATAATGCATATTTCTTAATGTTTCCAATTTTGGCTGGCTATACACGGGAGATCATTGAACAATTCAGTGGGCTTCTAGGAATAAGGCATATTGCTGATGTATCTTGAGAAAGCAACTTCCAACAGCTTCATTCAGAGTAATCTGCAGGAGATAGAGAGGCCAATCTATACCATTAAGGCTGTAGTTTGGCTCAGAAGCGCTGAATGCTTCTACATATAAACACTCTAACTATCCCCTTTGGGGGCTCTGAATTCTCAGATCTTCAATATTAGCAACACAAAATGTAAACATTGTTGACGGTGACTGGCAACAACTTTCCTTCAGCCTCGAATTTGTACATACTGTCAAAGGCTTAATTCCTGACATTTACTTAAGCAGTTAGAATGTAAAATAAGAGCCAGCAAGGGGCTTTTGCTCAATGGTGGAGCAAATGCTTTGCAAGCTGAAGGTCCACAGTTCAATCCCCAGCACCTCCAGATTCAGAGGTATAGTTTTTAGGGCGCCCCCGTTTCTTTGCGATCTCTCCTCCGATGGAGCCACTGTCATTTCATCCAGATTCACCATCTTTTGTTGAAGTGGCTGCAGTTGTGGGGGCAGTGCCTTGCTCAGGTTAGTTAAATGTCTCTTACTACAATTTTTTATTCATTCTACAAATCCTGGTCAATGGAAATTCAGTGGAGCCAAGGACAAATGTCACCAAGGACTCCTGAACACCAACAACAACAACTCTGTCATCCCAGACAAGTTGTGGCACAAAACTAGGGCGACCATATGAAAAGGAGGACAGGGCTCCTGTGTCTTTAACAATTGTAGAGAAAAGGGATTTTCAGCAGGTGTCATTTGTATGCATACAGCATCTGGTGAAATTCCTGCTTCATTGCAATAGTTAAAGCTGCAGGTGCCCTCCTCTCTTTTGTATCTGGTCAAGAGGGCAGGACTCCTACAGTTTTAACCGTTAGGATGAAGACAAAATTTCACCAGGTGCTACGTGCATTCAAATGACACTTGCTGAAATTCCCTTTTCTATACAGCTTTAAAGATACAGGAGCCCTGTCCTCCTTTTCATATAGTCACCCTAACAAAACGGCACAAAACTAGCACAAAACATTGGCATAGGTTTGGAGGTGATATGGGAATGTGGCTTTTAAGCATTCACCAAGCCCCACCTAAGGGTATGTCATTTTCACACTTTTGGTAGTAGCACAAAACAACACAAAATTAGCACAAAAAAATTGGTACAGGTTTCAAGGAGATTCATAGGCCTTTGCTAGACCAGGCTATATCCCGGGACGATACCCAAGATCGTCCCTGTGCATCCAGATGACGCACAGGGGATCCCAGGATCAGGCAGGGATCAACCCTCCCTGGCCCTGGGATATAGTCTACCCTACCCCTTCAAGTCCGCTTTTTCTCAGTCTCACACTGAGCCCAAGACCGCAAGTGTGTAGCCTGTTTTTGCAGCTTTTCCCAGCTCTGCGCGATTGGAGCCAGGAGCCGCACACAGGGCACAGCTCTCCCCAGGAGCACTGTGCCAATCGGGGGCAGGGTGGGGGAGCAGGAAAATCAATTTAATTTTTTAAAAAACCCTTACCTTCACGCACGAGCGTTCATGCGCATCGTCCCCTTTAAAAGTTAAAAAAATGGCGGGCGCGACAGCTCTCTTCTTGAGTCACCTTGCCTTATGTGCAAATGAGGACGGGATCTCGTGTTATTGACAACATGAGATCACTCCTCCTCCATCCTGGGATATCATGTAGGTCTAGCAAAGGCCATAATTAAAAATCTTGAATTTTGTGCTACTTAAGAGACTGAGGGCCTTGCTAGACCTACCTTTGAATCTGGCCTTCAGGCACGGCGAGCCCGTGCTAGAATTAGCACGGGCCGTCGCGCCTATCCAGACGTCAGATGCGACTGGGAAAGGAAAGCCCTGTCGCATCCTCCATTTTTAAAAAAAAATTAAAGGGGCCATGTGCGCAGGAGCGCACCAACGAAAAAGTAGGTCTTTTTTTTAAAAAAAAAAGGGTTCCCCGCTCCCCCTGCCCCTGATTTCCACCCCCACAATGTCTGATGCCCCCTGCTTGCCCCCCTGCTCACCCACTTGTTCGCCCCCCGCTTGCCCACTTGCTCACCTCCCCGCTCGCCCACTTGCTCGCCCCCTCGCTCGCCCCGTCCGCTTGCCACCCCTGCTTGCCATGTCCAATTCCCCCTCCACCACCACCCTGGCCGTGATCTCCCCACCCTGGCTCTGTTCTTCCCCCCCATCTCTCCTGCCGGGTCTGCTCTTTCCCCCCTGGCCCCCATCACTCCCCCCCCCGTGGTTCCCTCACCCCCAGCCTGCGAGTAAGTGAGCAGCCGGGAAAAGCCGCGGGCTGCAGAAAAACCAGGCCACAAGTGGATCCGATTATCCCGGGTCAAGGGAGGGTTTAGCCCAGCCAAACCCTGGGATCCCCTGTGCATCATCTGCATGCACAGGAGGGAGCCCGGGCCTCGCACCGGGCTAAACCCATGTCTAGGAAGGCCCTGAGCTTCTACCTGGCTTTTCCTAGTTTATTTATTTATTTATTTATTTTTATTCATTTATTACATTTTTATACCGCCCAATAGCCGAAGCTCTCTGGGCAGTTCACAAAAATTAAAACCATCATAAAACAACCAACAGGTTAAAAACACAAATACAAAATACAATATAAAAAGCACAACCAGGATAAAACCACGCATCAAAATTGATACAAGGCCAAAATACAGAGTTAAAACAGTATAATTTAAATTTAAGTTAAAATTAAGTGTTAAAATACTGAGTGAATAAAAAGGTCTTCAGCTGGCGATGAAAGAAGTACAGTGTAGGTGCCAGGCGGACCTCTCTGGGGAGCTCATTCCACAACCGGGGTGCCACAGCGGAGAAGCCCTCCTCCTAGTAGCCACCTGCCTCACTTCCTTTGGCAGGGGCTCACGGAGAAGGGCCCCTGTAGATGATCTTAAGGTCTGGGTAGGTACATATGGGAGGAGGTGTTCCTTCAAATAACCTGGCCCCAAACCGTTTAGGGCTTTAAATGTCAATACCAGCACTTTGAATCGGGCCCGGACCTGGACTGGCAGCCAATGAAGTTGTAAAAGGACTGGCGTAATGTGATCTCGCCAACCAGTCCCTGTTAGTAAATGGGCTGCCCTGTTTTGAACCAGCTGAAGCTTCCGGACCGTTTTCAAAGGCAGCCCCATGTATAACGCATTGCAGTAATCCAAACGAGAGGTTATCAGAGCATGGATAACTGTAGCTAGGCTATCACTGTCCAGATAAGGGCGCAGTTGGTATATCAGCCTAAGCTGATAAAAGGTGCTCTTTGCCACTGAGTTCACCTGTGCCTCAAGTGACAGTTCTGGATCCAAGAGCACCCCCAAACTATGGACCCGATCCTTTAGGGAGAGTTCAACCCCGTCCAGGACAGGGCAAACATCACCTCGCCGGACAAATGAACCACCCGCTAACAGTACCTCCGTCTTGTCTGGATTGAGTCTCAGTTTGTTAGCCCTCATCCAGTCCATTACCGTGCCCAGGCACTGGTTCAGAACAGTCACTGCCTCACCTGGGTTTGATGAAAAGGAAAGGTAGAGCTGGGTATCATCCGCATATTGATGACTCCTCAGTCCACATCTCTGGATAACCTCCCCCAGCAGCTTCATGTATATGTTAAACAGCATAGGGGATAAGATAGAGCCCTGTGGAACCCCATGGCTTAGGAGCCATGGCACAGAGCAATAATCCCCCAGCACCACCTTCTGGAATCGGCCATCCAAGTAGGAGCGGAACCACTGCAATGCAGTACCTCCAACTCCCAGTTCAGACAACCTATCCAGAAGGATACCATGGTCGATGGTATCGAAGGCCACTCAGAGGTCTAGGAGAACCAACAGGGTCGCACTCCCCCTGTCTCTCTCCCGACAGAGGTCATCCCACAGGGCGACCAAGGCAGTTTCCGTTCCAAAACCAGGCCTGAAACCCGATTGAAATGGATCTAGATAATCTGTTTCATTCAAGAGTGCCTGGAGTTGTCCTGCAACCACCGGCTCAAGCACCTTGCCCAGGAAGGGGATATTAGCCACCGGCCTGTAGTTGTTAACCTCCTCCAGGTCCAGATTAGGCTTCTTCAGGAGTGGTCTAATTGCCACCTCTTTTAAAGAAGCCGGCACCACTCCCTCTCTCATGGAGGCATTTACAACCTCCTGGACCCAGCCGGCGATCCCCTCCTTATTTGATGTAATGAGCCATGAGGGTCAAGGGTCAAGCACACAGGTAGTCGATCGGACATGGCCAAGCACCTTGTCCACATCCTCGGGCCTCAATAACTGAAACTCATCCAATAAAACTGAGCCGGATGGCGCTCTGAACGCCTCTACTAGTGGTGCTGCATTAAGTGTGGTGTCCAATTCATGGCGAATCTGAGCGACTTTGTCTTCAAAGTGCCGTGCAAACTCGTCACAGCGTGCTACCGAGGGTTCAACTATCTCACACCCTGGCCCAGAGTGTAACAGGCCACGAACCACTCGGAAAAGCTCCGCTGGACGACACTGAGAAGACGCAATGCTGGTGGAAAAGAACTGTCTCTTTGCCACCCTCACCACCACAGAGTAGGCTCGATAGTGAGCTCTAGCCCGTGTTCGATCAGACCCAGCACGAGTTTTCCTCCACCTGCGTTCTAGCCGTCTCCCCTCTTGCTTCATCACCCTCAACTCAGGTGTATACCATGGAGCTGACCGGGCTCTGCTCAGAGGGAGAGGGCGCTTGGGCGCGATCGTGTCAACCGCCCGAGTCATCTCTGCATTCCACAGAGCGACCTGGGCTTCGACAGGAGCACCGGCCATATCAGCAGGAAAATCCCCCAGAGCCCTCTGGAATCCATCGGAGTCCATTAGCCTCCGGGGGCGGACCATTTTAATAGGCCCCCCACCCTTGCAGAGGGGAAAGGCCGCTGAGAGTCTAAACCTCAGTAGGAAGTGATCTGACCATGACAAGGGGGTAGATGTTAGTTCCCCCACTTCCAGATCACCATCCTCCTGCCCAGTCGAGAAAACCAGATCAAGCGTGTGTCCCTTTGCATGTGTTGGGCCGATGACATGTTGAGACAGCCCCATGGTTGTCATGGCAGCCATGAAGTCCTGAGCCGCTCCGGATACAGCAGCCTCAGCATGGAAGTTGAGATCCCCCAGAACCACCATCCCCCAGAACCACCATCCTGGGGGTCCTCAACACCAGGTCCGAGACAACCTCCGTCAGCTCAGGCAGGGAGACTGTTGGGCAGCGGGGTGGACGGTACACCAGCAGAATCCCTCATCTGTCTCGAGTACCCAACACACAGTACAAACACTCCAGACCAGCACTCGACTGAACAGGAAGCCTAGAGAGGGAGATTGTATTCCTATAGACCACGGCAACCCCCTCTCCCCGGCCCTCGAGTCTGTGCTGGTGCTGCACCGAGTACCCAGGAGGGCAGAGCTGGGTGAGAGCAACCCCCCCCCCAGTTCACCCACCCAGGTCTCAGTGATGCATACCAGGTCAGCCCCCTCATCCACAATCAGATCATGGATGAGGGAGATTTTATTCTGGACTGACCTGGCGTTCAGCAGCAGCACCACCAGACCCGGGAGCAAGCTGATAAGGCTGCCAGGAACTATCCTGTTGGGGTAGGAACCAGAAGAGGGAATAGCTGTAAGGAATCTATCCCCTCTTCTCCTCATCTGGCCTGTTCCTCCCCTAGCACCATACCTCCCCCTACCCGTGACCACAGTTATGTGGGCATCCCCATATCCCCCAGAGCTCCCCAGGCACATATTAAAAACTAATTAAAACATTTTTTACAAATTGCTGCTGGTTGGCTGGTTGGAGATCTTCAGCAGGTACACAGCAGTACAGCAGCTCCTCTGCGTGTCGCTGAGACGCGCGCTGAGGCGCTGCCTCTGGCAGGCTGCAGATGTACCTGTTAGGGAGAGGTGGAGCACTTGGTCAGCTGACGCCCAACAGGTGAGGGGAGAGACTGCAGAGGCAAGCCCCAGCAGTCTCCGGTCTTCTTTTCCCCCCACTAGCCAAACACACCCCACCTTCCCAGCCTCTGACAGGCTGCAGATGTACCTGTTAGGGAGAGGTGGAGCACTTGGTCAGCTGACGCCCAACAGGTGAGGGGAGAGACTGCAGAGGCAAGCCCCAGCAGTCTCCGGTCTTCTTTTCCCCCCACCAGCCAAACACACCCCACCTTCCCAGCGTCTGGCAGGCTGCAGATGTACCTGTTAGGGAGAGGTGGAGCACTTCATCAGCTGACGCCCAACAGTTGAGGGGAGAGACTGCAGATGCAAGCCCCAGCAGTTTCCGGTCTTCTTTTCCCCCCACCAGCCAAACACACCCCACTACTTGACTACTTTCTTTTCCTTTCCTTCTGATATGTCTTGTCATTACCTTCAGATAGCCAGAATCTGGGCAGGGCCTATTTAATTTTTATCTTTTGTACACAACCTAGTGATTTTAAGTGTAAATACAATGATGATAACAACAGCAGCAGCAGCAGCAGCAAATAATGTATATTATTTTGGCAGATCCATGGCTGGCAATTGGTTATTCGTTGTTCATGTCAGATTACAATGAGTGGAAGAACACTTGCTATGCTCAGTTTTTTCAAGATAGGAATGAGGTGTTAGGAAAGAATCCTTCTTACTTGAAAACTGTCCAGAATTGCCAAAGAATAATGTTTGGCTGTCTGGCCCAGGTCCAAATGAATAAGAACAGTTGCTGGAAGTTATGTGGTTATTTGGCGAAACTGCACCGCAAAAATCTTCCAGTTTTTCTAACTGATGAACTTTATTACCTAGAATATAAGTAGGGGAATTACGTCCACTGAATTCAAAGTTTGAGAAGTTGAATAACCTAGAAAGGGATGTTAGCCCAGCTTATCTTCTATTCCTATCACAGAATGATCAGAAAAGCAACAGTTTTAAAAATAGATGGGAGACTGTGCTTAATCTACTTGTTCTATCAGATACTAGGAGATGAATATTCACCAAGGCCATAGCTAGACCTAAGGTTTATCCCAGGATTGTCCTGGGGTCAAACCTTTTCATCTAAGGCCATTGCTAGATGAGGAGTTAGCGCGGTATGAGGCCCGGTCTCCCTCCAGTGCATCCAGATGACGCACAGGTGATTCCGGGGTCAGGCCGGGATAAGTCCTCGCTTGAACTGGGATAAGTGGATTCGCTTATGGCCTGGCTTTTGTGCAGCCCCGGCCTGAGGCCGGGGCTGCGGAAGGTCTAGCAGGATCCGTGGCTTTTCCTGGCTGCTCGCTTACTCATGAGTAGCCAGTAGAAGCCACAGACTGGGCACAGCTCCATAGGCTGGGGGGGGGGGAATCACAGACGGGGGGCTGCGGAGGGGGCATCGGACATGACGAGAGGGCAGGAGGCAGGCATGACGAGTGGGCAGGGGGTGGGCATGGCGGACGGGGGAGGACAGGCAAGCGAGTGGGCAGGGGGGCATCAGGCATTGTGGGGGGGAAATCAGGGGCAGGGGGAACGGGGGACCCTTTATTTTTTTTAAAAAAATGACTACCTTTTTCGTTGGTGTGCTCCTGCGCACACGGCCCTCTAAGTGAAAAAAAATGCCGGACACGACAGGGCTTTCCCTTGCCCCGTCGCGTGTTACGTCTGGGAAAGGGCGACGGTGCGCGCTACCTGTGGTGCGCTGTCGCCCCTCCTCCCAGACGGATTATGTGGTAGGTCTAGCAGGGCCCTAAGTGCCACACAAGGCATCCAGTGCTCAGGCAGGGATGAACCCGGGATGATCCTGGGATAAACCTTAGGTCTAGCTACGGCCCAAATCTGACTTGGTGACCATACTTTAACATCAAAGACAATAGCTATACAATTTTATACCAGTGGTATTTAACATTCAATTGTTGAAATAATAATAATAATGATGATGATGATGATGATGATGATGATGATGATGATAGAAAAAGAAGAGAAAAAGAGAGATGTTCTAGAAAAGGAAAAGAGAGGAAAATATACACCTCTGGCTATGGAAATTAAAGATCTATGGCAACAGGAAAAAGTTACAATTATTCTGTTACACATCAGAATAATGTGACTAACTGCCCAGAGAGCTCCGGCAATTGGGCGGTATAGAAATGTAATAAATAAATAAATAAATAAATAAATCAGAAATAAGTATTCAATGGCCAAGGATTTTCTGAATCAGTAAAGACAGCATGACTTGGCAAAGCCTGTCAAGTCTGTCTGGAAAAGCTGCCACAAGCCAGAAAAGAGAGATAATAATAATAATAATAATAATAATAATAATAATAATAATAATAATAATAATAATAATAGAATGTTGGAGGTGTAACCAGCATAAAGCTGATTTCTTACATATGTGGTGAAAACAGAATAAATGGGAAAACATAATATAAGCTGTCAAATTATAGAATGATCTTGGGAAAATGCAGAAATGTGTAAACTAACAGAATATATCTGTTAGGGAGAGGATAGGCAGCACATAGTATGTCTGAGAGCTGCCCATGTTGAGATCATTTTTATTGTATTTATGCTATTTATATGTTTTAATGAAATTATTTATGTATGCATCACATTTATAAAAAAAGAAAGAAAAAAGAACGAACTTACATCTAAGTTATTGGTAGAATTCCCAGACTTCAGAGAACAACCCACAGCTCAGCTCACAGCTGTCCTGCAAGTTGTATGTGTTCTGGATCTCTTTGAAGCCAAAAAAGAACTGGATTTCCCAGCAAGAGACATTGCTAGTTTCAGTGTAGTCCACTCAGAAGTATTTATTTTATTTATTTTATTACAGTTATATACCGCTCCCATAGCCAGGGCTTTCTGGGCGGTTTACAGAAATTCTAAAATTGAGATAAAAACAAGTATACAAAATTTAAAACTCTAAAACACAGAACATACACACATAAAGCATTAAAAACCGATTAAAAACTAAACATGTGGGTGATTAAGATGTGCCGCCATATGCCTGGGCAAAGCCACATTGACCCTGTTCAGAAGATACGCTAAGCCATGGTGGTTAAGCATATTGAGCTAAACATTATGGCTTAGCGTGTCATGTGAACAATGACATAGCATGTGTGTGAACCATTCCTAACCATAGTGGCTACATAACCACGGTTTAAACATGCTGACTAACCATTTGCTGCAAAGGGATTAGCAGCCTAACTATGGTTTAGCATGTTGTCTGAACTAGGGTGACCATATGAAAAGGAGGGCAGGGCTCCTGTATCTTTAACAGTTGTATTGAAAAGGAAATTTCAGCAGGTGTCATTTGTATATATGGGGAACCTGGTGAAATTCCGTTTTCATCACAACAGTTAAAGCTGCAGGAGCCCTGCCCTCTTTTCTATCTGGTCACTCCTTCAGCTCCTTCAGCTTTAACTGTTGTGATGAAGAGGGAATTTCACCAGGTGCTGCATGCATACCAATGACACCTGCTGAACTGTTAAAGATACAGGAGCCCTGTCCTCCTTTTCATATGGTCACCCTAGTCTGAACAGGCCCATTGTGAGTTCAGTGCAACTTACTCCCAGGTGCGTGTGTATAAGATGGCAGCCTTAGGAGTTTTCAAATGTTTAGATTAATTGAATTGATTGTGGTAAAGTAATTATATTTATTAACTTGAGATCATACTTTTGGAATTTACTGGATTAGTGATATTTGTATGGTTTTACAAAATTATGCATGTTTTTATATGCTCGTGTGGCGCAAAGTAATAAGTGGCAGTTACTGCAGCCGAAACTCTCCCCACGGCCTGAGTTCGATCCCAGCGGAAGCTGGTTCACAGGCAGCTGGCTCAGGTTGACTCAGCCTCCCATCCTTCCGAGGTCGGTAAAATGAGTACCCAGCTAGCTGGGGGAAAGGTAACTGCGACTGGGGAAGGCAATGGCAAACCACCCCGCTAAAAAGTCTGCCAAGAAAACGTCAACGAAAGCAGGCGTCCCTCTAGGAGTCAGCAATGACTCAAATGCTTTGCACGAGAGGTTCCTTTCCTTTTTATATTATATATACATAATTATATTGTATATATATATATTGGAAAAGTGTACGTACAATTGCAGCCAGAGAAAGATAAGAATGAAGTGGCACACAAAATATTCACAGACGCTAAACCTGGTGCTCGAAGCCAGGCTCGTGGTGACTCAGCGTTGGCATACAAGGTGCTGACGTGGAGCACAACAGTGCTCAGTAAGGCCACTTCAGAGAGGGTGGTGCCATAGTGGAGCTGAGCAAAGGCAGGCTCCTGGTCGCTGAGGTCAGCCATGGGGAGTACGAGCGCTCACTGCAAGGAGGGGAGAAGATGCCCTTGAGTTGACGGCTGCCAGGTGGGACTCATGCATGTCGCAGCTTCTCCCCACAAAGACACTCGGAGTAGGTGGGGGGAAGAAAGGCAAGGGAAGGACACAAACCCAAGTGATGAGCATTTCTCCCCCAAAAAATTCTTCAGCATTTAATTTCTTTTCAAAAGCAATTTCTTTTCTATCAAATTGGATGAGAATGGTAAAAAAAAAAATGTGGTAGAAATGTTCAGCTCAGCACTAGTATAAATAGCACAACAGTAACACTGGAGAAACACATTTTCTTTCCACAAGTTTTCTTTCATGTTACCCTAGCCTAGAGGTCAAATCAGGAGATGGGAAAATCAAGCTTTATTATATGTAAACATATCCATCTATCACGAGCTTTAGGACTTTTTTGTCAGAGAGAGAGAGAGAGAGAGAGAACATTGTTAGGAAAAGAGGCCTGTATTGGGGGGGGGGCAGGAGGGAGGGAGAGATAAATTATGGATGTGGGTCGAACCAAAACATTTCTGCAATCAACAAAGCTTTCCTATCTGGGACTGGCTTAACTGTCCTTCTTACAATCAGTATTTCTGAATAGTTTATAGATGTTCAGCAGAATCCCTGTGGACAGAGAGAAAGAAAACAATGTTTTAATACATAGTTTAATAGAACTGCAGCAGCACGCACTACTTGGATTAAATAAGTTCACCACCTTTTAAGGGGCATTTTCCAACAATCTGATACAGGCTTCTCTCAGAAAATAGATGCTTTATGCATACGTGGTTCAATGAATTGTCTCTGTATAGCCTCCTTATTTTTGTAAAAACAAAAGCAAAAAACAAAAGCAAAACCCTGCTATTCTTCTTTAAAAGATTCACAGGTCTGAATTCTGAGCCATCAGGTGAGTTATTCCCACAAGTCAATTATGAGACGACAGAAGATATTTTGGCAGAATTTTTATGTCACAGTTTTATAACTTTGGGTCTCCATGTTGTTTCTTTAGTATTACCTCTACAGTAACGCTTGGGTTTGGAATTCAAAAATTCCAAGTAGAATATCTTCTTGCCTCAGGGATGTCATGTTTTTTGAGGGGGGAGATATCAGGGAAGGACAAGATAACAAAGGCTCAAGGGCCTGCTTTTGGATATTGTTCACTGTATTGTAGTCTGGGACATGGCAATATGGCACTGTGGGCTTCCGGGCAGGGGTTGTGGTTGGTCATGTGCTTCTCAGTATCCATCCCATGAACAGCTGGGCAGGAACAAAACCCCAGCAAGCCCTGTAATGGGCACATTCCACAGGTTCAACAGAGCCCAGTCAAGGTCAGCACTATCTTGCATCATGTTTTTAATGTTTAGTTCCTGCATTCGTCCTCCCTATTAAAGTCTGTGTAACCTGAGCATGAGTGTGTCAAGACAATGTCCACTAAATCATAAATTGCATTATCATGTGGCTGGCATATGGTTCATGGTGATAAACAAACTCATTGGTGTCTCACGGGTTGCACCATGTCCTGCTTTGTTGGTCCCCGGTTGACAGCTGTTTGGCCACTGTGTGAACCAAGATCTACACCAAGCAGGATATAACACTTTGAAAATGGTATATATAATGTGTCCTGGGCCCAAACAGTTGTCAAAACCATTATAAACCGTTATAAAGCAGTAGTGTATATCCTGCCCTGGCCTAGATGGACTCTCAGTCTGATCCAGCACGGCACTTCTTATATTCTTACGTTCATGGCATGCAAATGTTGCCATTTGTCTTTGGCTAAATCTAGACCAAGCAGGATATGACACTTTGAAAACAGTTTGAAAACAGTATACGGAATGTGTCCTGAGCCCAAACAGTTGTCAAAACCATTATAAACCATTATAAAGCAGGGGTGTAGATCCTATCTTAGTTTGATGAACTTTGGGAATGTGGCAAAACACATATATGTGGGGGTGCTGGGCGGGGAGGTTCCACCACATGGAGAGGTTCCACAGCCAGGGCAAGCACATAGAGTCCATCTCTTTTTATGAGGGTCAGTCCCTATTATCTAGTTCTGTCCCTGGTAAAACACTGCTCCTATATTGTTCCTACATTATTCTTTTTGTCATTTGTGGAGTCATTAGAGTAGCCTTTTAAAAATGCTGCTAATCTGCACTCATGCACATTGGAGTTCTTCTGCTTTCAGCCAACTCTAAGGTCCCTAGAAATGAAATCTTTGCATGAGAGATGGATGAATTTTGACTTTGGTGCATATGCACATGGGACACGAAACATGCAGTTAGTGCACTACGTTCATTCCTTCACTATCCCTCTATCGCAGGGGTTCTTAACCTGGGGTCCATGAATGGGCTTCAGGGGGTCCGTGAAAGTCAAATAAATGTACCCCTGTTTTCAGCTGGAAAATAAAGGCTGGCTCCAGGTATTGGGGAGCCTGAATTAGCTGCTCTTGTTAGGGCCCCCACCTGGAGCTTATTACCTGGGAGGCAGCTGGTCCAGCACTAGTGCTGACTGCAGCCCCAGCACCACCTGCATAGAGCCTCCCACACCACCACCTTAATTCCTCTGGCCCACCCCAACATGTACATGGTGAAACTATCAACATGGTGAAACTATCATGGTGGCACCGTGATTCCTCATAAAGGGGTCTGCATCACAGCAGGGTTATCTCCCCAGCTATGTAGGCAGTCTACCCAGCAGCAGCAGCAGCAACCCAGCAGTTGTCCTGAGATTTAAGAATCCCACCCTCTGCAAAGCATGGCAAAGAGAGTAAATAAGAATGAATGAATTTGAGGGGCAGCTTTCCTAGAATAAGCACAATTAGACCCATTGCGGGAATGTGGAGTGTGGGAAATCAAGAGGCGGACACAAAAGTTGGGATTTAAAAAGGGCCACATTTATTAATAAATCTGTAGAAAGGGTAAACCTAAGCAGGCATCTTCTCTAATCCAGCCTTATGCTGTTGTTTCATCAGGCGAGACATTCAAGGCCTGAGAATGGCGCCTCAACATTTGCAATCTCCTCGGCTTCTCCTTTTAGGGTAGGGAGACCTTCCGTGTCACACACACACACACCCCTTCGTGCTATGGGGCGAGGAAGGTTGGCCTCAAAGGTAACCCTTATCATCACCAGCTGGACGGGGAGCCTCAGGCATTACTGATCACCACAACAGTGGCTCTGAATGATCACCGACCCACGGAGAATTGTGGGAGGACAAGCTGGCCCTCCCAATGAGGCAACATCCCGCACAACCGGGACAGGGACAAAGGAAGGCGCATGGCCCCGGTGTGATCTACGCCAGCTTGGGACAAAGGAAGGTGCTCGGCTTACCCCACCAGGTCCAGACCTGCAGGGAAACATGGGAGGACCAGGTGGTCCTCCTGGCAAACCTGTGTCCCGAACAGTCAAAGATATTCGTCATGTACAAGACTGCAATGCCGCCAACACTCCACCTCTCCTCCCATTCTCCTGACATCCCTGAATCGCCACCACCTTCAATGCAAGGTAAGCAGCTGATAAAAGGCTGCACGTACCAGCAGCTCTTGCTGCTGTCATCGCCTCGCTCCCCAATGTGTGATTTGGCTACTGGACCACATTCTGTGCCTTCAGCGGCTGCGCTTTGAAGAGGAAGAGGGGAGGGGAAGGAGCCAATATATGGGCTCAAATTCTCCCTCCCTTCTCCAGTGGCACCACAGGGAGGCCTCCTATGGCATGCCTCCCCGCCTTGTCTCCCACCCCTACCCGCAATAGCCTCCCCACACCCAGGCTGCGCCAGGTGTGGAAGTAAGGCATTTGTGAGAATAAACATTGTTCATTTATTGCAATTTGTTGTTACTTTCATTCATGCTGTATATGTCTTCCTATAATGTATTCTCTTACCAGCATCTGTAGTAGCAGCACTGGGGAGTCTTCTTTGGGCCCTGCTTGCTAGTGATCAACATTTATTTACCCCCAACGGACTGAATGTTGTTTTGGGTCATTGTGAAAAACTATGCTGTTCCCCACTGGTGCTTTCACATTCTTTCCTCCCCTTCTGTACTTTGTTTCAATTAGTTACTTCCTTGTTTAATCAAATTATTCATTATATGATATTGATTATATGACATTGTCTAAAGAGCCCGTAAACAACCATGAGTTGTGACAAGTGCACAATAATGTTTTGGAGGAGGGATGTGAGTCTTATTAGGCTCTTTGCTGTGGACTGTTTCCTGCTCTTTTGCAAGTTGTCCTCTGTATTATCAAAGTCCCTGGAAGGGCTTAGGTGGTTCTGTGACGGTTTGACGTGTGCATGGCTTCTGTTCTCCTGATTCAAATCTCCTTCTCGATCCTTCTCCCTGATGGTTTCTTGCAGTGTAATTTCTCCTTTCACAATTAATTTTAAATATATCCTTATCCTCCCTGTAGAATTGCTGCTTGCTGTTATTTCTCTTAGTCTGTGCTGCTGTGTGCGTGGGTTCCTCTTGTGTAGAACTTAATTTTACGCCAGCAATTATTCCACCACCTCTAGAAAAACTTCTTTGAACCCATTTTTGTTTCATTCTCCTTTTGTTTCTTTAAGCATGTGTTTCATGATGATGGTGATGATCAGCAGCAAACACAGCAGCAGCATTATGGATGGTGCTGCACTCCCCCTGAAAAATCAGTTTTGTAGCTTGGCAGTGCTCCTGGATCTTATGCTGTCCTTGGATCTTCAGGTGGCAGAAGTGCCTGCTGTAAACAAGG
This sequence comes from Elgaria multicarinata webbii, assembly GCF_023053635.1. Classification (NCBI taxonomy): domain Eukaryota; kingdom Metazoa; phylum Chordata; class Lepidosauria; order Squamata; family Anguidae; genus Elgaria; species Elgaria multicarinata. The sequence goes on from NC_086172.1 coordinate 3,810,103, forward strand.
GACATTGTCTGTTGGGATGGGGGCGGGCTCTACCTCCTCTGCCTCTGTCAGGGATGCTTTAGGGTGGATTCCTGCATTGAGCAGGGGGTTGGACTCAATGGCCTTGTAGGCCCCTTCCAACTCTGCTATTCTATGATTCTATGATTCTTGCCATTATACTGCCACCAGAAAGCTGGACCAAACCATGAGCAGGTTTCTGATACTCAGCAGGTTTCTTGTCTAGGGGCACATCCATGGCACATGCCATTTTCATATAAACTGTCTCAAAAAGCATGGAAAGAGGAGGAGGGAAAACACTCCCTTCCTCCCATATGTGAAGGCTTCCCTACCACAGAAAAGATTGCACCTATATTATATGCTGTTTTTATAACAACTGCCCATAAAGAACATAGGGGGATAAGGGTTTGCTTTTTTGGACTCCCCCCAAAATGGCTGCTCTTGCACAAAATTCCCTGTGCCTGTTCATTTGAAATTGGGTGGGGTTGATCCCATCAGAAGGCTCTGCTATGTCTGCACATTTCATTCTATTCTGTCAAACAAACAACACATTATAGCTGTTCGTGGATTACCCATACTAGTCAATGGAAGGAAGCTTTGGATTCCTGAATCTCGCCTGTGGGCCCCAACTTGGTGCTTATGTCCTCCAAAACAGTACAAGCTGAAGTGGCCTGCTTTCCAAATATTTGATGCTGGGTCCGAACCAAATTTTGAGGTTGGTGCACATCCCTACTAATGATGGTCTGTGCTTGCACTACAAGCCACCACTTGACCCTGGTTTACAATTGTGGTTTGGAGGGCAAGTGCAAACCATCGTATCTGACCCAAACCCATATGTTCACCCACATTTAAGCAGTTGACTATTGGAACCTCTGATCCCCCAGCAAAACCAGCCTTATTTGGTTGTTTCATAACATCTGATAATGCTTTCACCCACCCGCAGTTTCACATTGCCATTTACACATCAGAGAGATATTGTTAAAATATCTTTGTCCAAAGAATGTAGCCACCAGGACTAATATTTTCTAACACCGGCAGGAAGGATAGTAGAAAGAGTAATGCGCAAATATGCTCATTCCGTCTCACCTCTAGAACATTCCCAGATCTTCTTATCATAGAGCATTGTTGTTGTTGTTGTTGTTGTTGTTGTTTAATGGCAGTACTGCTCAAAAAGATGGACGCGAATCCACATGGAAAACATAAAAAAGATTAAAAGGGACAAGATGAATTGTTCTGCTGACTAAAAGTCCATCGTTCGGGGTCAGCAATTTGAGGATGCAAGTAATTTGAATGTTACACTGAAACTTTTATGAACTGCACAAACATTTATACTGTAATTTATTGCAGTTGAAACTTTTTATCTGGGATGTTTGATGCAGTAACCCTGATGTGTAATTACACTGATGTGTATAAGATCACATGAATCAGATGACCATAAGGAATCAATAGATTTCTCAAATTTCTTCAGATTTCATGGACAGTTTTGCAGGATTAAATGTAATTTTGCTCTTCAGCATTTCTGCTTCAAGCTTTTGTTTCCTTTCCAAAACAGAGATGTTTTTCCAAAAGCTTTCATCATTATTTTTAGCTGCCTCAGATTTTTTTTAATGGGCTCAGACTACGCTTATTATCAAAAAGGCTGCTGCTTAGGAAAAGTTTCAAATGCAAACCTTTTATTCAATTTCTTTTTCAAAGCAGTCCTCCTAATAAATTCAATTCCCAGCTTTTCTTCAGCCTTCTCTTCTGAAAACATCTTCACATTCAAGAGTCTATTCTTGGTCAAGGCTTTGGGGCTTTCTTCTTGGGAGATGAAGAAGCAAATTTACAGCTGGTCTGCATGGATGTAATAATCCCATTGACTTCAGTACCAATATATAGACAAATGTCTGCACATTGCATTTGTGAAAAACATTAAACGCTGTAGACAATATGAAAGAAAGACATAACTAATCATACCACAAACACCTTTAGGACTTCATATTGTGGGAATGCCTGCTTTGATAATGTCAGACAACATATAAAAAGTATAGGGTTCTTGCAAGCCTAGAGTGAATGTGCATCAGCATGCTTTCCAACTTTGGGGCCAGGCACCATTCACTGTCTTTTCCTCTCAGTTCCAACTCCATGGCAATCTAAAATACTTGTATTCTACATTATTGCTATGGAGTTGGAACTGAGAGGAAAAGACAGTGAATGGTGCCTGGCCCCAAAGTTGGACATCATATTCAAAGGTACATTCAAAGGTCCTGGATTTGGTAAGCGACCTGTTCTGGATGGGGTTGCACTCCTTCTGATGGAGCAGGTGCATAGCTTGGGAAGTACCATGGAGATTCAGACTGTTGAGTGAAAGCTGAGTTTTAGTTATGGTAAATTTCAAGTTATCTGTGTGTTTTTGAGGTATGTGTATGGATTAGGGCTGTGCTCCGCTCCACCTTTGGTGGAGGCGAATCAGGTTGGGGGGCAGCGGAGCAACACAGAGCAGTTCTCTCATTTGCAGAGCACTCCACGTCTTTTCAGAGCTCTGTCCGCCATTTTGGGCGTCTTTTTCCATAGGATTGCATTGGGTGAAAATAAATGCCTATAACTCTTTGTTTTTAAAGCTAGATCCCTGAAACTTACTGTGCTTAGAGATTGATCATTGGGGGCCATTTGTGTAGATTTTCAGAATTTTTCGTCATGCAGTTTGCTTGCAATTAATTTTTATTGAATGGGTAAAGCGGGAGGGGGGAATCTTTTTTCAGCATTGATAGACAGGTTCATCTCCCAATTGTGTTGATAAGTGATCACCTGATGTGAAGCAGCCTCCAATCCCAATGTTGGGTTGGGGGCCTAAGACAGATGCACCAAGAGACACTTTTCTCCCTGTGTTCATTTTTGAAGTGGTTAACCTGAGAGGAAGATTCTGATTTAGGTTTAACTTTAAAAAATCCCCAAAAATCAGGGGATGATCTGATTTCCTTCAAAATGGGTATGAATAAGGATCTATGTGGAAGCTCTCATGGTGCCCAGTTGTATGTGTGTATCTGGAAAAATGACAGCGATAACTGCATTTCTGTAAATGGGGGGAATCTTTTAAAAATACGCTAAAAATCAGGGCATGATCTGATTTCCTTCAAAATGGGCATGAATAAGGATCTATGTGGAAGCTCTCAATGGTGCCCAGTTGCATGTGTGTATCTCGGAAAATGACAGAGATGTATGCTGTTTTGTTAATTGGGGTTATGGTTGAGGGTTAAATCATTAAAAAATTCGCTAAAAATCAGGGCATGATCGGATTTCCTTCAAAATGGGCATGAATAAGGATCTATTTAGAAGCTCTCCTGGTGCCAATTTTGATGTTTCTAACTTGAAAACTAAAAAAGTTATAGGTATTTTACATTTTCAATTCAAGTCTTTGAGGGGGAAAGTGGAGCTCCGGATCTGGGTCTGCCGCGGAGCGGAGCAGAACGGAGGCGGATCATCCCAAAGCAGAGTGTACCCGATCCGAAAATTGCAGATCAGGGGGTCCGTGCACAACCCTAGTATGGACGCTTTCTTTTGATGCATTTGTCATGGCTTTTGGCTAGTACAACAAACTTTGGATTGATTGATTGATTGATTGATTGATTGATTGATTATTCCTAGCTCCATCCTTGTCACTGGAGGCCCAGGTGGACTCTGTGGCCCAGAGTACTTGGGAAACCAACAAACAAAAGGCTACAGTTGATAATAACGGGAAAAAAGAATGCCGAGGGGCTTTCAACTGCATGTAATGATTTGCTTATCAAGAATGTAAGATAACTGAATATAGTTTATCAACAGTTTTAAATTTTAAACAAGTCCTTGAAACACTGGCAATTTGTTTCTCAAAAGTTTCATCCTTGTCTTCTCCTTGATTTGGTGGTCGGTAGTAAATTCCAACTATCATGTTCTTTTTATTCCTTGCCCCATTTATTTTAATCCAGATGCTCTCAATGGGGCTCCCAGGCTCATCCGCCTGTGTTGCTGTGCAGGGATCTGTATTTTTTACATATAGTGCAACTCCACCTCCCTTTCTATTTCTTCTGTTCTTTTTGAACAAGTTATATCCTTCAATTGCTATATTCCAGTCTTGGGAGTCATCCCACCAAGTTTCAGTTATACCTATCAAGGCTTATTTGCCTTCATGTATTAAGAGTTCAAGTTCATTCTGTTTGTTTCCCATGCTCTGGGCATTAGTATATAGACATCGAAGACCGTGTTTTATAGTCTGGCTTTGTTCCTACATTGTTGTGGACACTATTTTTAGGTGCTATTAGAGCTGTTCTCTGTGTTATGGCATATGGGCCTTCATCTGTTGTTGCCTTGAAGTTTACGTCTCCAGCCCATGTAGAATTCAGTTTAAAGACATGCAGCCCCCTAGGTGGCAGGTTGCGCACCCCTGCTATCAGAGTTACTAGAACTTCTCCTGACATTTCTGAGGGTCTGGGAGCTGGCTTATGAATCTGCAGAAAGATCTCAGTATCTTTTAATTAATAAAGTGCACATGTCGAAGACTCCTCCAACCCCTCCTTCATCCTATTCCAACACATTTCATTCATTTGGAGCCTGAGTCCTCTGCCAAACAGGCCTAAATTTGGGCAAGGGAAGGGGAGGGGAGGTCTATCCAAAGTACAAACAACACTCTGTTCTACTTAATTCAGTTTGGTGAAAATTCAGTTTGTCAAATGACAAGATTCTGTATTTTGACAGTTGCCTATTTATGCTAAACTGGAGGCATAATAAAATCAGTTTGGCGTCTTGCTTGCTCTGTCTGTAGCTTTTACTTAGGGACATGATGCTCCTCTTAAAAATTTGACTGACGTTGGCATTTAGGTTCTGTTTTTCATTTTTAACAAAACTCAAAGGCTGGTGGTCGTTTCTGAGCTGCTCATTTCCATCTGCACATATGAAGAATGAACATAAACATAAGTGGCAGTCTTTCCCCATTTTCTTCCTGTTTTATGATTAAAATTTCATAATGTGGAAAATGAGAGCCTGTAGCAAAGAAGCAAAAATATATCTAGGTTTATTTTATATTTTATATTGTTAATTTCCCTTTTTCTAAGTACCCAATATAAAAATCCAGTTGCCTGGATTTTGTCATCATCAGGAACTAGAGCCCATGGCGGGGCTATGTAAATGAAGGGCTGGGGCTATGCAAATTGCCGCTAACTTGGTTTTCAGTCCTGAGGCCTGATTTAAGCCTGATGCCAGTTGAGGGAAACACATAACTTTATGTGCTTGCCACCATGTAGGGATGAACAAATCTATTTCTGGTCCATGTCACTTTTACATGTTTTTAATCCTATTTTGTTTCTTTTCTGTAATAGTCTGCATTTTTAAAAACAAAAATTTCTCCCAAAATATTTATTTAAATGCGTATTTTCTCTCAAAATAGTGTTAAAATGCATATTTTGGCACTTTCAAACTGCCTAGAACTACCCCCATTCACCAGTTTTATCACTTCTCCCAACATTGGGAGAAGTGATAAAACTGGTGAATAGGGTAGTTCCAATCCTCACATTCATCCAAGAGGTGCAGATAAGATTATTTCATATTGAAATATGAAGGTGGAGAAATATGAAGGTGGAGGAGAAGCGAGTGGGGGGGGGGGGGCTGTGGATCAAGGCAAAGAGGATCGCCTCAATCCGGAGCTCCAGACACAGGTAAGTGTGGGGGGAGGGGGACTTATCTGGCACTGCCACCACCACCGCAGTCCCTGCAGCGACAGCAATGGAGCCAGATAAGGGGGCAGGGAGGAGAGAGGCTTGGCTGTGTCCATCGCAGTCTGTTGCGGGCTTCAATTGAGGCCCTGGTTGAAGCTGGAAGTGAAGGCCAAGGCCTCTTCCAGCTTCAATCCTGGGCCTCAATTGAAGCCCATGATGGATGCAGGTAAGGGGGGGGGGAGTTGGCCTACCTGGCACCGGCGCTGCCACCGCTGTCCATGCAGCAACGGAGCCGGATCTTGCTCTGTGGAGCGGAGCGGAGCGGGGCGAGTGGATCGGCCCTAAGAGGATTGGGCCCGATCCAGAAGTGGATTGGGGGGTCCATGCACAGCCCTACTAGAATCATGTTCAGATTGGATTTCTGGCGCCTATGCACGCATTGTTATCATGCCAGTGTCAGTTCAAACAAATAAGTTTGAATGTGATGCTGAGTGTATGGAAACTCACATAGAAAATGGATTTTGTTTTTGTTCTTTGTTGTTCACAGTGTTATGTTTGAAACACGGAGGGGGGGGGCATCTATACAGTGCTGCTTTCACTGCTGATCCTCCCAAAACCCTGCAGCATCGCAGCTGGGAAACCAACTAAACCAGCTAAAGAGAAAAATGCAAGCCAGAGGAGAAGCCGCTGGGGGAGGTTATCCGGAGATGTGGACTGAGGCGTCATCAATATGCGGATGATACCCAGCTCTACCTTTCCTTTTCATCAAACCCAGGTGAGGCAGTGGCTGTTCTGAACCAGTGCCTGGGCACGGTAATGGACTGGATGAGGGCTAATAAACTGAAACTCAATCCAGACAAGACGGAGGTACTGTTAGCGGGTGGTTCTTCTGTCCGGCGAGGTGATGTTTGCCCTGTCCTGGACGGGGTTACACTCCCCCTAAAGGATCGGGTCCGTAGTTTGGGGGTGCTCTTGGATCCAGAACTGTCACTTGAGGCACAGGTGAACTCAGTGGCAAAGAGCACCTTTTATCAGCTCAGGTTGATATACCAGCTGCGCCCTTATCTGGACAGAGATAGCTTAGCTACAGTTATCCATGCTCTGATAACCTCTCGTTTGGATTACTGCAATGCGTTATACGTGGGGCTGCCTTTGAAAAAGGTCCAGAAACTTCAACTGGTGCAAAACAGGGCAGCAAGGTTATTAACAGGGACTGGCCGGCAAGATCACATTACGCCAGTCCTTTTACAACTTCATTGGCTGCCAGTCCAGGTCCGGGCCCGATTCAAAGTGCTGGTATTAACATTTAAAGCCCTAAACGGTTTGGGGCCAGGTTATCTGAAGGAATGCCTCCTCCCATATGTACCTACCCGGACCTTAAGATCATCTACAGGGGGCCTTCTCCATGAGCCCCTGCCAAAGGAAGTGAGGCAGGTGGCTACTAGGAGGAGGGCTTTCTCCGCTGTGGCACCCCGGTTGTGGAACGAGCTCCCCAGAGAGGTCCGCTTGGCGCCTACACTGTACTCCTTTCGTCGCCAGCTGAAGACCTTTTTATTCACTCAGTATTTTAACACTTAATTTTAACTTAAATTTAAATTTTACTGTTTTAACTCTGTATTTTAATCTTATATCAATTTTGCTGCGTGGGTTTTATTCTGGTTATGCTTTTTATACTGTATTTCGTAATTGTGTTTTAAACTGTTGGGTGTTTTACTGTGGTTTTAATTTTTGTGAACCGCCCAGAGAGCTTCGGCTATTGGGCGGTATAAAAATGTAATAAATAAATAAATAAATAAATAAAGGCAGGACCAGGTCACTGCCTCTGCTTTCCCTTCAGCCACTAACTGCGCCCCATTTAAATTAATTAACACATATTCCTTTTGGTCCCTCGCAACACGTGAAGGGGGGTATTGGAGTCCATCGAAGGGGAAAGCAAGGAGGTACTGAGAATCCGGATGCACAGGAATGCTAAAGAAAGCATTGGACAGGTCAACAGCTGAGAAACCATGAGGATCAGGAAGAATCAAAGACAGAATAGTGACCGGATTGGGGACAACAAGAGAAAAAGGGATCAAAATGTGGTTAATCAGTCTCAAATCATGACAAAAATGATAAATGGGGCGCCCCTCTGGGGTGGAACGATTTGCAGGGGCTGACCATCAGCACCAGTAATGATTAGGTTTTAGACAATCTGTCTGCATTTCTCATAAAAATTCTCTGACTTATTTTCATTGTTTTAAATGATGTTGCTGTTTTTATTCTTTTAAATTTTATATATATTTGTTTTTAATGTCCACTGATTTTAACTTTTGAAAACTGCCCAGAGAGCTTTGGCTATGGGGCAGTATATAAATGTAATAAGTAAGTAAGTAAGTAAGTAAACAACAATGACAGCAGTACATGGCAGGATTTGAACGCAGGCTGTCCTGTCTGGAAAATTTACAGCACCGTTGTCATACAGTGGTAATGCACAGCAAAGATCAAGTAATAGTGGAACTGTCTTAGTGTATTATTATTATTATTATTATTATTATTATTATTATTATTATTATTATTATTATTGAACTCTGCACAAGTTTGTAGCATTGAAAGCCTGTAGCTACAGATCTAAGCAGCTACAGTTCATTGAGTCTTTGCATTATACAAATTTACTGTCCTTGCTTTCATCTCACAATTGCAGAACTGTTACCATGGTGACCATTTGTAAACACTCACCTGGGTCACACCACCTACACTGCATTCTCACAATGCTAGGCAATTCTTTCATATTGTCTAAACCTCTGTTCAGTCCAGCCCATTATATTTATTTATTTATTTATTTATTTATTACATTTTTATACCGCCCAATAGCCAAAGCTCTCCGGGCGGTTCACAAAAGTTAAAACCATAATAAAACAACCAACAGGTTAAAAGCACAATTACAAAATTACAGTATACTACGCTTCCATCATTAACATTGAAATATTTATTTCTTTAATGTATTTTGAATCTCCCTCCACTCAGTGAGTGCTTGAGGTGATTTCCAATAAAATGGTAACAGAGTGTAAAAAACTAAAAACTAAAAACAAAGCAGTTAATATTTGATACTTGAGCTATTGGTTCCTCATACACATGCGAAAAACACATAAGCCCTGAAAGTGTTCTGAAAGTGATTAGAGTAAATGCACGAGAAGAGGCCCATGCTAGCTCTGGCCTTTCCTCACACATTTCCAATGCCCTGTACTCATGGAAGGTGACTTTTTGAAGAGAAGAACCTCCTGCATCCATGAAGACTCTCCATGCAAATGAGAGCCCTGATCTTCCAGCATTCTCATCACATGGAGTGCCTCCATGGATACAGAAGGCTCTGAACAGATACTGTAGTACAGCTTGGTTCTTCCTTCTCCATGGTGGTGCCCAGCCTATGGAATCCCCCTACCAGTATTCAGGAGACATCATCATCATCATCATCATCATCATTATGACGTTACCTGCCTTTCCCTCTGGATCGAGGCGGGGTACAACACAAATGCAAACACCATAAAATACGTATAACTAATTAAAACATTTAAAACTAATATATTGTTAAAAGCAGCTCATTTTTAAAAAGGCATCTTAAAATTCAACTGGGTAGGCCTGCCGGAAGCTTGCTTTAGGCATCAGTCAAAGACCCTTATCTTTACCCAGCCTACCCTAAGTGAGTGAGTGCTGCCCAGTTTGTTTGTTAATAATAGTGTTGTGAGTATTGCTTTTTATCTATATTTTATATAAATCTTGTAACAATTAGTATGTATTGTAATTGTATTTTAATGTATATTATGATGTATTTTAATGTATTTTAATCTCCCTGTTAACTGTTTAGAGATATTTTTAAATATGGTAAGCAGTTTATATATCTATTAGATCAATAAATTTCTTATTACCATGATCTATTCTTTCTGATTCAACACATTCTGCTAAGAATCACAGTAAGCCAGATAGGAAGGTGGGGAGCCAAAAAAACCAAACTCTCCTTTCCCAGACTTCAAAGACCAACCACTAGGGGGGTCCCAAAGCCATTCAGAAATTTCAATCCAGCAAGGCGAAGTCGGTTCTTTAAATCTTCAACATCAGAAGTCGGTTCTTTAAATCTTCAACCTGTCCTGAAACACAAGTCGAGGTTAGAGAGATTAACAGGGTATGAGCTGTCAAGCTGGTATATATTAATGAATGAGGGTTGTTCTGTCTAAACTCATTCAGCTCATAATTAGCTGAAACTGTACAGAAAATGATAGGAAACAAGGGCCTTTTCCATCACTTGTTTTTAGAAGACCTGGAAAGGGATAAAACGTGTGATGTGGTGTTTTATTTTCATTTTCATAAATAATAATATTAGCCTATCCATTCTTTATACATCCCCAGCTTTCCTTAACAAGGAAATTACCTCTTAGAGTGAAATCCTCCTTGAAGTACTAATGCTGAGAGAGGTTATTCAGGCTACTGACCTCTGTTAGTGCACAACCACAGTGATTTCACCTAATCTATATTTTCAGTAGTCAGAAGGGTTGCTTCAGCCGCTTGTGAGAAGGGCACAGAAATTGATAGGCCATCCTCTCAATGGCTCAGCAGGTTTGCACACTTGGCACAATCCTGTACTCCAGATATACAAATGGGGAGCCATACTATATGACAGAAGCCCCATTGACTCCGGATATGCCTCTGCCAGTGGAGAGATGTTCATGTGACTTCGCTGACACTGACTGCTCGCTGAAGCAGTTGCACCATCACTGCAACTCTGTCGGTAGAGTGGCTAAAACAGGGCAGAATCGGAGGCATGAGTGAGACCAAAAAGGAGAGAACAAATGCCAAGTCCTCAGACCCTGATCCTGCCCCCATAATGGTGGGTTTTACTATGTAGTGAACTCATGGCCTGATTTACACCAAGCAGGATATAACACTTTAAAAACATTATGAAAACAGTATATGTAATGTGTCCTGGGCCTGAACAGTTGTCATAACCATTATAAACCGTTATAAGCAGTAGTGTAGATCCTGCCATGGACATAGCTGCTGTGAGAATGCAATTCTGTTATTATTATTATTATTATTATTATTATTATTATTATTATTTATTTATATAGCACCATCAATGTACATTGATGGTTTCCTTTGTTATTAATCTCAGTTATTTCCTTTCCTTTCTGGCAAAAGTGTTCTTCTCTTCCCACTGCCATGCCCCCCCCCCCCCCATCACCTACACTTTCTAGTGGGTCTTGAATCCTTGCTCTGGGAAGCCCATGGCATTGTCATGTTGGGTGTGCAGAGGGGCAAGGTAGAGTCATGGGGTTTCTCTCCATCACACTGATTGGATTGGATTCTTCCATGGCTGTCTTTCATGGGGGCATCATCACTGTGTCAGCTCCTATTAGTTGGAGCTGATGTGTTACCATTAGGGATGTGCTCTGCTTCTAATCGGACCGGCGAATTAGAAGTGGAGCAGGGTGCTTCGCCTCCCCTTAACGCGGAGGCGAAGAGGAATGGGGGGACGGTGGAGTGTGGCGAAGAGGATCGAGGTGAAGGCGGATCCTTCGCCTCGATCCGGAGCTCCGCCGGAAAGTTAAGTGGGGTTTACCGGGCCCTGCCGCTGTCGCCCATGCGGTGACAGCGGCAGGGCCCAGTAACCCCCCCCCTGCCCTCCTCTCCTGGCCTTACCTGGCGCCACTCCCCTCCACTGCGGAGCTCCGATTCGGAGCCGGAGCTCCACGGCGAAGAGGAGCGGAGTATGGGCAGAGCGGCGCGGAGCAGGCCGATCCGAAATTTTCGGATCGGCCCACGGGGTGGAACGGGGGGTCCATGCACACCCCTAGTTACCATGGATGTTGGGGGCATGGCTGTTAGTGTTCCTCTGAGGTGCATATTGGATGCCGACATAGGCCAAATCTATACCAAGCAGGATATTGCACTATGAAAGCGGTATGAAAGCAGTATATAAGAGGCAGGAGCCACACCAAGCAGGATATTGCACTATGGAAGTGGTATGAAAGCAGTATATGGTATGTGTGATGAGCCCCAACCGTTGTGAGTGCACTTCAATACCACTACAAAGCAGTAGTGTGGCTCCTGCCTCTTAAATACCACTTTCATAGTGGAATATCCTGCATGGTGTAGATCTGGCCTAAGTCTGCTGTTGCTGCAACATAAGCATCCCACCAGCATTCACAACCTTAGGATTGTTCCCTGTCCTTAACAAACGCTAAGTTTGTTTTTTAACGGACCCCCAGAACTGTTGTTTTTAAATGGATACTGTTGTTTTTATACTGTTGTTTTTTAAATTTTGAATACTTTTAATGTTTACTGTTTTTAACTTTTGTAAACTGCCCAGAGAGCTTCGGTTGTATATAAATGTAACAAATAAATAAACAAATATACTTCAGCTATACACTTGGATCAAGGATAAATGGTGTGTGTGGGGGGAGGTCTTGCTTTTGTCCTGTGTGTCACATTTGTAAATTATAATTAACTCTATTTTTAACTTGCAAGGTCCTTACCTTTATTTTTATCATACCTTTTTACAGATGATTTTTTTAGTTCAAGAAGTGATTTGCTAGCGTGCTTGGTAGGAAAATGTCCACATTGGTATGTTGGCCTGCCTCCTCTATCTTTGGCCTCACCCCTGTGCCCTGGGCCCCACCTGCTGCTGGAATGCCACTCCTGAGACTCTTCCCAAACTGGAATTTGTCCCCAGGACCAAAAAGGTTCACCACCCCTGCCCCAAGGACCCCTGGCTGCCATAAGAGAATAGTGGCCTGTGTAGAATAGGGCTTTCCAGCAGGCCCATCCTATTAGACGTGGCCCCGCTCAGTTCAACGGGCTTATTCAGTTTAAAAATTGTATTTTAAATTTGTATTTCTGCACTGCTGCTGATTTTATCATGGTTGTGCTTTTATATTGTATTTTATATTATGGTTTTATCCTGTTTGTTTTATACTTTGAATGGTTTTAATTTTTGTGAACTGCCCAGAGAGCTTCGGCTATTGGGCGGTATAGAAATGCAATAAATAAATAAATATTCCTAAGTAAGTGTGCAAACGATTTCAGTATCAGGGAGTTGGAGGCTGGAAATGTGGCCCTTCTACACCTTATTCTCAAAGTGGCCCTCCAAGAAAACTAGGTATGGACAAGGGCTCTAGCCATTACCTAGACCTTTTCTTTGCATGGATAATTCTTAGTTTTATATAATAATATTAATCCAGACATGAAATCTTGGCTAAAGTCTTCCAGAAAAAAGATGAAATGCAATAGATGCATCATAATAAATTTACATGAGGACTGAGAGGTGTAGTGTGATACTGTATTTCATACTACTTTATGAAAGGCAAATGTGCATTATATGCCAAAAATATGCAAAGATAAGTAACTCAAGTTTTCTAAGACACTCCTTCCCCTGAGAAAGAAAAGAAAAGAAGAATGCAAACTGGCCTAATTGATTCCCTTACTCTAGTTCATGATTTTAGAGTAACAGTAAAGTAGCAGCCAGAAGAAAAAGCAAGTCCTGACTTAAATATCAACATGTTCTTATCATTCCCAAAGATAATTAGACATGAGGATCCTGCTCACAATAGTGTAAGGAACTTGGAATTCTGATGATTAAATGCACGCTGAGTTATAACTAAAAGCTTAAGGCATGAAACTCCCATATTTAATGTACTACGCTGGCTATTCAAAGCTGTTTAAAAGCAGTGGCAGCTGTTGATAAAAGCCAGACTTTAGGTAACAAAATGTGTGTGGGAGGATGGGAAGCAACTTAAAATGACAGCTTTGTTAAGATCTATTGTCTTGGAGTGATTCAGTCTTGGGGCCTTGCTAGACCTACCTGAAAATCCATCTGGGAGTCGGGGCGACGGCGCGCTACAGCTAGCATGCGCCGTAGCCCTTTTCTAGACGTCAACACGCAATGGGGCAAGGGAAAGCCCCGTGGCGTGCTCCCGGTTTTCCGCAGTTAAAGGGCCATGTGCGCAGGAGCGCACCACCGGAAAAGGTAGGTGTTTTTTAAAAATATATATATAGGGTCCCCCCTCCCCCTGCCCCTGATTCCCCCTCCACAATGCCTGATGCCCCCCTGCCCACTCGCTTGCCCATCCTCCCCCTTCCCGATGCCCTGTCCCCCATCCTTCTTTCCCCCCTCCCCGATGCCCTGTCCCCCATCCTTCTTTCCCCCCTCCCCGATGCCCTGTCCCCCGTCCTTCTTTTCCCCCCTCCCCGATGCCCTGTCCCCTGTCCTTCTTTCCCCCTTCCCCAATGCCCTGTCCCCTGTCCTTCTTTCCCCCCTCCCCAATGCCCTGTCCCCGTCCTTCTTTCCCCCCTCCCCGATGCCCTGTCCCCTGTCCTTCTTTCCCCCTCCTCGATGCCCATGCCCGTCCTTCCTCCCCATCCCCCATCCCCCATGCCCATGCCCATGCCCGTCCTTCTTCCCCCATCCCCCGTCCGCCATGCCCGTGCCCGTCCTTTCCCCCCTCTCCTGCCGGGTCCGGCCTTTCCCCCGGCCCCTATCTCCCCCCACCCGTGATTCCCCCCCGGCCCGATGGGCACAGCGCTCCTATGAGCGCTGTGCCCAGTCCGTGGCTTCTCCCGGCTACTCGCGAAGCGAGCAGCCGGGAAAAGCCACGGAAGTCGCTAGACTTTCCGCAGCCCCGGCCTTAGGCCAGGGCTGCGGAAAAGCCGGGCCATAAGCGAATCCGCTCATCCCAGCTTAAGGGAGGTCTTAGCCCGGCCTGACCCCGGAATCCCCTGTGCATCATCTGGATGCACAGGAGGGAGACCGGGCCTCACTCCACACTAAGACCTCGTCTAGCAACGGCATTGGTCTCAGATTCTCTTCAGCCTCCTATTCAGGTCTGATTCTCATGTTCACTGGGGCGGTGAAATTGAAAAGCTAACTCACCACTCTATATGATATCAGAGGTGATATTGACCACATCCTGGGCAACAATCAAGTACTCCAAGCCGTTGGTACTATTGGTCTTACTTTCTTAGGGATAAGTCAGAAGAAATGTTCACTGAGCTCCAAGGAAGTCTATCCTCAGTCAGGAATTGCGCAATGTAGCAGCTTTTAACAGCACAACAACCTTCATTGCAATGCAAACTACTAGAATATGGCTGAGGGTGAAACTACACATGATGATAAACATACTTTTAAAAAACCGTGCTTAAACTGGCCACTTCTATTACAAAGAAAAAGCAGCCATGGGCCCCCAAACTAGAATCAATTCCCAATCCAGATTGGGGCCCTGCAGATAGTTTTTCTTCAAAATAAAATGGCCAGGTTAAGCACACTTTTTCAAAAACATATTTATTGTAACTTGTAGTTTAGCCCTGAAAACAATGAAGGAGGTTTGGAAGAAATTCGGGAGGAACAGAATGCGGGTTTCATGAAGTTCCACTCAAAATTTATCACAAAAAGGAATGGCATATATTAGCTAGATGTGATAAATGCAGAGTCCAAATTGCTATGGTAACACTGTTACACACAAGAGCTGAAGATTGGGGACATATAACCACCTTTTTTTAAAAAAAAATCTTCCGAGTGTGCACTTTGGTAGTTGTCCAATCAGACAGTTCAACTGATTTAAACAATCTTAATCCAACCATACAGGGTATTATTATTATTATATTTATTTGTATCCCGCCTTTTGCCCAATGCTGCGCCTCAAGGCGGCCTTACAAAGTTTAAAACATACATTGGGGGGGACATAAACATTTAAAATACACAAGAAAATTATAAGACATTAACATAGATGGAGGGCCAGATTATTCTCCAAAGGCCTGCTGGAACAAAAAAGCCCATCAAGGAGGGAGCCAGCCTAGCTTCCCCAGGAAGAGAGTTCCAGAGCACTGGAGCAGCCACCGAGAAGGCCCTCTCCCATGTTCCCACCAAGCGTGCCTGTAAAGATGGCGGGACTGAAAGAAGGGCTTCTCCAGAAGATCTCAAAGCACGGGCAGGCTCATAAGGGAGAATCCGGTCTTTCAAATAACCTGGACCCGAGCCATATAGGGCTTTATAGGTCATAACCAGCACTTTGAATTGTGCCCAGAAACAGACTGGAAGCCAGTGGAGCTGTTTTAACAGGGGAGTTGTAACCAGCCCCGGTCAACAATCTGGCTGCAGCTCTTTGAACCAGCTGGAGTTTCCGAACACTCTTCAAAGGCAGCCCCACAGTGTTACAGTAATCCAATCGGGATGTAACTAAGGCATGTGTCACCGTGGCCAGGTCCGACATCTCTAGGAACTGGCACAGCTGGCGCACTAGCTGGGCAAATGCACTCCTGGCCACCGCCGAAACCTGGGCATCCAGGCTCAGGGCTGAATCCAGAAGCACACCCAAGCTGCGGACCTGCGTCTTCAGGGGGAGTGTAACCCCATCCAACACAAGCTGAATCCCTATTCCCTGATCTGCCTTTCGACTGACCAGGAGCACCTCTGTCTTATCTGGATTGAGCTTCAATTTGTTCGCCCTCATCCAATCCATTACTGCCAACAAACAGCGGTTTAGCACAGAAACTGCTTCCTTGGAATTGGGTGGAAAGGAGAAGTAGAGTTGGGTGTCATCAGCGTACTGGTAGAACCGCACCCCACAACTCTGGATAACCTCTCCCAACAGTTTCATGTATATGTTAAATAGCATGGGGGACAAAACAGAGCCCTGAGGGACTCCACAGGCCAACGGCCAAGGAATCGAACAGGAGTCCCCCAGTACCACCCTCTGGGTCCGTCCATCCAGGAACAGTGCCTCCAAGACCCATCCCAGAAAGGCGGCCCAGAAGGATACCATGGTCAATGGTATCGAACACCGCTGAGAGGTCCAGCAGAACCAGCAGGGACACACTCCCCCTGTCCAGTTCCCGGCGAAGATCATCCACCAAGGTGACCAAAGCTGTTTCTGTCCCATAACCAGGCCTGAAGCCAGATTGAAATGGATCTAGATTATCCATCTCATCCAGGAATCCCTGGAGTTGGGAGGCCACCACACGCTCCAATACCTTGCCCAAAATGGGATTTTGGAGACTGGCCGGTAGTTATCCAATACAGTGGGGGCCAAGGAGGGCTTTTTCAGTGTGGGTCTTACCACTGCCTCCTTCAAGCAGGCTGGGACCCTACCTTGGCGAAGGGAGGCATTGACCACTCTGCTTACTCACTCAGGGTAGGGGAGGTGGGGAACATTTAGATAATATGCTTTTGTGCTGTGTGCACACGATTCCTGTGTTGAAAAAAATGGCATATCACATTAATATGTGTGTATAAAATTAAGTATTGCAACTTCAGAAGGGAAGGGAGCATGAAACACTGGTTTCCTGGCCATTCTTCCTTATGTTACTGTGTTCATCCAAGTAGAAAAATAAATACCTCTTTCTACAAGGATTTGATATGTGGGACCTGCTGTTTCATAACTTTTAATGCCCTTGGTATTGTATGTTCACATGACTGGAAGCACACATCCACTCCATTAGGAAAACCTGTGTTTCAAACGCAACCAACATAAAAATTCCTCAAAAATTGTATTTTATAGTCCCCATTTTTTCCTCTTTCCGGACTCATTTCTTCCTCTCTCACAGACATAACATCTACAATTAGGGACATTTGGGGTGTCATGAAAGGGCAGGAAATGGTTAGATATTTAATGTGTTGTTGGTGGTGGTGTTTTACTGCTGGGTAGAAAAAGAGACACTTGTGGGATTTTCTGTCTCAGGTACCAAAATAATTCGACTTGCTTTGGGTATTATGCACCTTGTCTGGGGGCATGTGGCTACTATTTGCTGCTCTGTTTCAGGCAGAAAAAAATGTGTTGGATTGGCCTAGCATAACCTGGCCCCATTACATCCCTGAACTGGCCATCACTGCTTTAAAAAATTGTTTCCAGCCAAATGCAAACTCGTGTTTGGCCACTTTAAATGTGAATGATGGGGTTGCCAATCTTCCATTATTTTATTTGTTCAAAGGGCAAAGCCACGTTCTGGCAAGTAACCAGTATAAGGAGCTCAAGAGCCAGTAAATGTCAGAGCCAAGACTTTTTTATATATTGATCCCAGATACACTGGGGGGCTCTCCATGTTGCGTACCAGTTCCCACAAACCTCAGCGCAGAGCACATCCTGAATTTGAGTCAGAGGAATGGGAAAGTTTTATCCAAACCCATAGGCGTCTTACTAAGAAAAATGTTTAATTAATTGCTCTTCTGTAGCACTGGACAGTTGGTAAGATGATCGGTTGGAAACTTAGCCTTGTATAGAAGAGTGAGAGCATTGTCAAACAGGGCTTAATATGTGCCAGTGCTCACTAGGGTTCAGCCCAGTGCCAGGCTTCAGCCTTGAAATATATGAAAGAAGAAGGGAGGAAAGTTCCCATGCAGAATGCATTTTCTTACCACTGAGTAACCACAACATCAGGAAAGGGCTCCAGATCAGAGGGCTTTGTCTTCTTCAGATTCGAACCTCAGCACTTCCCCCCCACACCCACCCTAGAAATTAGCTACTAAGATTAAGCCCGTATTTGGTGCAATGATGATCTGCACACTTATCGTTTCAATGCTCAAGCAGTTTAAAGAATATATATTCTTTTCCTTAAACAATGTACAGTATACCTATTACATGCAAATAAGTATAATAAAAATGTAATTGCAATTCCGTAGACATGTAATTGCATCAGATTTGTAATAAAAGTGCTCATTGGTGCTTTAAAAAGCCTTACCCTTTTCCACTCTGCTTGCTCCTTTTGTTAACCAAAAATAGAGCTACATGAGCATATCTTCCAACACCCAATAGGAAGCAGATGTAAAGCATCTTGATTTTAAAGTTCTTTCCAAGGCCTGTTATAAGCTTTGGCATGTATGTCAACATGAGTCAACATGTTACTTTTTAGTGACAGGTTAGTTTGGTTTCTGATTTAGTACTGGTTGAAATGCTGTAAATCTGTTTGGTCACAGAACACTGAATCCTTACAGAAAATTGTTCTAAGAAAGCTCAAGTGAAATTTTCCAATCCATTTTATGTGTCTTCTCCCAATTTCCTCAAAATTGCAGTGAAAAGGAATTTGGTGATCAAAGTGAATGAGACTGGCAGAACATGAATCAAGACAAACAAACGAGGATCCCAATTTTAGACTGCTTTGATTAAATCCATACATTGACTCTACCTACATTTTCTGAGCTAAAACTGAACATATTATTCCCCCTTTACTCTTCACAAATTGAACACAATATCTATCCAGTACAATGGTGATGGGTCAGCATAAATTCTAATAATATGAACAACTGGTCATTTCTCAGCCAAAATATCACAGCCAAACCCAAAGCCTCTGGTTCCAAAATCAGGCACCATTCTTACACAGCAACTCTAAGCAGAGTTATGCACAGTGGACATATTGGGACTGACTTACTTCACGTGGTTGGAATGCATTCGAACACAGGGCAACAAAATTACAGCACATGTGGAGAACCCAGCAGCTTTTCCAGAAATACGCATTTCTAGTAAAGGGGCAGGACATTTTTCCAGCACCCAAACGACAATCATTGTAATTGTGATCCACCTTCTGCTCAAGAATCCCTCACTGGATGAAGAACCACACACACAAATGGGTGTTGCGCGTGAGCTTCCTTTTCCAATTTAGCTGCTGGGACTCTGCATGCAAAGTCTTGATCAGAAAATTATTATTAACTAGCTGTACCCTGCCACACGTTGCTGTGGCTCAACCTGGTTAAATTGAAAAGAAAGAAAAGACAAAGCGGATGTTTCTAATATGTTTAATTTCACAATGCTTTTGGATATACAATATTTTTAGTTGTTCCATTGTCTGTGTAGATATAGAGATTGTCTGGTTTGCCGACTCTAGAACACGCAACATATAATTGTCCATGTGAGAAGCAATCCGTGTCTAGATCTAAACCACACAATTCTAAAGATTGGCCCTGAGCTTTGTTGATGGTGATTGCAAATGCCAATCGAATTGGGAATTGCAATCTCTTAAATTGAAATGGCATATCTCTTGGAATCATAGGAATGCGAGGAATGAGGACATCTTCACCTTTGAAAGGTCCTGTCAAGATTGATCTCCGACTATAACAATTGCCACTTCGTCTATAGTTGGAGCATTGAATCTTCGCACATGTTCTCCAGCAGGCGTTTTGTCAGCATGAATAACAATCTTGTGTGTATCAGATGGCATCATGTCAATTGCTGTTTTGAACAAATGTACTAAATTGTTTTTTTCATGAAGTAGCTGTTGCAGTTTTGAAACGATGGACCTTTTTATGCCGGTAGAAATTCCGCAGCATGCATTCAATTCATCATTGCCATCACCAATGAAATACATTTGTAGGAATTTATGTCGACTATCTTGAAACGGAAGGAAGGAGCCGGCTTTATGATAAATTTGTCCTTTGACTTTGAAAGTTGGCATAAATGGAGCTGTTACGATTTCTGCGCCGAACGACGTTATTTGGAAGCATGAGTTGTATTTCCTGAAGTTAGATAGGAAATGCTTTGATTCTGCAGTATATCCGGCAAGCAAAGTTTGTAATGGCTCTGGTGGTTCTCCAAGTTGAGGCAGTTTAATTTTTCCATCAGCGCAACACATTCCTTTTGTTTCTCCATTAAATTTAAGAGCCTTGCAATAAGGACACACTTCAGTCCTAGTGCCAATGAGAACATGCCGCCTCAAACTATAATCATCAGCTGGGTTGTACCGGAATGCAAGGCGATTGTAATCGTGTGATTGTTTACCACGGAGTCGTGTTTGACGCTGATGTGCTGTTTCTCGTTGACGTCTTTCAGCCACTCTCAGCCTGTCGCGTTCATTCTGTTGAGAACAAAGCAGATCTGAAGCTGTAGAACGCGACTGCCGTGCTTGCAACCGTGCATCCTCAAGTCTGGCTGAACGTTGCTTGGCTAGTTCCTTGGCACGTATTTGAGGCGTTCTTTTTCTTTTTTTCTCGTTTGCTGATGCCCATTCTTCCTCAGTCTGATTTGCAATTTCTCATCGCAGTGCTTCCGCTCTGCGAGTACGACGACCTAAGTGTGATCTTCTGCGAGGCATTATTTGGATGAAGTAAAGCAGATTGTTTGGTTTTTTAAAAAGGATGTTTTTACGGTGAGGAGGTTAGTGGAAACTCCTGGCAGTTACCTTTCTTCAGAACGTGTAACTGTCACAGGTGTGACATCTATATTCACTCAGCCAATTGTGAGAGAACATGCAAATAGGAGAGGAGGCAGAGGCAGTGGATTGGCCTACTGTTTGGTTTTTTAAAAAGGATGTTTTTACGCTGAGGAGGTTAGTGGAAACTCCTGGCAGTTACCTTTCTTCAGAACGAGTAACTGTCACAGGTGTGACATCTATATTCACTCAGCCAATTGTGAGAGAACATGCAAATAGGAGAGGAGGCAGAGGCAGTGGATTGGCCTGCTGTTTGGTTTTTAAAAAAGGATGTTTTTACGGTGAGGAGGTTAGTGGAAACTTCTGGCAGTTACCTTTCTTCAGAACGTGTAACTGTCACAGGTGTGACATCTATATTCACTCAGCCAATTGTGAGAGAACATGCAAATAGGAGAGGAGGCAGAGGCAGTGGATTGGCCTACTGGTTGGCGATGTCACAATGACCTATAAGAGCAAATAGGAGAGAACATGCAAATAGGAGAGAAGGCAGAGGCAGTGGATTGGCTTACTGGTTGGCGATGTCACAATGACCTATAAGAGCAAATAGGAGAGAACATGCAAATAGGAGAGAAGGCAGAGGCAGTGGATTGGCTTACTGGTTGGCGATGTCACAATGATCAGCAGGACTGGTTTTGAGGAGGCCTATTTCTTCAATTTTAAGATAAACTTTTGTCCCCATATAGAACATAGTTACATAACAACGCTCGCGTATTCGAATGCAACGTTGTGTCAAAATTTCAAAGCAATCGGTGAAGAACTTTCGGAGATAGAACGTCTGTTTCGAACTAACATTTACATTTTTATTTATATAGATATATAAAAACAGCAACCACACTGACGAGCTGTCCAGGAAGAGGAAGAGGAAGAGGAAGAGGAAGAGGAGAGCAGGATTTAGGCCTGCCTCCTTTTTCTTGCCAAATCATTAATTGTGGAATTGCTGATAGTGCTACACTTATGCTGCTCCAACTGCTGCACACACTCACCAATGCACTGGGACTGTGAACCAGATTATGTTCTATTATGTTTGAATTGGGTTCCATAGGACTGTCCTGAAAAGGCCAAAAATGCAATCAGGGCATGTTTAGACTGATTTCCTTGATAAACCCTAAAATGCTTTCATTAACATTCTGTTAAGGAAAGCAACAATGAGAAGCCAAATGTAGTTCTTTTGCCTTTCTTTAAATGATTTATAGGGAGCCGGAGTTAATTAACTTCAAAAGATATAATCCTAGTTTGAGTACATCCAATGTGAAAAGTATCCAGGCAGAAGTTCTGTAGAACAAAGATCTGGAACTCACTCAATTTCCTGGAATCATTCTTCATAACTTTTTTAGAGTAGGATATTTTTATGACATCCCTCACTGTTTGCTCAAGAAGCTGTTGCTAAGAAATGTGATCAGCACTCAAGTACATAGAATGTTCAGAAATGTTAGTGGCAATGTCAACTCCCAGAGAGGCAGTGCTCGGCAAAGAAACTAGGTCCCCGACTATATGACAATGGGATTGCTCCTTATTGAATATAAACCCAAATTTTCATTGATTCGAATGTAGGTAAAGAGCATAATACTGCAGCAGCAATAGCAATTTATCTCCAGATTTTTTTTATAGTGCAGTTATTACTGCACATATGCATACGTACACACATTTACACATACAAGGCTATGGATTATAGACGAGAGAAGCTATAAATTTTATCTGTGGAGCTCCACAGATTCATAGAAGAGGAAAAGCTAGTGGGGAAAGGAATGAGGCAGCAGACAAGGATGCGAGAGGGGGACTGAAAAGGTCTCCTCTCTCTCGCTGCCAATTCCACTCTCTTTGTTTTCATTTTAAAAGTTCCATCTTAATTCAACATGAAAATGGCGGGAAGGAACGAGGCAGCCAGAGGACGTGATAGGTGGGAAGGCAGGAGATCAGCCAATCACTTTGTTCTGCCCTCAAAGTTATGCCCACATGTCAAAATGCGATTTAACTCCCCCAAGGACACATAACTATGATGTGGTGCAAACTTGGACGTTGATCAAAAGTCACAGTAAATCGCAAATGCAAATATGGGCATTATCGCGTTAAAAACCCGGCGGTTTGGCAAATGAACGGCTGCGTCATGTGGCCTAAAACACGAATCTGCACATTTACATTGGGGTAAAGAAGCCATATAGACAACAGACATGTTAGCCCAAACACATGACTTGAGCATATTAATTCATCCAAATAATTCAACAGAGAAATTTTGTTATTTGGTAACCTTCATAATACACTGCTCCTTTGCATAATAACCTTTTCAGGCACGTTTGCTTAGGCAACAATAGCTGTATTTATTACACAATACCATATATTTGACTTCCAGCTTATTTGCTTATTGGGAACTACAAGTAAATGTTCCTATCCTATGCATATTTACTTTGGAGTAAGTAAGCTCAGTGGGACTTACGGCTGTAAATGTGTTTATAATCAGGATTTAAACTATTTCTCCCTAAACTAATATAAACATTAACATTCACTTTGAGCCAAATCCTAAATCACTCCTTTTCAAATAGGACACAACATCTGGGGGGGGGGGTTGTTGTTGTTGTTGTTGTTGTTTAAAAAAAACAGCTAGAATTTAGTGTAGCTTGATTGAAAAATGTGGCTATCATGGACTGAAATGTTTTTGAGAATCACTTCTAATTGGCCCAAGCTGGAAGCAAACACAGAGCTAACAACTTGGGACGTTCTGCAACAGGGGACTGTTCATAAAGTATGTCACACAGCAGAGGGATCAGGAGATAGCAAAATTGTGAAAAAGAAGGGATTGCGTTTAAGTTAAGCTAGAGTAAAATGCAATCAAAGGTAGGTTTAAAACAGCCTTTTAAAAATATGACAGACTTTATGAATGAAGTCAAACACAGAATATCTAGCCTCCCTAATTCAGAACCACATTTCTTCTTTTCTGGATGAGGAACTTCAAAATGTCAGTTCTGGGAGCCCTTGTGTTGAAAATTGTTTCTATCAGCACAGAATGTTGGGAGAACAAGTGGTGCTAAGTAATTTCTTTTGAAATGTCTAGATTTAGTTCTGTGAGTGAGGTTGGGTCCCACAGCTACTATGCTCTAGTAGAAAGACTGCTGGATTGGGGCAGTAAGATTATGTTCAAGCAAATTAGCCTTGGATTTACAGGATTTTTAAATTATATTATTTATCCATTAATTAAGTCAATTTATATCATGCAACTTCAAGTGACTGTGGGCCGGTCCACACGATAGAACGGCCCACCATGGTATAGCCACAGTGGGATGTGGTGCGTCCTGGCTCATGCAGGCAGGCATTTTGAGTATTCAATGCCTGACTCCAGCTTGAGATGCCATGCAAACCCAGAGACAGTGGTGCATGCAAGGGATAAATAACCTTCACATAACCCATGGTCTGCATAACCCTCTCATAACCCATGGTCCCCAGGTTCTCATGACATGACAAACCACAGCCAGGCATTGAATATGCAAATCCTGCCTGGCATGCACCAGCACACACCACCAGTATCCAGGCTTCTGAATTTTATTTTATTTATTTATTTATTTATTTATTTCATTTTTATACTGCCCAATAGCCAAAGCTCTCTGGACAGTTCACAAAACCTGATCAATTTTATACCAATTGGAACTTCTGAATTGTCTCCACGTAAGGTGCATTGCAAAATCCAAGTCTGGAGATAACCAGTGAATGGGTCACCAAGCCAAGGTCTACCTGTTCCAGGCAGTGCTGCAATTGCTGTACAATCAGAGCTTGTAAAAAGCATCCCAACTACAATCACCACTTGACAACAGTGAATCCAGGAGACTCCACAAGCTCTGCAACTAATCCTTCAAGGGGAGCGCAAGCCCATCCAGGACCATTTTAACATCCCTAACCAAGCTATTCAACTTCCAGATGCACAGAACCTCTGTATTTCATAGCTCATGTTTCAGGTTGTTCTCTGTCATCCATCCCAACACTGCATCCAGATATTTATTCAAGATGTCCAGAGCCTCCCATGAAAACTTAAGAAAGTACAGCTATGCGCGTATCTGCATACTCAGCCCCCTTAACAACAACAATGCAGGATATATCCGATCATAAGATCCGAGATATTGTGTTTGGTGAAGATGCCAAAAGAGATTTTGAATACATAAAAAACTGTGAATTTGCTACTTGGTATACCAAAATCAAAACAGATCATAAAAGGGCTACTTATTTGCGAGAATTAACCTTTTCCCCTGTTAGGCATGCTTTTACCCAGCTAAGATTTCAAATGATGCCTACTGAGTATCTGGCTGGAAGATTTTCTAACAGACCTGCAAAAGAGTGCTTTTGCATATGCGAAGCAAGACATAGTGAAGATCTCGAACATTAATATCCTATACTGGCCATTATATAATTCGCCCAGGGCTAAATTTATTCTCCCTTTCCAGACCACCTTAGATGGCCAATCAGATGATTTTAAAATTAGATGGCTGTTGTCTGAAGTGGACAAATTCATCAGCTATAGGATAGCTTCATTTGCGCTAGCGGCAAGAAAAATGAGAGCAGCCTTTCTAAACCATACCACTATCAAATCCTAAGGAGGTTAAACAGAAGGGATGTTCTAAATCCTGATCATTTTATTGTATTCTTGTTTTATTGTATCAAATGTTTTTCTGTTTTATACTTGTGTGCTTTGTGTTTGTATTGTGATTGCCATGGGCTATAAACAATAAAATCTTGTGGCGTATCCATATCTGCATGTTGGTGACAACAAAGCTCAAACTTCCAGACAACATCTCCCTACAGCGTCATATTCTGTGGGACGGGGTGAGGGCAAACACTCCTACAGACAAGTAGTTCATCTTCCCCATTGCTGGAACATACAGTTACTTGAAGGAAAGGCTCTTTTCACATATTTAGAGAACATTTCTTTATTCTCTGTTTACCCATCTCTCCCTCTAGCAATGCAGCCAGCACCCTATGTTGGGGAAATATTGTGATGGTAAAGAAAACTTTTGCGGTGGAAGGTAGATGATGACATGTTCCCTTCCAAGTGATGCTGGCCCAGAGGGTGCATTTGGGCAATTGCAGCGGGGTGGGGGAAGCCACTGTGGCTGGCTGCTCACTCCACTCCTTACATATGTTGTGCACGCAACTGCCATTTGCATTATTCCCTGCACTGCAGTACAGGCTGGGATGTCATCTGAACCCGTTGCACAGCACAGGGGGTGGGGGCTTCAAACCCACCCTACAACTGTTACTGCACTTCATGGATTGTAGAGTGGGTATGATTCCCGCCCCGCTCCCCCTGCTGTGCCGTGCACTGAGTTCAGACAACACAGCAGCCCACACTACAGTGCAGGGAATAATGCAAATGGCAGCCACACACTCACCACACATGGGGGCAGGAGGAGGAGCTACAATGGCTTCTTCTCCCACCATGATCCTCCAAACCCAGACAAAGATGGCTCTATAATGAGCCCACTGAAATACACCAAAATGACATGGGCTCAAGCCCCTCCCCCACCCTGAAAGTTTGAGGAACTAGCAACGCCTCTGACATCTGATCTTGGGTGTTCTGTAAAGGTGCCAAAATTCTAGTGACTTCAATTGTATTTCAATTTGGGGTAAGAGGATGGGTGCTTGTGCGAGTATCTGGCTCAAGTGAAGCTTTTAAACTAAATCCTGGGGGGGAAACCAACAGGAGCTGGGAAGCATCCGGTTCAGGTTAAATCATCTGAAGGAGATGAATCTGAACATGTTTTTGATTGTCCCAATGTAGAAGGGAAGCAAATAGGCCATGAATACCAGATAGAACATGATAGCCAATCAAAGAGGCTAAAGTGCAACAGGAAAAAGGGACACAGCAGAGACAGCTGGGGAGGGACACCATGTATAGGTGTTTCTATGCAAATGCTAGAAGCCTCTGAGACAAAATGGGAGAATTGGAGTGTTTGGTTTCAAAGCAGAACCTGGACATAGTGGGCATTACAGAAACCTGGAAGAATGGAGAGAACCAGTGGGATACGGTCATCCCTGGATACAAACTTTACAGGAAGGACAGGGAAGGACATACTGGGGGCGGTGTTGCTCTCTACATCAAAGAGGGCATTGTGTCAAGTAGACAAGAGCACCTAAATGGGGAAGACTCTTCCACAGAAGTGCTGTCGGTGACCATGCAGGGCCCTAAAACTAATGTAGTGCTAGGAATGTGCTACCATCCCCCAGACCAAAATGCTCAGAGTGACCTTGAGATGGAGAATGAAATCAGGGAGGCCTCCAAACAAGGAAGTGTTGTAATAATGGGTGACTTCAATTATCCTCACATTGACTGGAGAAATTCATATTCCAGTCATGACAAAGAGGTTAAATTTCTTGATGTCCTAAATGACTGTGCCCTGGAACAGTTGGTCATGGAACTGACCAGAGGGGAGGCAACCCTGGACTTAATCCTACGTGGTGCTGCCCAGGACCTAATACGAGATGTAATTATTGTTGAATCAATCAGTAACAGTGACCACAGTGCTATCAGATTCAATATATACTTAAGTGGGAAATTGCCCAGGAAATCCAACACATTCTCACTTGACTTCAAAAGAGGAAACTTCTCTAAAATGAGGGAACTGGTGAAAAGAGAGTTGAAAGGGGGAATCAAGAGGGTTAAATCCTTGGAAAATGCATGGAGCTTAATCAAAAGCACAATAATAGAAGCTTAACTAAAATGTATTCCACAGGTTAGGAAAGGTAGCACCAAGCCCAACAGGTCACCAGCATGGTAAACAAGCAGTGTCAAAGAAGCTATTGTAGAAAAGAGGGCTTCTTTCAAAAAATGGAAGTCTTGCCCAAGTGAGGAAAATAAAAGGGAGCACAAGCTGGCGCAAAGGAGATGCAAGCAAACAAGAAGAGATGCAAAAAAGCATTTTGAAGAGCACATCGCTAGTAATATCAAGTAGGGGTTACTCCGCTCCGAGTAGAATCGGAGAATCAGAAGCGAATTGGCCTGCTCCGCCTTGCCCAGAGGCGGAGTAGAAGCGGACCGCGGACCCTTAGAAGCATGGCGAAGAGAAGCGGCCATAGGAGAAGCGCTTCTCTTTTCGCGGAGCGCTCCGCCCGCCATTTTGGATCATTTCGCCCATAGGATTGCATTGCAGAAAAGAATAGGGGATAACTGTGTTGTTTTTTAAGGTATCTTTCTGAAACTTCTTGTGCTTAGAGAGTCGTGGCTGGGGGTCATTTTGAGCCTACTCTCAGCTCTCTGCGTGGTGCGGGTCGCGCGCTATATTTTTTAAAAAATATATGTAAAAAAACCGGGACAGAGGGTAAACCGGCGGGGGTTTTTTGTTTTGTTTGTTTTTGTAGCGATGACAGGCACATTCAACTCCCAATCCTGATGAGAATTGATGACCTCATGAAGCATCCTCCAATCCCAGTGTTGGAGGGGGGACTAAGGCAGAGCCACCCTGAGAGCTTTCTCCTTCAGTCTCTTTGTGGGTTTGCGTTCGTGGAGAAAGGAGTTAGTTTATAGGTGCTGCTGCTTTGTTTGGAGTTGGAGGAGATTAGATTAGGCTTTAGCTTGGGTTGTGTGTGTGTTTGTTTGCTTGTTTCAAGCAAATCCCGTCATCCCCTGATTTTTGGCGGGGCTTTAACCTCTAACGCATCACCCATAACCCCAATTCACACCCCTTTCAATATCTCTGTCAATTTTCATGTTAGAAACCTTAAATTAGGCACCATGACACCTCATGTATGTATACATGTGCATGCCAAGACTCAAGCAAATCCCATCATCCCCTGATTTTTGGGGAATTTTTGAAAATCGGACACCCCATTTTCAGACATGGACTGTTCTCCAACATTTTGACAGATAAAAAAACTGGAAGTGGGCACCCTCACAGATGCCATCTAGATCCACATTCATGCCAAGTTTCAAGCAAATCCCATCATCCCCTGATTTTTGGCGGGGCTTTAACCTTTTAACTCACGCCAAATCAAGTCCCATGCTAGAACTATGTCAATTTTCAAGTTAGAAACCTCAAATTAGGCACCATGACACCTCATGTATGTATACACACGCATGCCAAGACTCAAGCAAATCCCATCATCCCCTGATTTTTGGGGAATTTTTGAAAATCGGACACCTCAGTATCTCAGGGATTTAAAGCTGCAGACAGCTCAATGGGGCCATTTCAAAGGAAATCCCAACATGCCATGAATTGGGGAGTAGATAAACCTATATGAATCTTCTTCCACACATGAAAAATTGATTTGGAACTTCAAAAAGTCTAAGTGAGCGCAGGAAGGACCGTGTGCTATTTTCCTCTGCCATCCCCGTCCTTTTTTCCTTGTGTGTCATGTCTAAGCCTGCGGGTAGGGACCGTCTTATTTAAGTGATTGCATGTAAACTGGTCTGGAGAGGAATGAAAAAATATAAATGCTCAAAGCGAGAACCCAACATAGGGAGCAAGGTGTACATCCTGAAAGACCGTGTGCTATTTTCCTCATCCGTCCACGTCCATTTTTCCTTGTGTGTCGTGTCTTTTTAAGATTTTTAAGCCTGCGGGTAGGGACTGTCTTAGTAACTTGGGATACTGGGAAACTTCTCTTTCTTAGTCTGAACGGACTTTTCCCAGTGTTTTTTAAAACTGTATCCCCACCAAATGCACAAACACAACCTAAAATCATATACTAAGCAAATAAATAACAGTCAGATAGGAAACACAGCACTGCTACCCACCCTAACCTTGGTGAACAACTGAATAGATGTGGTGCAAGGGGATGAGGTCCCCTGGGGCATGTGGACGTGCCCAGTGCATTCCTTGGAGGGTCATCAGAGCCCTCCAAAGAGTAACCAGTGGAGAGACTGGAGAAGCTAATGCCTGTTATGAGCTGAAGTAACAGGTAGCTTCTTAATTACCCCCTCTTACTGGTAAAAGACATAGTCTTTTTAAAAAAATTCTTCTTGTTGTTTATTCAGCAGCACTGCTGCTTTTAATTCCACTCCTCCTTTATTTATTTATTTATTTATTTATTCCATTTTACACCCCATAGACCAAGCTCTCCTGGCTTTTCCTCTTCAGTGAAGTCAGGCAGGCTTTCATTGTGGTTCAACTCCTTATTGTTGTTGTTGTTATTATTATTGCTATTAATATTAATTAGTACTGCTATTAATAACATTATTATTTTGTTGTTGTTTAATAATGGCTGTGATCACAATGCAGTCAATCAACTCTGAAGCAAGGCTTTACTCTTATCCTCCTAGCCTCCTAGTTATGGGATGCAAAAGAAAAGGCATCTCTCTGTGCTGCTCCCGCCTCACAGGGATGGTTTGCATTACTGGCATCCTTGGCTCACTTCCTTGTGCCCCCAGAAATGTCTGCTCCATGCCTGCCTTCCCGCCTCCGCCTGTGTGCTGTTGTTTTGGGGTATCTGCCGGGACTGACTCCCCCATAGATCTATGGCATATCTTTGCCTGCCTCTCTGCCCGCCTGTCCTCCTCCTCTGTGCCCACCTTGCAGGGACGGTTTGTGTGTGTCTTGCTTTGTTCTCAGGGGACAAGTCCTTCCTGCGCTCACTTAGACTTTTTGAAGTTCCAAATAAATTTTTCAAGTGTGGAAGAAGATTCATAGGTTTATCTACTCCCCAATTCATGGCATGTTGGGATTTCCTTTGAAATGGCCCCATTGAGCTGTCTGCAGCTTTAAATCCCTGAGATACTGAGGTGTCTGGTTTTCAAAAATTCCCCAAAAATCAGGGGAGGCTTGGATTGGCTTGAGTCTTGGCATGCGTGTGTATACTTTGGTCCCTTTGATTCTAGGGCAATCTGAATAAGGATGGGCACCCCCGCAAACAGAACATTCATGCTTAAATTTACATTGCGTACGCAAGCACGTTCCTTTGGAGCTAAACTCCCAGCACAGCAATCGGGGTTGAACCGCTTGCCCGGTGGGCACACGCGATTGTGTAGACCCCACCGGGTGAGATAAAATGTGTCCACTACCATCCCTCTCTCCCAAAATTGTTTTGGCAGGGGTCATAAATTGCAGCCACAATTCTGGCTCCTTGACATCCCATTTAATGTCAGGGTTGAACTGGGCTTTCACTCTGAAAGCCCTATCATACCCAAGCCAGGCTGGGCCCAAATATTCCGTATAGCACCTAAATATAATATCTAGGTACTTGACCAAAACTGTGGCTTTCTCTGGGTGCTTTTGTAAAGCCACACCAAAGAAAATAATATATCCAGCTTACCAATTAACCCATGTCCTTTCTACTTTCTTCTTTATAGCACGTTCATGTTCCCTGTCTTTGTCTTTCTCCTTATCTTTTTGTTCTTCTTCCCTAAATAGTAAAGAAAACAAATCTACAAACTCCCCTTTCCATATCTTCTCTTTAGTAGCGGGCAACAAATGATATCCTACTGGAGTAGAAATGGCACCATAAGGGATTGTAGATCCTTGCGCTGATGTGTAAGGATCACCTTTTGCCACTTCCTTACTAGGTACTGTCTCTGTTTGAGTGGTTTGGGATGTAGTGATTGGGCTAACTTTGAGATTATTGCTCACTGGCACAGAGACCGTCTGCGTCTCAGCAGTATTCTTTGCTTGAGGCCTGATGGATGTCTGCCATACAGGGGCACAAGCCTTAGAAATTGTCTGCTGAGGGGTGACTGATTCCTGGTTCTCCTCAAATTCAATGGGACGAGAAAAAGGCCAGAATGGGCTCATAGCCCATGGTGAAAAGCCCCACTGAGAGATTGGTGATGCGGATAAACCTGCTGTGGTGAGAAAGTACTCACTGTGTTCTGCACTACTAGAAGCCAGTGGATTGGATACTGCATCTTCTATGGCTGCAGTAGCTTGGCCTTCAAGATGATGGTCTTGGTCTGGATCTGTCGAGCCTACAGGTTGCACCATAGGCTGAGGATCAGCAGATTGTTCTGAAAGAAGAACTTGCACTGCATTATTAGCCCTCTTACCTTTGCTTATATTACCAGCACTATTCTGTTTGCTAGCTTTTAATTGTTGTTTCAACATGGCATTGTCCTGTTCCAACGCTGCAATCCACTGTAAGACTAAAGCCATACTGTCCCCTTCTTCATCTGATGAAGAAGCTAGAGGTGCAGGAGGAGGGCGCTTAGCCAAGGGGCGTGGTGCACAGCCCTTGCCCTTAGGCCCTCCACGACCTTTCTTGGAAGGCATACTAAAATAGGCCCCCCTGTTATACAATATAAAGCAAACCTCCAAAAAAAAATTAATTAAATAAATTAAATTATATATATAAATTAGGTACACAAATTAAATAATTATAACTCCAGGGGAAACAACAATAGTACTGCAGCAAAAAATTGGGCAAACTAAACAATTCCAGAGAAAAAACAGCAAACAAACACACAGGAATGAATTTTAACAAAAGTGAAACTAGAATTAAATTGCTCAAATTGGCCTCCCGTCCAAACCCTGCCTAGACACAGCCCTGCTTAGCTTCAGCAGAATGGCTGGCTCCTATATGGGCAGATGATTAAGATACAGGGAGATGCTAGCTGGAAGAACAAAGCCCAACAAATAAAGAAAAAGAAAGAAAATCACAGGTAAGCCGCGCCGCGCAGCTATGGCTTAAAATGGTTGGCTCCTATGCATTCAAGCAGCCCCCGACTAGTTAAATGCTGCAAGGCCAACCGCCTGAATTCCAGGGACCTATTGATAAAATGAATAAAGAAAAAGGGGGCCACAGAAAAAAGCCCCACAGCCCAGGGACACAGCCGCAGCCAACCACTGCTGAAGAACCGGGTGTGTGTGTGTGTGTGTGGATTTAAACTGCCCGATCTAAAGACCAGGCAGCCGCCCAGCCGCCCGCGGGCCAAACCTCCGCTTGGGAAGGGAGCAAAATAAGAGCCAGGGGGAGAAGAACCGGGGGTGGGGGGAAAACAGCCCCGGCGTAGAGGCCAGGTAGCCGCCCAGGGGAGATAGGGGCCGAATGGGGCAGACGCCCGGGACAGCGCGCCCGGGCGCCAATCAAACCGCCTCCGCTGTCGCTGCTGCTGCTCCTTCGTCCGGAGTCGTCTCCACCAAAGAAAGGAAAACGCCACCGCAAAAGCTCAATCGGCCGCAGGGGCTAAAAACAAACGCCCAGAAGAGGTGGGTATCGTAAGGCAAGAGCCTCGTGGAGCCCTAGGCAAACAGCCTTCTCTCCCATTCGCTGCCAGACCCGCCGCCGATTTGCCGCCGAAAACGCCGCCACCGCTCTCTCTCTCTCGCACACGCGCGCTGCAATGCAGCCGAAAACGAAAGAGGCCGAGGACTCGTGCAGGGCTGCCTTTTATAGGCGCGTCCCTGCCAGGCTACACGAGGCTCCCAGTCTGAGCCTCGTGAGCGTCTTCCCCTGGCGCTGCCCTGGCTACAAACCTCAGCGTTGGTTGGGCGGGAAGCGTCTATTTAGGAAATAGAAACCAAAGGCACAGTTGCAAGATGGGGGATACTTGGCTCAGCAATACTACAAACGAGAAGGATCTGGGAATTGTTGTAGATTGCAAGCTGAATATGAGCCAACAGTGCGATATGGCTGCAAGATAGTCAAATGCTATTTTGGGCTACATTAATAGAAGTATAGCTTCCAAATCACGTGAGGTACTGGTTCCTCTCTATTCGGCCCTGGTTAGGCCTCATCTAGAGTATTGCGTCCAGTTCTGGGCTGCATAATTCAAGAAGGATGCAGACAAGCTGGGGTGTGTTCAGAGGAGGGCAACCAGGATGATCAGGGGTCTGGAAACAAAGCCCAGTGAAGACAGACTGAAAGAACTGGGCCTGTTTAGCCTGGAGAAGAGAAGATTGAGGGGAGACATGATAGAACTCTTCAAATAATTAAAAGGTTGTCACACAGAGGAGGGCCAGGATCTCTTCTCGATCCTCCCAAAGTGCAGGACACGGAATAACAGGCTCAAGTTAAAGGAAGCCAGATTCCAGCTGGACATCAGGAAAAATTTCCTGACTGTTAGAGCAGTACGACAATGGAATCAGTTACCTAGGGAGGTTGTGGGCTCTCCCACACTAGAGGCCTTCAAGAGGCAGCTGGACAACCATTTGTCAGGGATGCTTTAGGGTGGATTTCTGCAGGGGGTTGGACTCGCTGGCCTTGTAGGCCCCTTCCAACTCTGCTATTCTATGATTCTATGTAGCCCCAGGAACTCCACCTTTTCCATCTGGATATGGACCTGATCGACCAAGGAAAAGTGTGCATGCACAGCGGCAAATTGTAAGCAAGCATAATTTATGACATTGCACAACACCATCATTGATTCTGAGCCACTAAGGCATCAGCTTTAGTGTCCCTGTTCAGAAGACACCTTAAACCATGGCTTTAAGCCGTGGTTTAAGGTGTCTTCTGAACAGCACCAGTGTCCAATTTCCTGGCCTTTTGGAGCTTGAACCAACATGAGATGGCCTTACTTTGGGTCTTAAACCAGAGGGGTGTGTTGTGGAACCCGAAACCACGGGTTCCTGTGGTTCGCTGAGTGGTGGTCAAAGACTCTCAAGACACAATTTCTCTTTCCTTAGAAGGTTTATTACGAGCAGCCTGCAATGCTGCAAGGTGACAGCCTCAGAAGACTTGAGGAACTGCCCAACAATTTCAGGAAAGGTCAACATTTTTATAGGTCCCCTCAGATACAATGGCAGAACCTTCCTACCAATCATAATACACCAAATCATCATATAGAATACAGCTCAGCAACACAACAACCAATGAAATAGCAAAGCACCTAGGCATATACAGAGTTCAGGTTCTTCTCTGACTAAAATACCATAATGGGTATTGTAATAGCTACAGGAACTACATCTCCATCTGTTTCCTAGTTGTGGTTAGCTTGCCTTACAAAATGTACTACAATGGTTTAACTATCTTGTGACATGTTATTTCAACAGCAGCTAGTGCAGCAAGTGTAACATTAAAAAAATAGGTTTTAATTAAGCAAGAAGATATAAACTTTAAGATATATGTGTTATAAAGCTAGTTTTCTTATATCTGTGGGCATTAGGTAAAAGAACCAGTTTAATTTCCGCGACAGGTGGCAGGGGGGTTAAACATTGAATTTATTGTGCTTTGGGAGGATCACTCCCTTTTATAGGCTTTTCTGCAAAAATATTAACGTTCTGTAAGCTAGAACTATTTTAGTTAGAAAAGCATTAGTCATAGGTAGGCAAAATTCCCCTATTCTCAAATTATCCTTTATTAAAAACAAATTATGTCAACAATGCTACGGTCAAGGCTGCCATCATTATCTGTTCTCTATATAGATGGGATAATCAGAGATAAATTACTTTCCTTTCATATCTCACATCATATTTTACCAGATTACTGTTGGTAATCTCAAAATTTTGATAATTGGAATTTTCTGTCAAGAAAATCAGAAAATAGAATCAGATAACTTTTATAGTAAACTGAATGTAGTTTGCCATTGTGCACAAACTGGTTTTTTTTTTAATCTTGATGTTTATTTGAGTAGCTGAAACATGAAAAGAGGATACCATATGCAGAAGGATGGAAGGAGTGCTATACCTCGCAAGTGAAAACAATTAAAAAACAATCTTTCCATTTTAGAAACAATTCATAAAATCTTAACATAGGCCGTTGCTAGACCAGGCGTTAGCGAGGTGTGAGGCCCGGTTTCCCTCCTGTGCATCCAGATGATGCACAGGGGAACCTGCCTTAAGCTGGCATAAGCGAATTCGCTTATGGCCTGGCTTGCGGAATGTCTAGCACTTTTATAGACTTTTCTAGTATAGCAAAACATCTAGTATAGCACTTACTCGCAAGTAGCCAGGAAAAGCCATGGACTGGGCACAGTGCTCATACGAGCGCTGTGCCCATTGGGCCAGTGGGGGATCCCAGGGGGGAGAGAGGGGCAGGGGGGAAGGCCGGACCCAGCAGGAGAGAAGGGGGGGAGAAGGCTGGGCATCAGGGATGGCGGACAGGGGTGAGGGAAGGAGAGCCGGGCATCGGGGACGGGGGCAAGGGAAGGAGAGCCGGGGACAGGGGATGGGGGCGAGGGAAGGAGAGCCAGGGACAGGGGACGGGGGCGAGGGAAGGAGAGCTGGGCATCGGGGATGGGGGCGAGGGAAGGAGAGCCGGGGACAGGGGATGGGGGCGAGGGAAGGAGAGCCGGAGACAGGGCATCGGGGATGGGGGGAGGACAGCCAAGCGGGCAGGGGGGCATCAGGAATTGTGGGGGGGGGATCAGGGGCAGGGGGAGCGGGGGGGATTAATTTTTTTTAAAAAAAAACCACTTACCTTGTCCGGCAGCTCTCCGCGCACATGCCCCCTTTAACTAAAAAAAAAATGGCCGACGCTACGGGGCTTCCCATTGCCCCTTCGTGTCGTAGGTGTAGAAGCTGGCAACGGCGCGCGCTACCTCTAGCGCGCTATTGCCCCTCCTCCCTGCCGGCTTATCCGGCAGGTCTAGCAAGGCCCATAGTGCTTCTGATGTCAAATATAAATGGTTTTTTGGGAAAGTATTATATGGATATGTAAGGTGTGTGTTTCCATCTAAGAGGGGAAATGACACTGACATACAGTGCAGTAAGAAGGGGCTTTAAATGAATATTCTGCTCCTTTGCCTCTCAGAGTCTTGTATCATATATTCTAATTATGCTAATTATTTCTATATTGGATGTGATAATGATGATGTTTTTCATTATTTTCTTGAAATGTGTTTGGATTGTATAATTGAATTGGATTGCTAATATGAGTATGTGATGTTCATTTATGGGGTATGATTTGAAGATAACAAAAATACTTACAATCAGGGGCTGCCACCAGGGGCAGATACAGCCCTGTGATTTGGTCCCGTCACTCCCTGTTCACATCCCCTATTCCATCCCACCACTCCCTGTTCACATCCCCTTGTCCCATTCCCCACACTTGTCACCTGCACTCTGGTGGCAAAGCTCTCTGAAGAGCCATGTTGGCCACTCTGGCTGGTGCAGCTCTGCAGACCACAGGCTTTGGTCAGGCCCAGAAAGAGAGCTAGCCAGGTCCAAGTGCCTGGTCCTGAGGGGGTCCTTCCTGGGACACCCCTTCCACTATGCCTGGCTACAATATCTCTAGCATCTACAGATTCTTAGAGTAAACCAGAGGGTAGTGGCTGCTCTGGGGAGCCCCAGCCAGCTGCATTTACCACAGTGGGGTCAGCCGGGCTCTCCAGAGCTGCTCGCCAGGTGGCACTGCAGCAAACGCTCGGGGGTGGGCAGCAGTTCTGGAGTTCCTCTCTGGCCCCATTCTTCTGCTGCAGCAAATGCAGGTCATTGGTGTTGGATACTTTCTTTGCATTCACTGACCTGTCTAAAAGTGATTGGCAACACCTTTAGACACAAAGGGCCCAGCCAGCAGGGTAATCAAGGGTGAAAGAGGAGATAGCATGTGAATTTCTAACTTTTCTTCACCTCACTCTACATTTTCGACATATACTGCTACAGTGCCTTCTTGCCATAATCACGTTAATGTTGGAGCCCTCACTGCTTTGAGTTTGTAGTCTCTGAGCTTGCAATAGGGTAAAACAGTGGTCCTAAAATTAAGGTAATTGAGCAAGTTAATAATTCAATCAAATCCCACAATATCCTGTTCTCAATTTACAGATATATTATTTACATAATAAACATTATTCTTCTCCCTGCCAAGGCAAGCTTGGTGTGGAGAATGTGGGGAGACATTTTTCTCCCTCTCATGATAGTAGAACCTGATGTCATCTCATGAAGTTGATTGCTGGGAGATAAAGGTGCAAAGTTCTTCACACTGTGCATAGTTAAACTATGGAATTCGTTACCACAAGATGTAGCAATCTTCTTGTCACCTTCACATCCCTTATATGACCCTTCCTTGTGCTTCTTGCCTATTAGCTCCACATGGCATTAGTATATGGAAAAAAGACTCACCATGGCATTGCTGGAAGTAGAACTCCCACCTCCCAGCATTGTCTTAGGCCGTTGCTAGACAAGGCGTTAGTGCGGTGTGAGGCCCAGTTTCCCTCCTGTGCATCCAGATGACGCACAGGGGAATCTGGGCCTCACACCGCGCTAAAACCTGCCTTAAGCCGGCATAAGCGAATTCGCTTATGGCCCGGCTTGCGGAACGTCTAGCAGGGTCCGTGGCTTTTTGCAGCTGCTCGCTTACTCACGAGTAGCCGGGAGAAGCCACGGACTGGGCACTGCGCTCATAGGAGTGCTGTGCCCATCGGGCCGGGGGGGAGAGATAGAGGCCGCGGGGGAAGGCTGGACCCGGCAGGAGAGGGGGGGAAGGCATGGGGCATGGAGGGAGGGAAGAAGGCATCAGGCGAGGGAAGAAGGCACAGGGCATGGAGGGAGGGAAGAAGGCATCAGGTGAGGGAAGAAGGCACGGGGCATGGAGGGAGGGAAGAAGACACGGGGCATGGGGGGAGGACGGGCGAGCGAGTCGGAAGGGGGTCATCAGGCATTGGCGGGGAATCAGGGGGAGCAGGGGGGCTTTATTTTTTTTAAAAAAAACCACTTACCTTCTCCGGCGGCTCTCCGGCGCACATGGCCCCTTTAACTAAAAAAAAAAGGGCCGACGCTACGGGGCTTCCCGTTGCCCCTTCACATCTTCCGTGTAGAAGCTGG
This sequence comes from Elgaria multicarinata webbii, assembly GCF_023053635.1. NCBI lineage: Eukaryota > Metazoa > Chordata > Lepidosauria > Squamata > Anguidae > Elgaria > Elgaria multicarinata. The sequence goes on from NC_086172.1 coordinate 3,848,525, forward strand.
CGACGGGGTTTATCTGGCAGGTCTAGCAAGGCCCTTAGATTGTCCTACATTATTTCCAGCATCCAACATGGATCCAACTCTCTGACTACTTATCACAAGGCCCCTGTGCCGCCCCTGTTGGATTCCCCATCTCTATTTAGGAGTCATGGCCTATTGGTCTTACTTTTATAAGCTATTGTTAATTGTGAGACAGTTTCTTGGAATGCTCAAGAAACTGAACAGGGCCAAGAAGCTCAGTTTACAGAATGTTTGTGAAAATCGTTCTATTTAAATAGAATGTTCAGTGGTGTCATGGAGGGAAACAGCCTGATGCACATCAACCTGTTGCGTTACTTTAGATGAATGAAACCCCCAGATGCACCATAACTATGTTTACAATGAAATTAAAGGAGTTTTCTCTCACAAGGCAGAGCAGAGTCAGGGAAGGATCAGGTTAAATAAATTATTTATCTTTCACAGACAAGGTTCAAGTGGAGCATAACCAAAGAAAGAGAAACTGGATTTATTAGGCATATATCTCGAAGCAGTGGTTTGCCTTTTCACTCCATGATGTTCAGTAGAATGCAGCAGTAGATGCAGTTCAGATAGCCATGATGCAGATAATGTAGACAGATGTATGGCTATGTCATCTTGAACTCAAAGCTGCTTGGAGTTTTCTGTGGGCTTTGGATCATGTCCACCATAGATATTTAACATGGTCAGTTTTATTTGTACTTAGCCTTAAGTTAAAGTGACTGTCAGTCCATAGTTAACAAATGCTAACAGGAGGGGTCAGGGCATTACATAACAAAAGAGAGATGGCGTATTAAAAGATGGCATGCCTTCCCCCCCGCCCCAACACATCACTTTTCATGTGCAGTGTAAGAAAGATATATATTCACTTCAAACTGTCTAGAGCACAAACAGGGACATACTGAAATTTGAAACATGTGAAATGGACTGTATGTGCAACTGAAATCACAGAAATCTGTACTATAATAAAGTGCCAGAGTCGTGAAAAGGGGCTTTAGTTGATAAAGAGTCCTTAAATGAGGGTTGGGCTGTCTTTACATTTTTCTTTTCCTATTATTTTCAAGGTCACAGTGGTTCAAGTAATTGAAACATAATTTCTCAAATGCAGCAGTCATTTCCCTCCATGACCTTGGTTGCCCAAGGCTCGAGACTTTTTTGGTGACTAATGGGGTGGAATTCAAGGCTCAGTCATGTGCCAAGCTCAGTCCCCTGCATGGATCCCATTTGGTGCCTCAGACAATGGCAGACGTTGCAGAAACAGAAAAAATCATGGCTGCATTCTTGAAGTTGGCACAAAGCAACAACTTCTAGCTGGAAATGGCAGGGTGTCAACAAGGAGAGCCTTGCAGAGGGGCCTGGAACTCTGTTGCTGGGTGGAAACTTCCACCAAAGAGTGAGGAAGTAAAGATTAACATGTTTAATGCTTCTTGCATGTACATTCATTATGGAGAGGGACAATCTCAGACGCACAGAGGTCTAGCAATAAAAACATAACTAATCAGATATAGGCTGTAAAAATTGTTCAATAGGTTTGCAGGAGTAGTCTGGAAGTATTGAAATTACTCTAATATAGCTCCTGCAGCTTTAACTGTTGTGATGCAGAGGGAATTTCACCAGGTGCTGCATGCATACAAATGACACCTGCTGAAATTCCTTTTATATACAACTGTTAAAGATACAAGAGCCCAATCCTCCTTTTCATTTGTTCACCCTACCACTACCACCAGTTCTGTACTGTGAAAATGGAATGCACCGGGATGAAAGTTACCGACCTGAATTACTGAATCTGAAAGAGACACAGCCTTTAACTATGAACGTTGGATGGCCCAACAAAGTTTATCTATTTATTTATTTATTTATTTATTACATTTCTATACCGCCCAATAGCCGAAGCTCTCTGGGTGGTTCACAAATATTAAAACAATAGTAAGACAACCAACAGGTTAAAAGCACAAATACAAAATACAATATAAAAAGCACAACCAGAATAAAAACCACACAGCAAAATTGATATAAAATTAAAATACAGAGTTAAAACAGTAAAATTTAAATTTAAGTTAAAATTAAGTGTTAAAATACTGAGAAAATAAAAAGGTCTTCAGCTGGCGACGAAAGGAGTACAGTGTAGGCACCAGGTGGACCTCTCTGGGGAGCCATTCCATAACCGGGGTGCCACAGTGGAGAAAGCCCTCCTCCTAGTAGCCACCTGCCTCACTTCCTTTGGCAGGGGCTCACGGAGAAGGGCCCCTGAAGATGATCTTAAGGTCCGGGCAGGTACATATGGGAAGAGGCGTTCCTTCAAATAACCTGGCCCCAAACCGTTTAGGGCTTTAAATGTCAATACCAGCACTTTGAATCGGGCCCGGACCTGGACTGGCAGCCAATGAAGTTGTAAAAGGACTGGCGTAATATGATCTCACCGGCCAGTCCCCGTTAGTAAACGGGCTGCCCTGTTTTGTACCAGCTGAAGCTTCTGGACCGTTTTCAAAGGCAGCCCCACGTATAACGCATTGCAGTAATCCAAACGAGAGGTTATCAGAGCATGGATAACTGTAGCTAGGCTATCTCTGTCCAGATAAGGGCGAAGTTGGTATATCAACCTAAGCTGATAAAAGGTGCTCTTTGCCACTGAGTTCACCTGTGCCTCAAGTGACAGTTCTGGATCCAAGAGCACCCCCAAACTACGGACCCGATCCTTTAGGGAGAGTGCAACCCCGTCCAGGACAGGGCAAACATCACCTCGCCGGACAGATGAACCACCCGCTAACAGTACCTCCATCTTGTCTGGACTGAGTCTCAGTTTGTTAGCCCTCATCCAGTCCATTACCGTGCCCAGGCACTGGTTCAGAACAGTCACTGCCTCACCTGGATTTGATGAAAAGGAAAGGTAGAGCTGGATATCATCCGCATATTGATGACACCTCAGTCCACATCTCCGGATAACCTCCCCCAGCGGCTTCATGTATATGTTAAACAGCATAGGGGATAAGATAGAGCCCTGCGGAACCCCATGGCTTAGGAGCTACAGCACAGAGCAATAATCCCCCAGCACCACCTTCTGGAATCGGCTATCCAAGTAGGAGTGGAACCACTGCAACGCAGTATCTCTAACTCCCAGCTCAGACAACCTATCCAGAAGGATACCATGGTCGATGGTATCGAAGGCCGCTGAGAGGTCCAGGAGAACCAACAGGGTCGCACTCCCCCTGTCTCTCTCCCGACAGAGGTCATCCCACAGGGCGACCAAGGCAGTTTCTGTTCCAAAACCAGGCCTGAAACCCGATTGAAATGGATCTAGATAATCCGTTTCATTCAAGAGTGCCTGGAGTTGTCCTGCAACCACCCACTCAAGCACCTTGCCCAGGAAAGGGATATTAGCCACCGGCCTGTAGTTGTTAACGTTCTCCGGGTCCAGATTAGGCTTCTTCAGGAGTGGTCTAATTACCGCCTCTTTTAAAGAGGCCGGCACCACTCCCTCTCTCAATGAGGCATTTACAACCTCCTGGACCCAGCCGGCGATCCCCTCCTTATTTGATGTAATGAGCCACGAGGGTCAAGGGTCAAGCACACAGGTGGTCGACCGGACTTGGCCAAGCACCTTGTCCACATCCTCGGGCCTCAATAACTGAAACTCATCCAATAAAGCTGAACCGGATTAATTACTGCCTGGAGCCAATTAATCAATTTATAATTATCAGATAATTCAAAAGGGTATTATCAAATGTTAATGGGGGGAAATATTAGGTCCACCCCCACAAACGCACTTCCCTTCCAATCACCCCTTTGCCCTTCTTTGGCTCATTTTGAAACTATATTTCTGCTCAGGCATTCAAAAATGCTCAGCGCCTGAAGCAAACTAGTAGAATAAGCATGTTTCTCTACTGTTCCCTGGCAGGGCTTTCAACCCAAGCCCTGCTTCAAATTAAAACACATGTGGCTTGAGTTTAGCATTATCATGAAAATGAAATTACCACTTTAGAAAAGTCAAGTTATTTTGGAAGTGAAAACTGCAGGTCAGAGCCCACCAAAATTCCCCCCAAACATGTTCAAGAAACATCTTGCCTAATGTTCAGGGCTGCTGGAGCAGATGCTCTGTCCCCTTTTCCACACGGTGATTTATGTAGAGTTCCCCCACACAGTTTCCTACATTTGTTACATCTTTTAAGTTAGGAAGAAAAAGAAAACTCCCTTTGAAAATCTCTGTTGCCACTACAGCCCTGTCTGCAACTGAACTAAAAAAAATGGAATCTGCAAGTAGGGATGCCGTAGCGTTCCAATACAAAATAATTTATTGCAGAACTTTTAAATTCATTACAACAAACTCTGCAATGAGACAAAAGGGCAAGTTTCTTATGAGTTCTGAAAATATCCACTTTGGATTTTTCTCTCTCCTCGTATGAGAGACAACACACAAAATAAATGCAGAAATATGTGATACACACATTGTTCCATTCCAGCTTTTTATTTATTTATTGCATTTCTATACCACCCGTTTAGCAATTGTCATACATTACCATGGTTTTCACACTCACCCAGAGTCAAGAAAGACCCCTCAGAATTTCCTCAGAAATTTGCAGTAATATTTTTGTGGGTGATTAGATGTTCTACATAAAAATGGGAAGTAATTTTCCTATGAAATTTTTATAAATATGAAATTTTAGAAGAAAAAGTTCTCAAGCTATGAATTTGATATTTAGGATAGTGAAAATGTGGGAAATAACATTACCATGGTTTTCACACCAGGTTACCTTCTTGACCCTTGTCATGCCATCATATGTGATTCTGGCCATCTAGTAAATCTAAACAGAAAAAAACATGCCTGTGCATGTGTAGGTATGTGTGTGTTGTTCAAGCAGTGCACAGCATGTGTTGGAGACTGCAGTTGTAATTTTTATTTGTAAACTAGCTGTACCCGGCCACGCGTTGCTGTGGCTCAGTGTGGTTAAATGGAAAAGAAAGAAAAGACAAAGCGGACGTTTCTAATATGTTTAATTTCACAATGCTTGTGGATATACAATATTTTTTGTTGTTCCATTGTCTGTGTAGATATAGAGATTGTCTGGTTTGCCGACTCTAGAACATGCAACATATAATTGTCCATGTGAGAAGCAATCCGTGTGTAGATCTAAACCGCACAATTCTAAAGATTGGCCCTGAGCGTTGTTGATGGTGATTGCAAACGCCAATCGAATTGGGAATTACAATCTCTTAAATTGTAATGGCATATCCGTTGGAATCATAGGAATGCGAGGAATGAGGACATCTTCACCTTTGAAAGGTCCTGTCAAGATTGTTGCTTCTACGACGTTGCTCAGTAATTTTTTTACTGCAAGCCGCGTGCCGTTGCAAAGCTTTGGCTGGTTGATATTTCACAACAAGATAATTGGCACGGCGATTTTCAATTGCAGTACGTGCGGTGGCATCCCTGGCAGATCGAGTGAATTCAAAAATTCTGTTGGATAATTAACCGCTTCATCTGCTTCCACAACAGTGTCGACGGACTTGTATGTGACTGCCTCGCTTTGAATGTTAGACTGAATAATATTGTTAAGTTCGTAGACGTTTTTGTTCTTGGCTGCAAGAATAGCTCGTTCACTCAGCCAATCGTGATTCTTATAATTGGTTTGAATATTGGGAAATACTTTTTCAACCAATTCTTCTTTTGACGTCACTAAATTGCAGAAGTTATGAGGCAATGAAATTCGTCCTGAGGTCAGATCAACCGGCACCTTTCTGTTCCCAATTTCCAGCAATTGACGTGAGAATATCTCAGCTGATCGATCGTTTTGCAGCTGGACACGCATATTTGTAGTTAATTTTAACGTCTTGACGTGTCGCCATAAAGTAGAGTATTTCAGGCAAGCATTTATTTCATCTGCTGGTGTTGATCTAGGAATTACAGGTAATGTTTGCCTGAAATCTCCTGCAAGCAATATTATTGCGTTCCCAAATGGTCTGATGTTTCCTCGCAAATCTTGCAATGATCGATCAAGAGCCTCGAGGGATTTTTGTGTGCCATTGTGCATTCATCCCAAACAATAAGTTTGCATTTTTGCAATACTTTTCCCATGCCGGATGCTTTGGAAATGTTGCACGTGGGAGTTTCAATGAATTGCATATTCAATGGCAATTTCAAAGCGGAATGAGCAGTTCTTCCACCTTGTAGCAATGTCGCAGCTATTCTGGATGACGCAAGAGCTAAGGCTATGTCATTTTGGGATTGAATTGTTGCCAGAATCAATCTAATTAGGAACGTTTTACCAGTTCCTCCTGGCGCATCTAAGAAGAAGATTTTTCCAACCCCATTATTTACAGTTCGCATTATTTGATCGTAAATGTGATTTTGCTCAAGCGTTAGCTTAGGAATATTTGATTGCACACGCGACAAAAGATCACCCGTAATTTTGTTCACAACGCAATTTTACATCGAACAAAGCAGGAGCAGATTGATTCGGTGATGGCATTCCCAATTGATTGAGAACTTTGTTCGCGATTTCTAAGCACAAATCTTCAATCATTACCAATGCTTCGTTGTAGATTTCGCTGTGAAATCCATGTTCATATTTGAATTTTCGTTGCGTATTCGACGGAAAATATCTTCAGCCATGTCCGATTTATATTTCTCCCATAACTCTGTTGGAGATGAAGGAGAGCAGGCGGTCAATATGATTGCAAACAATGCACGAATTTGATTTGGATGTGACGTGTTGCACCCGTCATTAATGCATACATCCCAGTGTCGGTCGTTCTCCAATAAATTCAGAGCTTGACATGCACTGCAGAAAGTGGCATGCGTAACGCCGTTGACAATTCTCGTTTGCTGGAAAGACGTTGGACCGGCCACATTTAACAACAGCATGCGAAGAAAGAAGCATTCATCTTGATTGGGATGCATGGTGTACAGTCTGCCTATCGTAGTTTCTTTGAATATGCCAGGTTGTCCGTCGACTCGTTCTCCTCGTTTGCGTCGTTCAAATGTTTTTCTACTTGCATTCCATGTGTAATACGTAGGCACTTCCGAATACAGCAGTGTTTTTGCAAACGCGTCATTTTGACATAAGGTGAAGAAAGCAGTTAATGTTGTAGCCAGTGGATTCAGGGCTATTTGTTGCACATTTGCAGCTGTGAAATAAACGCGTTGTCCATTTTATAGATGTACTGCTAAGTGAACAACAGCTGGACTTCGTTCATGTATGGGAAATGAAAGAATTCGCCATACAGATTCATTGCTGCTTATGTATCTTCCAGACTGATACTGTGTGATTTCATCGATATGTATGGCCGCATTCCTATCACTTCTTTCTGGTTGCACGCCAAAAACTGCCATGTCGCTGCCTTTATTCACATACTTACAAATGTATTTGATCGATTTAACGGAGTTACAGTATTCCATGTTTATGTGCGCTTTGTATGTTTTTGATAGCAAAGGCGAATATGGAACAACCCACCGGTTATCTACTTCGATGTAACCATTTCGCATTTGTATGGTTGCTAATTTACCACCATCTTCTGCTGATCTTCTTCTGTATATCCATCGTTTCCTGTAACTGTGTTGGATACTAATGCTCGAGGATATCGCTTAGAGCATTTTCCGTCTATCATGCATGGTGAATGTGGATTCAGTGTACCGCAAGGTCCATGTATCATATTTTTTGTTACAACTTCATGCAAATCCTTATCAACGTCGGCATCGGGTATTTCAGCGCATATTACATCGTCAATTTTGTTTGAAGTGATTTTGTTATAGAGCCAGATTAGTATATGTGAGTGTGGTAATCCTCTCTTTTGCCATTCCACTGAGTACATCCAGCAGTTCACAGACCCAAACACTTCATGTTTTACCATGAAATGCATCAGCGATTTCAGCTTCTGTCTAAAAACACGTGCTGTGATGTCATGCCTATCCACCGGCGATTGGCCAGGAAGTAAGAGCTGTTGTATATCGTCCCAAGCTGGATTGCATGTGAATGTAATGAATAGGTCTGGACACCCGTAGTGTCGAACATACGTAATTGCATCTTGAGCGTACTCATGCATATGACGTGGACTGCCTGTATATGAAGATGGCAAAATCGTTAGTCTTCCAACGTTAGTTGTATTACCGTCATTTACAACTGCATCTCGCAAATGAAAGTATTCTTCAGAGCGAAGCTTGGTCTGATTCAAACGGATGAATATCAAACATTCTGTTTCGATTTTTGCATACATATCTACGATGTATTGGTGAAACAATTGACGGCATTTCAAAATGTGATTGTTTTCATTCTCTCGAATCATTAATCAGTATGAATAATAGTTCATTGCGCTGCATTTCATATTTGTTTCTTTGCCACTGACTGGATTTATCATCTTAACGTTGAAGTGATATCCATCGGCACCATCCCAAAAAATGATTGGATATTGCAGGGCATCGTAGCATCGATGAGTTTCTGCAACTTTTGTCAATTGATCGTTTCTCCGATGAAGAACAATATCTCTAGGTTGGAATTGATCTCCGACTATAACAATTGCCACTTCGCATTGAATCTTCGCACATGTTCTCCAGCAGGCGTTTTGTCAGCATGAATAACAATCTTGTGTGTATCAGATGGCATCATGTCAATTGCTGTTTTGAACAAACGTACTAAATTGTTTTTTTTGTGAAGAAGCTCTTGCAGTTTGGAAACGATGGACCTTTTTATGCCGGTAGAAATTCCGCAGTGTGCATTCAATTCATCATTGCCATCACCGATGAAATACATTTGTAGGAATTTATGTTGACTATCTGGAAACAGAAGGAGGGAGCCGGCTTTATGATAAATTTGTCCTTTAACTTTGAAAGTTGGCATAAATGGAACTGTTACGATTTCTGCGCCGAACGACATCATTTGGAAGCATGAGTTGTATTTTCTGATGTTAGATAGGAAATGCTTTGATTCTGCGGTATATCCGGCAAGCAAAGTTTGTAATGGCTCTGGTGGTTCTCCAAGTTGAGGCAGTTTAATTTTTCCATCAGCGCAACACATTCCTTTCGTTTCTCCATTAAATTTCAGAGCCTTGCAATAAGGACACACTTCAGTCATTGTGCCGATGAGAACATGCCAGCTCAAACTATAATCATCAGCTGGGTTGTACCGGAATGCAAGGCGATTGTAATCGCTTGATTGTTGAGTACGGAGTCGTGTTTGACGCTGATGTGCTGTTTCTCATTGACGTCCTTCAGCCACTCTCAGCCTGTCGTGTTCATTCTGTAGAGAACAAAGCAGATCTGAAGCTGTAGAACGCGATCACCGTGCTCGCAACCGTGCATCCTCAAGTCTGGCTGCACGTCGCTCGGCTGCTTGCTTGGCACGTATTAGGGCCATTCTTTGTCTTTTTTGCTCGTTCGCTGATGCCCGTTCTTCCTCAGTCAGATTTGCAATTACTCGTCGCACTGCTTTCGCTCTGTGACTACGACGACCTAAGTGTGATCTTCTGCGAGGCATTATTTGGATGAACTAAAGCAGATTGATTGCACTGAAAAAGAAGATAGAAAGTTATAACAAAAACATATAAAATTGCAAAACATTAAAAAAGGAAGAAAGACGAACTAAAAAACAAAGGTAAAAATTTAAAAACTAACGAAATATTTCAATTGAAACGCAGAAAATTGGAAACATTGAAATGGAATCGTACAATATGTAGTATAGCATGTGTTGCTTTTACGTCCAACAGATGGCGATGTTTTTCAAAAAAAGATTGTTTTTACCTGTCACAGGTGTGGTGAGGAGGTTAGTGGGTTTTGGCCCCTCTGCTAGGCCGGAATCTCCTGGCAGTTACCTTTCTTCAGAACTTGGAACTTCCATAGAAGGCCGCAGTTCCGAGAAACATTGCTAGATGGCGCCAAATAGGAGAGAACATGGAAATAGGAGTGAAGGCAGAGGCAGTGGATTGGCCTACTGGTTGGTGATGTCACAATGACTTCTCTCCTATTTGCATAAGTGGCTTGGAGGAGGCCTCTGGGCTTTTATATACCCTATTTCTTCGATTCTAAGACACACTTTTGTCCCCATCTATAATATAGTTACATAAAAACATGCGCGTATTCAAATGCAATGTTGTGTCAAAATTTCAAAGCAATCGGTGAAGAACTTTCGGAGATTTAGATTAGGAACAAACAAACAATAACATTTTTATTTATATAGATTAAACCCCCACATCATGCACTCATGAGATGCCGTCACTTAATAGAAATCATCTTGTCATAGTGTCAAGGAATGATGTTGTTTTGACTTGCGAAGTTGGACAGTCTGACTCTCCCACCAATCAGCTTCATGGGCTGACCCTGGTTTCTAAGATTATGAGAGAGGGAGAAAAATGTCTCTATCCATTTTCTCTACACCATGCATAATTTTGTACATCTCTATCATGTCTCCCTTACTTGCCTTTTTTCTGAGCTAAACTATCTCAGTTGTTATCACCTTTCCTTTTCGGAGAGTTGCTTCAACTCCTTCGTCATTTTAGTTGCTCTTTTCTACACTTTTTACAACTCTAGAATATCCTTTTAGAGGTGCGATAACTAGAACTGTACTCCTCTAATTCCATTGTCATCCAACGGTCTAACTGCCTCCCTAGCTGGCTTCCTGCTTCTGATGTATTTAAATCATTCTTTATTTGTTATTAGCGATACACTCCTCAAATTGTTATCTTGCATCTCTTATTGCCTGCTTGCATCACCTTTGAGCAAGCTTGTACTCCTTTTCGTTTACCTCATTTGAGCAAGGCATTCATTTTCCAAAAGAAGACTTCTTTTCCCTAATAGGTTCCTTGACACTGCTACTTAACTTAACCATGCTGGTGACTTGATTTGTGCTTGTAATTCATGAGTCAAGAAGACACAATCTTCTTATCTTCAACACATTTTTGCCCCAACCTCACACCCACTAACTACATTTTATATTACTATTTAAACGGAACAGTCTTTGCAATGAATAACTCAAATGCAGGTTTTTGTCATTACACTAATAAGGTGATTATCAGTATTGTTTCATAACGGCTGCCAATTTTGTCAAATCTGAGATGGTCCTATAGCCAAAAATATTCACTATGAATATATTCACTACAAGTGTGCTGAATTTCATGCTTTTATCATCAAAGTAACAATTGTTTCACCTATCTGCTGGACTACAACAGCATTTCTTCACATTCCTTTAAGTGCTACTGGAAGTAATTTAATTGTTTTGTTTACAAAGGTTTTATTTAGTGGCTTGTGAAGATGGAGTAGCCCTTTCATCATTGTCATATAAACATATGACCAGAACTCTGGGTTTATTATCCAGTTCCATAGCAAAGTTGAACAATGTCTGGTTAGTGTGCATCAGTGTCCTGTGACAGTACTGTGTATCAGTTATATAGAAGGGATCCTCTTGGATAGGCACAGCATTTTGAGGAGGAGGAGGAATCATAGAATAGCAGAGTTGGAAGGGGCCTACAAGGCCATTGAGTCCAACCCCCTGCTCAATGCAGGAATCCACCCTAAAGCATCCCTGACAGATGGTTGTCCAGCTGCCTCTAGAAGACCTCTAGTGTGGGAGAGCCCACAACCTCCCTAGGTAACTGATTCCATTGTCGCACTGCTCTAACAGTCAGGAAGTTTTTCCTGATGTCCAGCTGGAATCTGGCTTCCTTTAACTTGAGCCCGTTATTCCATGTCCTGCACTCTGGAAGAATCGAGAAGAGATCCTGGCCCTCCTCTGTGTGGCAACCTTTTAAGTATTTGAAGAGTGCTATCATGTCTCCCCTCAATCTTCTCTTCACCAGGCTAAACAGGCCCAGTTCTTTCAGTCTCTCTTCATAGGGCTTTGTTTCCAGACCCCTGATCATCCTGGTTGCCCTCCTCTGAACACGCTCCAGCTTGTCTGCATCCTTCTTGAATTGTGGAGCCCAGAACTGGATGCAATACTCTAGATGAGGCCTAAACAGGGCCGAATAGAGAGGAACCAGTACCTCACGTGATTTGGAAGCTATACTTCTATTAATGCAGCCCAAAATAGCATTTGCCTTTCTTGCAGCCATATCGCACTGTTGGCTCATATTCAGCTTGTGATCTACAACAATTCCAAGATCCTTCTCGTTTGTAGTATTGCTGAGCCAAGTATCTCCCATCTTGTAACTGTGCATTTGGTTTCTATTTCCTAGATGTAGAACTTGGCATTTATCCCTGTTAAATTTCATTCTGTTGTTTTCAGCACAGCACTCCAGCCTATCAGGATCACTTTGAAGTTTGTTTCTGTCTTCCAGGGTATTAGCTATCCCTCCCAATTTTGTGTCATCTGCAAATTTGATAAGCGTTCCCTGCACCTCCTCGTCCAAATCATTAATAAAAATGTTGAAGAGCACTGGAGGAGGAGGAGGAGGAGGTCTCTGCGGATTAATGAACTCACAGTGACTTAGCGTTACATGCAAATGGACTCTTTGGCCAGATCTACACCTTGTGTCAAATAATTACGAGTGTGTAATAAAAAGCAGTATATAACACTATGAAAGGAGTGCACTTCAATACCGCTATAAAGAAGTATTATTTATTTTTATTTACAATATTTCTATGCCGCTCAATATCTAAAAAAGATTCCGGAGTGGAGAAGATTAAAAGAACAAATTAAAATTGTTCAATTTAAAATAAGGACCAGAAGAAGAAGAAGATGAAGAAAAAGGTGGCTAGCAAGTTGGGGAAGGATTCTAGATCTAGCCTCTGTTTCATGCAAATAAGCATTCAAATTTAGTTTGGCAACATCTACGGCATAATCATGACATCTAGTTAAGTGGAGAACAATTGTCATGATCATTAAAATAGACTAAGATTAAACCTGTTGTTTTAACATCTTTGGGGAACTGGCCAGGCAGCAGTAGCTAAAGCAATACCATGTAAGTATTGGTGGTTTGCTCAACTGACCCCCTCTTGATGCTGTTACAAACAAGCTGTAGTCAGCTAATGTTGCTCTCAGTGCATATAGTTGCCTCTTCACTCTCATTGGGATTTGGTAAATCACTTCTCATGCTCAATAATCGGTAAAGTTCCGTGTGTTGCAATGGCATGATGGTTTGAACAGGAATGGTTCTAGTTTTGTCTTTTTAACTTCTTTTATATAATATGCCTTTTTAGTTAATTCTTGCCTTATGCTGATATGGTTTTAAGATAGATAGTGTAGGTTTGACATGAGATGAGTCATTATAGTTAGGGTAAGAATATTCTAGAAACTTAGTTTGCATTAGTCATTGTATGAAATTTTCAGAGGCTAGCTGTGGTAGTCTGTTGGTGCAAAATCTTTTGTTGCACCTTAAAGATTAAGGCTTCAATAAACATCATAGAATCATAGAATAGTAGAGTTGGAAGGGGCCTGTAAGGCCATCAAGTCCAACCCCCTGCTCAATGCAGGAATCCACCCTAAAGCACACCTGAAAGATGGCTGTCGAGCTGCCTCTTGAATGTCTCTAGTGTGGGAGAGCCCACAACCTCCCTAAGTAACTGGCTCCATTGTCATATTGCTCTAACAGTCAGGAAGGTTTTTTTCCTGATGTCCATTGTTCATGTCCTGCACTCTGGGATGAATGAGAAGAGATCCTGGCTCTCCTCTGTGAGCCAAGCTTTCAAGTACTTGAAGAGTACTATCGTGTATCCCCTCAATCTACTCTTCTCCAGGCTAAACATGCCCAGTTCTTTTAGTCTCTCCAACTAGGGCTTTGTTTCCAGATAAATGCAAAATGTAGTCACAACAAAGAGGGGAAATTCTAGATACCCTAATGAAGCGATCCTATAGCCCCCTAGGATACCATAGGATGCTGCAGATCTGCTCTATCAAGGTTGGGGACAAAAGTTCCAACCTTGATCATGGAAGTAGGTGGCCCTAAGTTGTTCGTCATCAGTTTTCCACAACCCCACAGTCACCTCTGCATATCCTATTCTCCATCCTGTCCTCATGGTTTATATCTGCTTTGGGAGAATGAGAATTTCACTGGCACTTTCTGCCTCATTGGGGAGGATGTGGCGTTATAGGCCTGTGAGCATTAACTCCCAATTTCCCTGCTTTTTGGAGTTTGGTTGAAAACTGTAGAGCCTTTAACATTGTTTTGTAAACCATAGGTTTTTTGTTTATTGAATTTCATTTTTTGTGTGTAATGAATGACCACACAGGAAAGAAGCCATATAAATGCATGGGATGTGGGGAAAGCTTCAGCTGTAGTGGGACCTTGAGTAGACATCAAAGTAGACACACAGGGGAGAAAAAAATATTTTTTAAATAATTTCCCAATTTACACTATTTAAAAAAATTAAATTATGACACTACAGTGTAATTATTTAAAAAATTACACTAAAATTTATAATTTTTACTATATTGACATTAAAGAATCCACTTAAACCAAGGATCAGACTATCTAGCATTTTTCATATAACTGCTTGATAACCCACATATCACATAACTTCCAGATGAAAGGCATCACCAAATGTTGCTTCCTTGCTCGTATTTTATTGCTATGTCAATAACTGGAGATCATTGTTAACAAAACATTTAGGTATTTATTGCAGAGCTTTGGCTATGGGGCGGTATATCAATGTAATAAATAAATACACCCAGGCTATGGGGCAGTATATAAATGTAATTCCTTATGCCCTGCCCCCATTCCCAGCTTTCCCTCAGCCTACACTACCTCACAGGGTCGTTGTGAGGATAAAATGAAGAGGAGGATGAAGAGGCCTACATGCCCTGGACTACTGCAACTACTGAGGGGCATTGAATTCTATGATTCTGTGAATCTAAGTCTACAGCAACTGGAGGGTGCCCGGTTGTAGCAAATACTAGGTCCCTTAACCATTTCTCTGGTGTGAAGTAATGTTTTGGGTATAAGATTCATGGATGTACATTTTAGAAAATGTTTTCCTTTCATACAAACATAAAGCAGCAGATTTAGATTATAAGAAGCAGGTACAGAGAGAAAGGAAAATATTTTCTTCCTTCACACCAGAGATTTTTTAAGAGACCTATATCTGTATTCAATTTCAAAATACACACACACACACACACACACACACACACAAATCTATAAAAGAAAGCTTAAAATGTAGTTCAGCACCTTTTAAAGAAACACACAGTACCTGAAGAAGTTTAAACTCATGGCAGATAGGCCAGGGTTAACCTCCTCTCATTCCTAGTTTCAAAATATTTCTTTCCGTAAAGTTTAAACTTTAAGCAGCTTGGGTGAGGAACTGCCACCCCAAAGGAAAGTTTGCCATATATTCTTTACTTTGAATTAAGAAGCATGCACCAGCACTTCAAACACACACACACCCCTCCCTCTTCACAATCACAGACACACAGCAAAGTCAATCAAACCCCTACTTGAGCCAGCCAGGTTTTCTTTTTCCTTGGAGGCCAGGGAAGGGCCTCCCTCCAAGCAAGGCAGATAGTTTCTCTCTCCCTCCCTGGCCTCCACAGCACTGTGGGAAAGGAGAGGGCAGACAGGGCCTTGGCTTATCTGCAGAAGGAAATGGCTCCTAAATGAGCCAGGCGGCCATCTTATTTCAGCCAGGCAGCCCTCTTATTTCCATCATTCCAATCTATTTGAGACAGGAGGGAGGGGGGAGAGCGACGCTACTGAGCATGCTCCATTTAGGAGTTATGAGTCCGTAATCACTTTAATGGGGCAAAGAAATGTTCATTAAAAAACAATGGAAGCTAATTTTGAAAAAAGAAAACCCATTCCACCAACTAGAAGGACAGGGAGACAAGATCCCACCACTGGTTTGAAGGGTAAGGGTCCCAATTCGGAGATTTTAGTGAGCAAAAAAATCATCGCCACCCAGAAATAGAAAGCCATTTTGAGCCAGAGAGGTTTTCCCCATATTGGTACTTTGAACTGCCATCCTGCCCTCAATATTTCACAAATCTTCTTGAAACACGCAGGGTATGTAAAACCAGCATTTCTTTCTGGCAGGTCTCCATTTCAGAAAGATTGGTGAAACTTTTTCCATTTTATGAGCGTCAGAATGACCCACCCCCAATTTCGGCCTTAGCATGGTAGAATGCTCTTTTCACTGATCGCCTATAACACAGGGAAACACTCCCGTGTTTCCCTGTAATATTGTGTCAATCAGCTTTGACCTGTTGATGCTTTTAGTACACACAGAGTTTGGATTCATGAACTTATTGCAATATGTATGGAGAAACAGGCATCTATAGAATCACTGGAAAACCCCTGATATTTGGCGGATGTCCTGCACATTTTTAAATGAGCCATTTGGTGGCTCTCCACATCATGATTGGTTAAGCTGTTTAACACACTTTATTGCCTCTGTGATTTATTGCCTGATGAGGACACTTAAACAAGGCTGAGAGCCTCTTTGGGACTTCTTGAGCTGGTACATATTTTATGCTGGTTTCAAATAAATCAATGTCTGTTACAGCCTAAAAAATAGGAGCATTGGAAAGAACATTGTGGAGAACTATTTCCGGAGCTTTGCATTCTGCTTCATGCATAAAGCAAGAGAACTTTATTAACAGAGAAGTATGTGCATGTGAACCTTTAAGCTCCTTTTTCATCATTTTAGTGACGAATGGATATGGAGCCCTGTGATTCTCCCGTACATTTTCTAAAATAAGCCATAATGTTTGTATAATGTTTCCACAAAGCAGTGTCAAGATTCCATTTAACTAATTCACCTCTTCACTGAATAGGTAGCCTTTCTGCATGCATGGGACTAATTGCATACATGATATATTCATTAGGGATATTTATTTATTGCATTTTTATACCGCCCAATAGTTGAAGCTCTCTGGGTGGGTCACAAAAACTAAAACCTTTCAAAGAATAAAACTACAGCATAAAAACATGATATACAATACAATATAAAAGTACAACCAGGATAAAATCAGCAGCAGTGCAGAAATACAAATTTAAAATACAAATTTAAAACAGCATAGTTAAAATTAATTTATAGACTGTTAAAATACTGAGAGAATAAAAAAGGTCTTCACCTGGCATCTGAAAAAATATAGTGTAGGTGCCAGGCGAATCTCCTTAGGGAGCTCATTCCACAGTCGGGGTGCCACAGCAGAGAAGGCCCTCCTCCTGGTAGCCACCTGCCTCACTTCCTTTGGCAGGGGTTCACAGAGAAGGACCCCTGAGGATGACCTATATCAATAATAGTGATATTCTTTGCCAGTAATATCACTAATATTAGCATATTTCACTTCCCTCAGAATTCTTAAGATATTTTGCCCTGATTTTTTTAAAATTAGGCAAAATTGAGTAGAAACCAAAATAAGCTTTCAGAAAATGTCTTACAAAAGAAATGCATAAGAAACAGCAAAAATAGATAAGAGTACTTTGGAGGGCTGACGAAACAAGAGAACAGCTCTAAGGGCTAAATGAGTAGAAGTTCCTTGAAAAGTCTACTGCAGGTATGTGCTACATTTTTTCAAACCTTTCTACACAACCAAAAAGCTCAAAAGTAGTTTTTTAAAGCATTTGATCCAGACATACATTGCAATCCTATGTGTGTCTACTCATAAGTAAATCTCATTGAGATTAGTGGGGCTTATTCCCAGGGAACTGGGTATAGTAAGTGTGCTTTACAGAATTTGGGGTGGGCAGGTTCAGAAGTCATCATCTTCTATTTGTGGCCCTCCCATATTTAATTGGGTCCAGTGGTGAAGGAATGAGAACAAATAGACACCTAGGCATAGGTGAGATAACAAATTGGCCACAACTTTATTGACTTAGTTGAATAGGCTTGGTGCATAGGGCATGGAGCCTGTAACTGGCCAGCCCACCTGCTGACTGATACCCCTTCCTGACCTACATGCGAGGAGCACTGTTGGTGAATAGAAGGGCCAGGGGCACACCATTGTGCAGGCCATTAATGTGAACCACTTTCCACCACCATGAATGTGGCCAGCTCACAGCCCCCACACTGGTCTGGTCTTGGTTCCACGTCCCCAAGAATCCTTTTGGGAATCCTCACCATGGGGGAGCAGGGAGCCCAATCCCGCTCCCCCTCACCAATGGATCCAGCCCAATGCCTATCATGCTTACATAAACTGTGACAGATGTTACAAAATGAAGCATCCACAAATAAATTACTGATAGTCCAGATCAACTTATTTACAATGGACTTAGGCCACAGCTAGACCTAAGGTTTATCCTGGGATCATCCAGGGTTCGCCCCTGCCTGAGCACTGGACCCGAAGGATGTTAACAACTACAGGCCGGTGGCTAATATCCCCTTCCTGGACAAGGTGCTTGAGCGGGTGGTTGCAGGACAACTCCAGGCACCCTTGAATGAAACGGATTATCTAGATCCATTTCAATCGGGTTTTAGGCCTGGTTTTGGAACAGAAACTGCCTTGGTCGCCCTTTGGGATGACCTCTGTCGGGAGAGAGACAGGGAGAGTGCGACCCTGTTGGTTCTCCTGGACCTCTCAGCGGCCTTCGATACCATCGACCATAGTATCCTTCTGGATAGGTTGTCTGAGCTGGGAGTTGGAGATACTGCGTTGCAGTGGTTCCGCTCCTACTTGGATGGCTGATTCCAGAAGGTGGTGCTGGGGGATTATTGCTCTGTGCCGTGGCTCCTAAGCCATGGGGTTCCGCAGGGCTCTATCTTATCCCCTATGCTGTTTAACATATACATGAAGCCGCTGGGGGAGGTTATCCGGAGATGTGGACTGAGGTGTCATCAATATGTGGATGATACCCAGCTCTACCTTTCCTTTTCATCAAATCCAGGTGAGGCAGTGACTGTTCTGAACCAGTGCCTGGGCACAGTAATGGACTGGATGAGGGCTAACAAACTGAGACTCAATCCAGACAAGACGGAGGTACTGTTAGCGGATGGTTCATCTGTCCGGCGAGGTGATGTTTGCCCTGTCCTGGACGGGGTTGCACTCTCTCTAAAGGATTGGGTCCGCAGTTTGGGGGTGCTCTTGGATCCAGAACTGTCACTTGAGGCACAGGTGAACTCAGTGGCAAAGAGCACCTTTTATCAGCTTAGGTTGATATAACAACTACGCCCTTATCTGGACAGAGATAGCCTAGCTACAGTTATCCATGCTCTGATAACCTCTCGTTTGGATTACTGCAATGCGTTATACGTGGGGCTGCCTTTGAAAACGGTCCGGAAGCTTCAGCTGGTACAAAACAGGGCAGCCCGTTTACTAACAGGGACTGGCCGGCGAGATCACATTACACCAGTCCTTTTACAACTTCATTGGCTGCCAGTCCAGGTCCGGGCCCGAATCAAAGTGCTGGTATTGACATTTAAAGCCCTAAACGGTTTGGGGCCAGGTTATTTGAAGGAACACCTCCTCCCATATGTACCTACCCAGACCTTAAGATCATCTACAGGGGCCCTTCTCCGTGAGCCCCTGCCAAAGGAAGTGAGGCAGGTGGCTACTAGGAGGAGGGCTTTATCCGCTGTGGCACCCGGGTTGTGGAATGAGCTCCCCAGAGAGGTCCACTTGGCGCCTACACTGTACTTCTTTCGTCGCCAGCTGAAGACCTTTTTATTCTCCCAGTATTTTAACACTTAATTTTAACTTAAATTTAAATTTTACTGTTTTAACTCTGCATTTTAATTTTATATCAATTTTGCTGCGTGGTTTTTATTCTGGTTATGCTTTTTATATTGTATTTTGTATTTGTGCTTTTAACCTGTTGATTGTTTTACTATGATTTTAATTTTTGGGAACCACCTAGAGAGCTTCGGCTATTGGGCAGTATAGAAATGTAATAAATAAATAAATAATAAATAAATAAATAAATAAATAAATAAATCCCCTGTGTGTCACCTAGATGAACAGGTTTGACCCCTGGACGATCCACGGATAAACCTTAGGTCTAGCTATGGCCTCTATCTAGAAATGGGGAAGGCAAAAAACCTGCACAGTCTTTGCCAATTGGTATGCAGGTAAAATTCCTTTTCAGCCTCATTAACTGGTGACTACTTCTGCCACTGCTAGACATATTACAACTGGGAGTGGGTGGGTGGAAAGTCAGCAACTGCAATCCTGGAGCCTCCTGGGAGGTCTGCCTTTAGGAGCCTCAGGTTGAACTGGAGTCAGGAGAAATCTCACTCTTTGGCCCCACCCCATCAATGCACTGATTGGCTCAGCTGTCCCCTTTTGGAAAAGAGAGGATGCAGCTGAAGCTGTGCAGCTGCTCCTCACCAGCCTCTCTCCTTTCACTGTTGGCCTGCTCACTTCCATAAATCACAGCTCCCCATTAAGGGAGCATATCACTGATTTTTATCTTGTGTAGGAGAGTTCACAGTCTCACTCTAAAGGTGATAACCCTTTCTTCCTTCTGACACTGGTGGCTCAGGGTGCATTGACAATCAGTAAGTAATCATACCATAAATCTACTCTTCCTTCTAAGCTGGGACAAAAATAGCTTAGGTTTAGGAAGTCACATTGCTTAATATATATATATATATATATATATATATATATATATATATATTCCTTTTGCCTCAGTATTCTCGAGTAATTAATAGAATGTAATATTTTGGGAAATCATGTGCAGTTTTGTTTGTGTTTCTTTAGAACACCCTCAACTTCACCATAAAGTACCTTGTGTCTTTTTCTTCCCCAGGACTTAGTTGGTCCCTCAATTCAATGCTAAGTTTATGAGATGTTATGTCCTGGTGGTTTCCTGAGGGATGCTCCAGTAGTAATATATTGCAGTGCTTTTGCCACCTTTTTTTTCCTGGAAGAGTTGTCTGTTTCACTGAAACTATTTTTTCCCAAATGCAAGAAGGAATATGATTCCTCCAAACAACATTTTGAATATTGTGGTACCTGACACTTTTAGGATCACTTGAGGAGAAAGCCAACTGGAGAACTGGGGCAGAATATTGTGCTTCCAGAATGTTCAGAGATGAAAGGTAGCATTGATCTTGGCCCAAGAAAGTAATGACCTACTTCCATTCAGAAACTACTGAGGAGTTCAGTACTAGTGGGGATTGTACTAGGTCTCATCTCCTAGAGCACACTTGTTCTGTGCTAACAAAAGATGTCTCTAACATGTAAGAGAAGGAGTATTCCTTGAATTGTGAAATTGCAGAGGACTGGCAAGCAACCAAGGCATGAATAAAATGAACGACACAACAGATTTGCAATATTTAATCAAGTTTTCAGCGATCACAAATCTTGCAACACATTCCATAATGATGAAAAAGCATGCTATACAGAAACTAGCCGAGCCAATATTTAAAGCCTTTTTAATTTAACAGAACCCATTTTTACAGTATTCATGATATGTTGTTGGCTTAACTGCTTGTCACATGATCTCCTGTCCAGATGTGCTGGTGTGTATCTAGGAAGGGAATAGCCAAACCACAGCACTTTCCCATTGCCTGTAGCTTGTTGCTGCAACTCAATCACACACCTCTCCGTTACAGAAGCACCACATTACTATGTGGTATAACAACAATAACACAGGAGGCGGATTAAGTTAACTATAATATTAGCATGCATCTAAAAATGATAATAAAATTATGAAACCATCTAGCTCAGATTAATTTGTCAGTCTAGAGACATCATCCAATATAAAAACCTCAAAGTATGTGCTTATTTCAAATCTTCCTGACTTTCCCTCCTCACCTGCAATTGAAGCCCCACACTTAACAAAGAAGTCTCCTTTCAGTTTTTTCAGCAAAGCAGCCAGGCCTTTTGCTTTGCTCTCAGGGCTGTACTATACAATGTTAAATGCCTTCCTTACAGAAGCCTGTTCAGCTCAGCTTGCTATTATACTGAATGAAATGGACACTGGGCTGCAGTTCCACTGGGCAGTAGTCCTTGGCCGGAGACCAGATGTTATTCTGTGAGAGAACTGGGTGATGGAGTCAACATGGCCTGTGGTTTACGCACCATTTACTTCGTCCCACCGTCATCTCAGGTTAAACAAGTTTTACAGATTTTTGAAGTGCTACAGACATGATAGTGGGCAGGAATACCAAAAGCAATGATGGATCTGTCATACAATTTCCAACTGTTGTGGGTGGGGGAGCAGCAATTATGTGTCTCCACCCTTTGTTTTCTCCCAGTTCCACCACTATACTCTCCTGGGCAGATACTGATCTCACAACATTTCAAATATCCTTGCCCTGTGAATTCAAGCAAAGCAGAATTATTATTTTTAGAAAGGCAAGTTAAAAAGTGCTCCTAATTAGGTCCTCAAAGGACATTAATTAAATTGTTTACCACTCACTGGAGTTCACCATTTGCCTCAGAGATCAAAGAGTTATGTTTTCCTCCTTTGTTTGTTTGTTCCTTCTGGCCCAGTTGAAAAAGAATTTTTATCAGTGTAAGTTGTTCGAAAAGGGCTGATGAGACCAAATTATTTAGGATGGTTAAAACAAAAAGGGATTGTGAAGAACTCCAAAAGGATATCTCCAAACTGGATCCAGGTAAGCTATGTAAGCAAATGTCGTCATCATCATCAGTTTATTGTGCTAGCCGAAGGCCATGACAAATACATTCATAGAAGAGCATACAACTATAAAAGTACACAATAGTTTCAAATCACCAAGAGAACCATACAGGCAGCCTTAAATTTACTATGACTAAAGCTCTCATTTCGCTCAGCACTCTGAGGCCATAGCTAGACCTAAGGTTTATCCTGGGATCCTCCAGGGTTAGCCCCTGCCTGAGCACTGGATCCCCTATGTGTCACCTAAATGAACAGGTTTGACCCCTGGCCGATCCAGGGATAAACCTTAGGTCTAGCTATGGCCTGAGTCTCCATGGCAGTTTATAGCAATTTTATCTAGTTCTCTCTTCCTAATCTTTTTCGCTGCCAGTGCAAACAGGACCACTTTATGAGTGACATAAGTGTTGGTATCGCTAAGGAGGAAGAGAACTGTTTCTGCTTGGGCATTCCTGCCTCCATATGTCAGCAATGGTTTCAAGAGTCTCTCTCTTGGTGTAAGCAAATGTGGATCAATGTAAGCAAGTGCAAAGTGATGTATGTTGAGAGAGAAAAAACAACTAAACACATATACTGATGGGAACTGAGCTAGCCCAACCTTCATCAGTGAGCAAAATCAAATAGGGGGTGAGCCAGGTGCCTGGGTCAAAGAAGCTGGCATTGGGTAAAGATAGCCCAAAATAGCCTCAAAGCCAAGGGAAAACATGCTCCAAAAGAGAAAAAAAGACTCTTTGGCCTTAACTAGACCAGGCTATATCCCGGGGTGAACCCCAGGATCGTCCCTGTGCATCCACATGAAGCACAGGGGATCCCGGGATCAGGATATAGCCCTCCCCTTTGGGCCTGCTTTTTCCATGGTCCCGGGCTGAGCCCGAGACCGCGGAACGTCTGGCCCATTTCCGCAGCTTGACCCCGCTCTGTGGGATTACTCGCATGGAGCCAGGAGCTGCGCCCATCTGGGTTAGGGTGGGGGGAGCGGAGAAATGAAATGAAATTTTAAAAAGCACCTACCTTCAGAGCACGAGCGTTCGTGCGCTCCTCTCCCTTTAAAAATAAAAATGGCGGGTATGACGCCTCTCTTCTTGAGGTTGTTGCGCCTTACATGTAAACGGGGGAGAGATCAAGTGTTAATCCCAATGCAAGGTCTCCCCACCTCTCCCCAGAACAAAAGGTAGGTCTAGCTAAGGCCTTTGTCTCTCAAAAGGGAGGCAAGAACCAGTCTACTTCTCAGGCAGCAAAACTCTCTGCCCTCTAGGAAAGCCAGGCCTGCTTATGAACTAAAGTTTCACTCCCATTCAATTCCGTAGCTTCCTTGTGATGTGGTAGGGTCTGGTCATGCTGAGGGGATTGCTTGTCCGTACATGTACACACACACACACACGTCACAGAAATTCTTAGCTGCTTGCTGCTTCTGCTTTTAATCCACATAGCAGTTATTCCCTCCTCCCCCTCCCCTCACACTCACCATTCCGAGTGCCATGTTTTTATTTATTTATTTATTTATTTATTTATTACATTTTTATACCGCCCAATAGCCGAAGCTCTCTGGGCGGTTCACAAAAATTAAAATCATCATAAAACAACCAACAAGTTAAAAATACAAATACAAAATACAATATAAAAAGCACAACCAGGATAAAACCACGCAGCAAAATTGATATAAGGTTAAAATACAGAGTTAAAACAGTATAATTTAAATTTAAGTTAAAATTAAGTGTTAAAATACTGAGTGAATAAAAAGGTCTTCAGCTGGCGACGAAAGGAGTACAGTGTAGGCGCCAGGCGGACCTCTCTGGGGAGCTCATTCCACAACCGGGGTGCCACAGCGGAGAAAGCCCTCCTCCTAGTAGCCACCTGCCTCACTTCCTTTGGCAGGGGCTCACGGAGAAGGGCCCCTGTAGATGATCTTAAGGTCCGGGTAGGTACATATGGGAGGAGGCGTTCCTTCAAATAACCTGGCCCCAAACCGTTTAGGGCTTTAAATGTCAATACCAGCACTTTGAATCGGGCCTGGACCTGGACTGGCAGCCAATGAAGTTGTAAAAGGACTGGCGTAATGTGATCTCGCCAGCCAGTCCCTGTTAGTAAACGGGCTGCCCTGTTTTGTACCAGCTGAAGCTTCCGGACCGTTTTCAAAGGCAGCCCCACGTATAACGCATTGCAGTAATCCAAACGAGAGGTTATCAGAGCATGGATAACTGTAGCTAGGCTATCACTGTCCAGATAAGGGCGCAGTTGGTATATCAGCCTAAGCTGATAAAAGGTGCTCTTTGCCACTGAGTTCACCTGTGCCTCAAGTGACAGTTCTGGATCGAAGAGCACCCCCAAACTACGGACCCGATCCTTTAGGGAGAGTGCAACCCCGTCCAGGACAGGGCAAACATCACCTCGCCGGACAAATGAACCACCCGCTAACAGTACCTCCGTCTTGTCTGGATTGAGTCTCAGTTTGTTAGCCCTCATCCAGTCCATTACCGTGCCCAGGCACTGGTTCAGAACAATCACTGCCTCACCTGGGTTTGATGAAAAGGAAAGGTAGAGCTGGGTGTCATCCGCATATTGATGACACCTCAGTCCACATCTCCGGATAACCTCCCCCAGCGGCTTCATGTATATGTTAAACAGCATAGGGGATAAAATAGAGCCCTGCGGAACCCCATGGCTTAGGAGCCACGGCACAGAGCAATAATCCCCCAGCACCACCTTCTGGAATCGGCCATCCAAGTAGGAGCGGAACCACTGCAACGCAGTACCTCCAACTCCCAGCTCAGACAACCTATCCAGAAGGATACCATGGTCGATGGTATCGAAGGCCGCTGAGAGGTCCAGGAGAACCAACAGGGTCGCACTCTCCCTGTCTCTCTCCCGACAGAGGTCATCCCACAGGGCGACCAAGGCAGTTTCTGTTCCAAAACCAGGCCTGAAACCCGATTGAAATGGATCTAGATAATCCGTTTCATTCAAGAGTGCCTGGAGTTCTCCTGCAACCACCCGCTCAAGCACCTTGCCCAGGAAAGGGATATTAGCCACCGGCCTGTAGTTGTTAACATCTTCCGGGTCCAGATTAGGCTTCTTCAGGAGTGGTCTAATTACCGCCTCTTTTAAAGAGGCCGGCACCACTCCCTCTCTCAAGGAGGCATTGAGCTTCCTTAGGCTTTCATTAGCAAGAAAAAAATATTTTTAAAAAAGTAAATTATTTTTTTTTAAAAGAAAAGCTATTCCATCAAATATAAGCTCAAAGGAAAAGGAAATCATCAGGATTTTAATTAGGTAAGCCCTCATATGATCACAAAGGGTGGACAAAAAAATGCCAAGGTTTTAACAAACACTTTGGCCAAAGGAGTTTTTTCTACTTTAAACTGCCTTCCTTCCCTCAATCTTTCACCAACCTTCTTGAAATGATCAGGTAATGTAAAACCAACATTTCTTTCTGGCACATGTAAATTTCAGGAAGATTGGTGAAACATTTTATGAATTTTTATTTTATGAATGTTAGAATGACCAACCCCGATTACCCCTTTATCATGTTAGAATCCTTTTTTTCCTGACAAACCTTTAAGGACACATCTCTGCGCGTCCTTAAATATTATGCCAGTACTTTATTGTCTTCACTGGACCTTGGTACATACCTGGGCCCAACTCAAAGTTCTGCTGTTAACCTACAAAGCCAGTCACAGCTTGGGCAACAGTATCTGAAGGATCATCTCTTCCTTTACATTCCTATCTCAAGTGTCCTTGCATGCCGACGCATAGCAGATTGCTCCTTTGAAGTGGGACGTTTCAGTAGTAGAGAAGTCTGCCTGGGACCTACCTGATTATCTTTTCTGTGCCAGGCAAAAGCTTTTTTATTATTATTGTTATTCTCTCCAATCTTTCCTCTATATTTCTGTGGCTATCTTGTTTTTAACTAGTTTTATGTCTGTCATACTTTACATTTTCTTGTTATGCCTGCTTTAGCCTCTGCTGCTTTTAAGTGATTGCTAATCTTCATTTATTGATTTATTTTATTGGTTTTGATTTGATTATTATTTTTTTGGATTTTTTTTGGTGTGTTTTTATTTTATTATATGCTCCCCTGAGAGAAATCCCTGGGATACTATATCTATTAGATATAGAGCAACTATATGTGGTTGCTCTCCCACACTAGAGGCATTCAAGAGGCAGCTGGCCAAGCATCTGTCATGGATGCTTTAGGGTGGATTCCTGCATTGAGCAGGGGGTTGGACTCGATGGCCTTGTAGGCCCCTTCCAACTCTGCTATTCTATGATTCTATGATTCTATGAACTAATAATTAGAAATAAAATAAGCAGTCAGAAAATGACTTATGTCACACCTATTTGTGATGTGGAAATTATCAGACATACAGTGACTCTTGTGGACCCTTTACTGCACAAGTGCATTTGAACATTTGCATATTACAAAGCACACAATCTATGACCACCTCCTAATTGCTTCCTTCCACATTTCACTCATTATAGAAGAACTTGAGTAAGGAAAAAATAGCCCATGGACAATTGTCCTTGGGCATTTTTAAAATTTTTATTTTTATTTTTATTGTGGGTGATGCATCACGTTAAGAAACATTTCTAGGCCCTAAAGCATTATGTTTTACTATAAATTCAAAGATTAAAAAAACCCTAAATTACAGCTGTCATGTTGGTTCAAACTCCACAAATCCAGGACATTGAAAGCTAAGGCTGATGCCTTAACAGACATGCCATATGATCAGTAATAATGTTGTGCAATGTTAAAAATTATGCTTGCTTACAACTTACCCTCCATGCACTTGAAGAGGGGTTTTGAGCATGGAATGAGCCTGAGCTTAAAACAAGCTAACTGATTCTGATCCTAGTCTAGAAAAAATTAAGGTGTTTTAGCCAAGCCCATTCAGAACTGAGCCTAGAGAAGCTTGTCTAAACAATTTTGGGAGACTTTTCAACTCAAAATAATAATCTCTGGCACTTGAAAACTGTCTTACACTTAACCATCTTTAAGGTATTCATTTCTTAAAAGTTCCAAACATCCATTTCTCTAAGATGGACACAAATATGCCGTTCACCATCAAAGAAGATCAAAAGGTTTTGGAAATTAAAGTCTTAAACTGAGAAACTGCCTCAATTTGTGACATTACTGGGGTACTATGTTAGTTCTGTTTTATTCCCATGTCGTGCTTCTTCATTTTTCATGATTTATGCCTTTGAGCACCAATCTCATGAGCACCCCTATGCTCAAGGCCTGTTCAAGGCTAGTTTGATGGTTGATAATGGAAGATTTACATCCCTAATTTTCTGTCGTTATCAACAGCACTTGCACAGCAACTGAGTGAGACACAATCTTGATGTTCACAATCTTCCACACTATGGTGAGATGTACTATATTTCTATTTAAATTATAATAATTCTTTCTAAATTTGCATCTCTACATATAAATTAGCATATGCAAATTGATGACCTTTTCCGTTTGGTGATAGATTTCCTCTTTTTTTGGCGATTGATAAGTGGTCACCCTAGTGGGAGGGGAAGCCTATTATATTCTCTAACCACACAAACACACACACGGAACACAAAATACAAAATTCAACAGTTTCATAGCATATTTTTGTATGTGTGTGCTCTTTTCTTTTTCTTTTTAATATACTTAATTTTGAGCCTCCAATAGAGGATATAAGTAATTGTTTTTGAACCCACAAGCACACTGCAAATCACAGAACAAATACAGAGTAAGGAATGCTTCTAACCAATAGGAATGATTAGGTTTGCTTGGACAACAAAAAGCTTTTGATACTAATGCTTGTATTGCATGGATGGGACTAGGTGAAGATGACATCAGATGCCTTTGTTATCAGGCATAGCAAATTAGAAATTTTACATGTGTCCTGTGCTACAAATGTCCCAATCCCATTCAAATCACCAACACAAGGAACTCATATGCAGGCAGATCCATGTATACCTTGTATTGCCTGTTGAACCTTGGCTGTTGAATTCAGGGTCCACACAAGAGTTGCCATGATGGTATGATGTGATGGTGAATGTGATAATGATGGTGATGATGGTGATTTAAATTTGTTTGCTGTCTTTCCACCAAATGCAGCTAAAATTGGCTAGCAATTGATTTTTAAAACAAGAGTAGATATGCCTCCCAGCAGCGCCCTTACTACAGAGCAGCAGCAGCAGGATTTCTCCTAGTACAAAAGGAGAGCGGGAAAGAGAAGTCTGAAGTCTGGGTTGTAGTCTGGGTTGTATTCACTGTCCCAGGATACAACACATTCCAGAGTTCATCTCAGGACAGGCAGCCACCACCTTAACTTAGGCTGCAAGAAAGCTTGTCCATTGTAAGCAGTTTCCGTCTGACATATATCTGCTTTTTTCTTCTTATAAGTTGAGTTTCCCATGACCTGAACAGCCTCCTCTGGGGCCTTGATGGTCAATTAGTGTGTGTGAGTGTGTATAAGAGAGGAGGGGCTGCTTCTCCATAGTTCTATTGGACACCCCTGGACAACTCTGGCTGAGCAAATTACTACAAACTTAAGAATGAAAAATAAGCAGCAAAGCTGGATGGCCAGGAAAAAAAGTTGCTCTTTTCCTGACAGAAATAACAATATTCAGTGCTGCATTATGTAATGATGCTCAGAGACTGAAATGTTCATTAATTAAATTTTCATTTTCCCCCATAATCTGCATTGTCATCAAAATGAAAAGTGTTGGATCCTTTGCTTCACAGCCTGTCAGATAGAAGTAGTCCTGCTGACTGACATCTCTCATCTTTCTGATCTGCTCTACTTGGGTTGTAGCACATCTCAAATCCTTGTTTCCATCTTCTCCATTTCTCTGCAATATTTCTTTCTAATTCCAACTGCTACTGCTGCTGGTGTTCCCCAGAACTGATTCCCTCCATGGGATACTTTTATTCCATCTATCATTATAGAATTGACTCTGATTTTACATGGATCCCATCTGGGGATAATAACAAAATAACTCACAGTTCTGCCCAACATTTTCCATTGTAGGATGGTTCGCCTCACCCTGCCTATCACTGCTTCATGAGCTGAAACTGTGTGCCCTGCCAAGAAGTTTACCAGACTACAGGAGTTAATGGACATAGAATCATAGAATCATAGAATAGCAGAGTTGGAAGGGGCTTACAAGGCCATTGAGTCCAACCCCCTGCTCAATGCAGGAATCCATGCTAAAGCATCCCTGACAAATGGTTGTCCAGCTGCCTCTTGAAGGCCTCTAGTGTGGGAGAGCCCACAACCTCCCTAGGTAACTGGTTCCATTGTCGTACTGCTCTAACAGTCAGGAAGTTTTCCTGATGTCCAGCCGGAATCTGGCTTCCTGTAACTTCAGCCCATTATTCCGTGTCCTGCACTCTGGGAGGATCAAGAAGAGATCCTGGCATAAAAACAAGAACCGGAGCTAATATTAATAATACATCCTCCAGATAAAGAAATGCTTCCTTCTCAATTCCCCTGATAAATGGACTATAGCCTCCTATCTTTCTTTCCTTATGATGAAAAAAGGCAGAAAAGAATATACACACAAATAATAAAAGCAAGTAATCATTATGCAAATACTTACAACTATAATTCTTTTTTAAAAATCTAAGAATGAAAATACTAAGAAGGTTAAAAGTTCCAAAAAGCAGTAACGAATAAAATAACTAAATCCGAAAACAATTTTTAAAAGCTGAATTAAAAACTGTTATTCACTAACAGCCTCGTGTGGTGCAGAGCGGTAAAGCAGCAGTTTCTGCAGCTGAAACTCTCCCCACGGCCTGAGTTCGATCCCAGCGGAAGCTGGTTTCAGGCAGCTGGCTCGGGTCAACTCAGCCTTCCATCCTTCCGAGGTCAGTAAAATGAGTACCCAGTTAGTTGGGGGAAAGGTAATCATGGCCGGGGAAGGCAACAGCAAACCACCCCGCTATAAGGCCTGCCAAGAAAACGTTAGCGAAAGCTGGCGTCCCTCCAAGAGTCAGTAATGACTCAGTGCTTGCGCGAGAGGTTCCTTTCCTCCTCCCTATTCACTAACAATTCATTTTATAAATGATAATAGGATACCATATTTCACTCAGATTTTCAAAAATTTACCAAAGAACATATTTATAAATTAGTCTTACTGTGACAGTTAATAATAACCCTCTCTCAAAATATCTTTTGCAGATAACATTTTTCATGACGTTTTCTTTTTGATCAAATGGTAATTAAATATCAAGCATTTCTGGGATTGTACAACCATCTTCCAAAATTCTTTTGATGCAGCCACAAGCCTCAGGGTCCCTGGGGTGGGGGTAGGGGCGGCAGCAGCAGTAGCCCCTACCCCACGTGCAGACCCTGAGAAGCCTGCCTGCCCCTTCACCACCCAAGGAAAGTGAGCAAGCAGAGAACAGGGAAGCACCTGAGGCCTGCAGACTCTCTGCCTGCCCCCTTACAGTCCCAGCATGAGGCCAGCTGAAGCCAGACCCTACTAGGGCGTGAGAAGAGGGCCCTTATCTACTACTTCTCAGCAATGCAGTCACAAATGTGAAACAGCCATAGCTATTATTCAGTATCATTTGGGAATCTAGGATGATGGCGTGAATCCTGAAACAAAAAGACATGGGCGGAGTTGCCAACAAATGATTACGAATATGGAATAAAAAGGATATCACACTAAGAGGTTCATCAGACAAGCATTTTATTGCACGCTCGCTACAGCCCACTTACAGATGTGTGTGCATCCCTTAGACAATGACGTCCACCTCCCGTGCACCTCTCGTTCTGTCTGCTCATTTTTCCATTGAAAAATAGATACCCCAAAATCCAACTTTTTTTTTAAAAAAAAAAAAAAGAATGTGCCACAATTTCCTGCTCTGGGCTGGAAAAGAGGTGCTATCAAAGCGCCTCCTGAATGGGGCACGTGGTCTTTGCTTATTTCCTCTTTCTCGTCTAGGAAGAGAGAGGAAGTTATGAGGGACAGAAGCAGAGGTGGAGAAGTGACAGTAAGGAAATGCGATTTCCCCCCATGTGATGACGCTCTATGAAAGCAGTATATCGAATGTGGTTTGTGCCCACAAAAATCTGTGAGTGCCCAGTAACAAGCATGCAATAAAACGCTTATCTACACTACTCATGGATTTTTGTGGGTCCTTTTGACAATGACATCTGTCTCCTGCACACCTCCCGCCCCTTCTGGCCTTCTTCGTGCAACAAAGAAAGAGCCTGGTAAAGCTGAATTATTTCTGAGTTGGATCTTGCTGCTATCTCCTGCTGTGTGCATGAAAGAGCATGACAAGTGAACGTTGTTTACTTCCTCTTTCAAGAGAGGAAGTAATGTGGGACAATAGTGCGGGCAGAGAAGCGACAGTTAGGAAATGTGATTTTCCCCATGTGATGAAGCTCTAGTTCTAGCCCCAGTCACCCCAGTAGAGCTCCTGTATCTTAGAGCAGAGGTAGGGAACCCAGGTGGGGAGGGGCTTCCCCTTCTCCCGCCAGGGCAAGGAGAACTGTGGGGTGAAGTGTGTGTGTGTGTGTGTGTGTGTGTGTGGTGGAGAGAGAGAGAGAGAGAGGCCTTAGCTACTCCTACCTTTTGTTCCGGGGGAGAGGAGGGGAGACCTCGCGTTGTGAATAATGCAACATCTCACCTTCGTTTACATGTAATGCACAACAACCTCAAGAAGAGAGGCCCACCATTTTTAAAATTATTATTAAAGGGCTGGCAGTGCAAGAGCGCTCCAGCAGAAAGGTAAGGGTGTTGTTGTTGTTTTTGGTTTTTTAAAAAATACTTTCCCCACTCTCTCTGCCCAAATCCTGATGGGCGCAGCACTCTTGAGCAGCGCTGCACCCCATGCGCGGCTCCTGGCTCTGTGCAAGTAATCGCACGGAGCCGGCTCAAGCCGCAGCAACGGGCCACAACTTCCATGGAAAAAGTGGGCCCAAAGTGTAGGGCTGTATCCTGCAGCCAAGGAGGGTTGACCACTGCCTGATTCTGGGATCTGAACGCACAGGGATGATCCCGGGGTTCACCCCGGGATAAACACTGGTCTAGCTAAGGTCAGGGGGAGAGAGAGAGAGAGAGAGAGAGCATGTGGAGTGGTGGTGATCATCTTGAGAAAGAGTATGGAGTGACTCAATGTCAGTTCCCCTCTCCTTCCTTAGACAATGGGCTTGTCTACACCTGCCATTTATCCTGGGGTGGTCACGAGGTCATCCCTGTGTGTCCAAATGATGCACAGCTGATCCCAGCGTGAACCAGGGATGAGCACTCAGTTCTCCTGGGATAGCTGGGACTGCCTTTCCCCCTTTTTTCCTGCCATCTCAGAACCACCCTAAGCTCCATGGGCAGTGTGGCTCTCCCTCTCTGAGTCCTCCCTCTTCCCCATGAGTACTGGGGCTCAGGAAATGGGCACAGAGTTGTGCAGGGAAAGTCTGTGGGCATTGGGGGTGAGGGGGAGAGCATTTTTGCTGTCCACACAATTGCACAAATGTCTCCTCTTTCTTTTAAAAAAGTCATCCCGGAATATCCCTCGTTACTTCCAGGACAAGTTGCTGGCATATGGCCCCTGAGGGACGATCCCAGGAATGGAAAACTTTGTTTGTCCCTCCCCACTCCCCAAAGGGCTGCAGGTGTAGATGAGCCCAGTGACTCAACAGACAGTAGAATAGCAGATATGTCCCTCAGCTCCATATTAGGAACTCCATCCTCTATTGTACAACTGTTTGTCATGGAGCTTGCCAGATATAGGAGCTTGGGACAGGTAGGTTAGCAACCCCATGGAGTAAAAGCTGGGAGCATCTTGGTCATTGCTGCTGGTCATGGAGTCGACATCCTTCATGGCGTGTTATTGGAGTGAATTGTGGGTTGATGTTGTGGTTTTGTGTCTCTAGTGTCATGACTAGGCCTGTTCCCCTTAGGCTGGGGGAAGGAATTCTGAAGCAGGAGAGGCAGCATCAGAAATATTCCATGCTATATTGGGAGTGGAGGAGGTGACTCTCATGGGATCTTCACCAGCTGGAAATAAACTTTCTCCAGACCTTATCCCTGAAAGTGTAAACAAAACAAAGTCTGGGAAAGCAGTATTCTTCCAAAGGGGAGGGCACTGAAAGGCTAGCTGATCCTAGAGTACGCCGCAGACTAAAATGGGTGGAGCTAAAGGAAAGTGAGAGAAGACAGACCCAGGGCAATACTAGACGGGGCTCTAGCGTGCGTTACCTTCCGCAGTCACGTCGAGGCTTCCAGATGATGTTCACCAGGATCCGCCATTATCCTGCGGTGAAGCCTCTTTCTCCCGACTTTAAAAAAGTGAGTTTTAGTGCGCCTTTTCCTGCCATCCCGCGGTAATTCGGAGTACGTGTGGGAGGATGTGAGGTCACTGCGGTCCGCACTGGGCAGGAAAAGGCGTGCTAAGGGGGAGTGGTCAGCGGCTTCGGTCAAGCCGCCTCCGCCATTTGCGCCCAGTCCGCCAGCTGGGGCAGCGCGGCGGAGCGGCTTTTTTTTTATTCCCCCAGTGACAGTTTGCGCAGGAATGGAGGAACGGAAAAGTGGCTGGTGACTCCTTGCGGTGGGCAGCTACCGTGGCCGCATAATGGCGGTGCTGTACACTGCCTGTTAGTGTGGGTACCAGGCTGGCAGAGGGCAGAGCTGTTTGTAGGCTGCTGCCATAGCTACGGCCAGATGTGGGTTGGCTCCTTGGGATGTGGCACAGGGCACAGAGGCGGTCATCGCCGCCGACACCTCAGAGGCATGATGGGAGATGTAGGCACAGAGTGCCCATGCAGAGTGCCCATGCAGATGTAGGGTCAGGAAAAGGTGTGCTTAGGGGAGTGGCCAGCGGCTTCGGTCAAGCCGCCTCTGCCATTTGCGCCCAGTTCGCCAGCTGGGGCAGTGCGGCGGAGCGGCTTTTTTTTAAATTCCCATAGCTACATTTCGCGCAGGACCGGAGGACCGGAAAAGTGGCTGGTGAGCTACTGCGGGTGTGGGTGGGCAGCCAGCTGGAAGGAACCGGCTGGCAGAGGGCAGCAAGCGAGGGTGAGCGGTCATCTTCCAGCGGCCACCCGGCAACAGGTGAAGGAAGCCCCTTTAAAATGGCTCACTACACTCCCCTGCCCTTCGGACTGCATTTGCTAGGGGGTGGAGCAAGGGGTGGTTGGTGTCGGACCTCCGGTGGTGCGGAAAGTAACGAGCCCCGTTCTCTCTGCTTAGCCCCTGAATAGGCATCAGGCATGGGGCCAAAAGGGCGGGGCATGACATGGAGACACCAAGAGATCCTAGATCTGCTGGACATTTGGGGAGAAGAAAGGATTCAGGAGCAGCTGAGGGCTAGCCACCGCAACTTTAATGTGTTCGAACAAGTGGCACAGGAGATGGGCAGGAGAGGCCATGAGCGAACCGCCAAAGAGTGTCGCACTAAAACCAAGGGCTTGCGGTCAGACTACCGGCGTGTGAGGAACCATAATGAGAGATCAGGCAACAATGCCACCACGTGCCCCTACTATCAGAAATTACATTCCATTCTCCGTGGGGATACCACGACGCGCCCCAAACGCGTGGCAGGCAGTCTGAGAATTACTTGGACACAGTCCACACGTGTAACTTCCCGAGCCACTCAGCC
Source organism: Elgaria multicarinata webbii (assembly GCF_023053635.1). Classification (NCBI taxonomy): domain Eukaryota; kingdom Metazoa; phylum Chordata; class Lepidosauria; order Squamata; family Anguidae; genus Elgaria; species Elgaria multicarinata. The sequence goes on from NC_086172.1 coordinate 3,883,563, forward strand.
ACCACCCTCTCTTCCTGTGGGCTCCCAGGACATGTCTGAGGACGCCAGCGAAACCACCTCACTCAGCAGGGATGTGGATGAAGACACATCAGCTGGTGAGTGTGCCCGTCTGGCTCCCCCAGCCCACCCCTACACCTCCCCACCAACTTCGGCAATGGGACTGCAGAGCCACCCCACAGGCTTGCTGGTAGGGGGCGGGAGGTGGGGGCACAAGCACAGCATCCCATGCCAGTGGGAATCCTCTCTTCTCCACGCAAAATGCCTGGAGGAGGGGGGCCTGGAAGGGCTGCATTTGAGGCCCCTGCATCTCTGGAGAGGGGAAGCTGCCCTTCCCCCTACCTCCAATGCTTTCTCCTACATGCCACCAGATGATGAAGAATCCGGCAATGTAGCTGCAGACTCTGCCAGCGAAGCAGGTGAAGGCACCAGCAGCCGGACTGGACTGAACTGCGAGTATGTGCCCACCATACAGCATCCCCACAACCATGGGCATTGATCCTTGGCAGAGGGTGGACTGGCAAACGGTGAGGTATGAGTGTGCTTGGTGACATTGGCCTGACTTTGCCTTGACAGGCCCCCCAAAACCCACTGAAGGTGGCTCCAGGGACAGCCCAGATAGAGGACGTGCTCCTGGTGAGTACTCTGCACTCCTCAGGTGTGCATGTGTGCTCCTGCAACCACTCAGACATGCTGGGGACGTGGCAGCACTAACACACAGGTGTGTGGCCACATGTAGGTAGGCAAGGATCTACACGGCACCCTGGCAGGTGCCCTGTGCTGGATGCCCTGAATGGGGGAAGGTGCAGTTAGTGTGGTGGGTGGGTGTGATTGAACTGCCTTCAGTCCATCACACCAACAGGAGGGGGGCAGTGGGGGAAGAGCTTGGGAAGGAGCCTGCAATTCCCCAGATGCACCAAGGTCGATGCTGTGGGAGTGGGAGTGGGAGTCAGCATTCCTCAGCCATGGGAACGGCTCTCACAGATAACAGAACAGCAGAAGTCTGGGGCTGGAATGCAATGTTGTGAGTTAGCCACCCACCAGCACCACTGCCAGCTGCTTAGTTGCTAAGGGCAGTTCTAGCCGCACAACCACACCCTTTCGCTGCCAGGCAGGAAGGGGCACTTTACCTGCTATGCCCTCTTGTGCAATTGGGCGGCTAGATGTGCAGCAGTGTGCTTGCCCAAGGTGGTGGTGTATCTGTATGGCACTGCACACTCCACCTGATCCTCACCTCCCCTGTTCAGTGCTGCAGCATGTGTCTGAATTGCCAACCTTCTCCACACAGATCCAGGGGTGGCAAACCCCAGGGCCACCCTGTCACCTGCGTCTCGCCTTGCAGAGATTCGCAACCGTCGCTCCCAGAGGAGAGGAGGAGGTGCTGCTCTGGAGATCATGCGCCAGGCAGCAGCAGACAACGCCCGCATCCTCCAAATCCTTGAGCGTGACTCTGAGAACTTCAGCGAATATCTGGACATCGCAAGGCAGCAACTCCAAGTAGATGCTGAAAACGGGGCAGCAATGGTGCGCTGTGTGGATAGGGTAGCCACCTGTCTGGAGGAGCTGGTCGGTGGCATGCGTGGTCTGAGGACTGGCCCTCCTAGGCATAGGGATCGCCCTGTGAGGGCACTGCCTCTTACTGGCCCACAAACTGGTGGAGTGAGAGGCAGGGACCCAGTGAAAGACCTACTCCCTGGCCCACTCTGGGAGGAGGCTCCCGAACCCCCACCCCAGAGGGAGGAGACCCCATCCCTACCCCAGAGGGAGGAAACCCCATCCCCACCCCAGAGGGAGGAGACCCCATCCCCACCCCAGAGGGAGGACACCCCATCCCCACCCCAGCAGCAACCTCTTTGTGCCCCATCCCAGGGGGGGAAAGGCAGGGCAAAAAGCAAGGCAGCCCCACCGGCTGTGGGGCCTTACGGCAGGGATAAGGCAGCCCCACCAGCTGTGGGGCCTTACGGCAGGGCCAAGGCAGCCCCACCGGCTGCGGGGCCTGAGACCAGGGCCAAGGCAGCCCCACCGGCTGTGGGGCCTGAGACCAGGGCCAAGGCAGCCCCACCGGCTGTGGGGCCTCACGGCAAGGGTAAGGCAGCCCCAGCGGCTGGGGGGGCTCAGCCCAGGGCCAAGGCAGCCCCAGCGGCTGGGGGGCCTGAGACCAGGGCCAAGGCAGCCCCACCGGCTGTGGGGCCTGAGACCAGGGCCAAGGCAGCCCCAGTGGCTGTGGGGCCTCACGGCAAGGGTAAGGCAGCCCCAGCGGCTGGGGTTGCTCAGCCCAGGGCCAAGGCAGCCCCAGCGGCAGTGGGGGCTCCGGCCAGAGCAGCCCCAGCGGCTGTGGGGGGGAATGGAAAGGCCAGGAGCAGGCACCTGGAGCCTGCAGCAGCTCCCCCTGCAGTGCCTGGGGAACCACACAGCCCACCCGCCAAGCAGCAGCGCAGGGAGTGGCCGAAGCGTAACCCCAAGGAGCGCCAGCCCTACTCCCCATGAAGGGGGGGAAGGTAGTATTGAGTGTGGGGTGGAGTGGGGTGGCTCACCATTCCTCTTAGTCCTGCCAGGGACCCTGGCCAAGCACTGCATAGAAGCGCACACACACCTTTAAGCAAAATATATTAGATTTATTTTTTTTATAAACATTACATAATTTGTATGGTTTTTTTTAACAACAACAAAGAAAAGCTTTATTTTTCTGATAAACATTATTTTGTAAAACCTTAATAAAAAAATAAAAATGGGACAGTCACGGGTCGTGCCGCTTGTGAGCATCCTGCCTGCAGGATGTCTTTAGCTCCTGGACATCCCGCTCCAGGCAGGTGACCCTCCGTTCCAAGGAGCGCGCTGCGAAAGGAAAGATGGTATTAGTGATGTATGCTGCAGCACCCCACCCCCCATGAGCACACCAAACACTAGAGTCACTACTTACTTGTTCTGCGCACCGTCCCCTCTAAGCGGCTGAACAACCGCATGAGGTCTGGAGTGACGGCCACAGCAGCTCCATCACCTGTCACAGAAAAGAAGGGGTGTTGAGGAGGTGAGGGATGGGAGTGGGGAGTGCACAACCAGAACTGTAGTGAGGGAGTGGGTGGGCAGGTGGAATGGTGCACAACCTGGCAGGGAGGAGGCCACATACGTGTTCATTTGGATGCCATTAGACTGATGTGCACCACTCCCTCTCCAATGAATGTGGCCTCTTCCCCAAGCCCCCAAGCAGAAGGTGCGTGGAACCAGCACCAACCCCTGCTTGTGGTAGGGCTGTGGACTTACCAGGTGGTGCGGTGGGTGGGCTGCAGGGAGGTTGCTCTGGCGGGGCCGCCTCAGGAGGGGGGCCTCCCTCCCCACTGCCCTCCTCTGCTTGGTGCTGCTCCTCCTCAGCTCCCACAGGCTCCTCCTGGCACACAGCCCGGAGGCGGGCATGCTGAAGCCCTGTGAAGGTAATAGGCAGGTATGCATCAGTTAGTGGGCCAGGACATTCATTGCGCAATGAGATGCCACATTGGAACCTACATTACATGGGCATGGTAAGCAGCTCTAGGGGCCACTGCCTACATGGAACCAGGATGGGGGATGGCCTTTGCACCTGGCTGCCAACATGCATTATACATGGGCTGGGATGGAGAAATGACAAGTTGCCCAAGGCAGTGGCATGAGCCTGAGTGCAACCACCACACAGAGGGGCAATGATTATAGCAGGTGGTGCAGGGCAGCTTCAGCATGGCTGCAGTGTTGGGGGATGGGGCACAGTGATACAAAGGGTACTTGTTGGGCGCCGCTCCTCCCACGAGGGTCGCCCAGCCCGATCCCACAGCTCATGCAGGAGGGCGTAGAAGGGGGGATGGGCTCTCCTAGGAGGGCTACCCCGGTAGCACTCCAGAGCCTCAAAGAAGGCCGCCTTTAGCCCTTTGAATTTGCTCCTGCACTGCTCAGCAATGCGGGAGTAGCCCGCGATGGAGAGGCTCCTTGCAGCCCTCCTGAAAATATCTATAGTCTGGAGGCTGGAGCTCCTCATGAGGCGCTCCGACCTTCCAGACTGCAGGAGGAGCTCAAGGAGCATCTCCATCTCGGGCTCCTGCCAGTAGGCGACCCTCCGAGGCTCCATCTTGACCGGGGTAGGCCTGACGTACGCGCCCCCTGTTGACGTTTTTCGGAACTGCGTACATACGCAAATAAGCGGCCAATGCCAATAAGCACAGTTTGCCCTTCGGAGACATACGCTCCCCCTGTTGACGTTTTCCGAGATTGCGGACGTCCGCAAATAAGCGGACGATGGCGATAAGCACGGTTTGCCCTTCGGGCTACATTTAGGACGATTACACGTTGTGCAGTTTGACTGGAGTTTATTATTATTACTAATTATATAGCACCATCACTGTAGATGGTGCTGTACAGAGTAAACAGTAAATAGCATACATGTGGGCGTACATAGCATATATATTATTGCATGCATGTGGGCGTACATAGTATATATTTTATTGCATACATGTGGGCATAAATAGTATATATTTTATTGCATACATGTGGGCGTAAATAGCCTAGATTTGATTGCACACATGTGGGCATACGCCTGTTACTCTGGGGTAAAGGACTGGAAGGACTGCACAGGGGAAGAAGCACAGTCCAATTTTATGAGGCAGGCTGTCAGCAGCGGTTAGCCCACAGGAACTCTCTGACAGCATCCCGCACCTTGTGCCCTTCCCGGGTGTGGCGATTGGCCTCATTGACGTAGGGCTCGCCCAGAGTAGCCAGCTCAACAGAATTGTGCTCCGCCGCCTCCACGAGCATGGCGTGCCCCTTGGTTTCACAGATGTTGTGCAGGATGACGCAAGCACTGATGACCGAAGGAATGTTTTCTTCGGCCAGCTCCAGGCGCACGCCTATGCTCCGCCACCTCCCCTTGAGGCGGCCGAACGCCTGCTCCACCACAAGGCGTGCTCGCCTAAGACAGCGGTTGAAGTGGGCTTGCTGTGGAGTGACTGCCCCACCATAGGGTTTCATCAACCACTCACGCAAAGGGTACGCGCCATCCGCAGTAATGAGGGGTGGAATCTGCTGCCTGTGCAATCTGATTGTTGGATGGGTAGGCACGAAGACACCTGCATCCATCATCTCACAGAGGCCTGAGTTGGCAAAGACATAGGCATCATGGTTCTTGCCGCTCCATCCTATTTCCACATTGATGAACCGCCCCTTGTGGTCGCAGGTCCCCTGCAGAATCATGGAGTAGTCGTCCTTCCTGTTTATGTATTCTGAGGCTTGGTGTATCGGAGATTGGATAGGAATATGGCTGCCATCCACCGCGCCCACACAATGAGGGAACCCCAGCTCCCCAAAACCATGCATGATCTGTGGGGCAGAAAACACAAACGGCATATTAGTGACAGCTCCATTGTTCCGAAGTTGCGGACCTCCGCAAAAGTGAGTGCCTGTTCCCAGCGCATTCCCCCACCCCATCCCCCATCCCCCACTCACCTCTGCCACGTTCCCAATCTTGACTGTACGAGCTAGGAGGGTCATTTCCATGGCAAAGCACACCTCCAGGACTATTTGTGCCGCCGTAGAGCAGCCTACCCCGAACTGCTCTGCTGTGGTCCTGTAGACACAAGGGGTAGCCAGCCTCCATAGGGTGATGGCTAGGCGTTTCTCCACTGGGATAGGTCTACGCATGACAGTCAACCTCCTGTCCAGATGCGGCCGCAACTCCTCCACGATTTCAAAAAAGGTGCCCCTGCTCATGCGGAAATTGCTCAGCCATTGCTCATCGTCCCACTCCTTCAGGACAAAGTTCTCCCACCAGTCCTTGCTCCTCGGCCGGGCCCAGAAGCGGCGGCGTGTCTCGCGGATGTAGTCGCCATACGCGGCCAGCATGGCTAGCCTCGTTCGGCAGAGGGCGGCCCGCAGCTTGCTGCGGCGGAGTAGCCACCTCCCCAGTTGTTCCCTCAACTGCCGCCGCCTGGCAGCCACCTCTGCACGGAGGCACTGATACTCCGACAGAAGCAAGATCAGCATGCCTATGGCCGCGCAAAGATCGTCACAGTCCTCGTCAGGGAGCATAGTTGCCCTCTCTTGGCTATCGTTTCCCACACAGACGCGCACACACAGCCACCTCTGCTGCCCTGATATGCTGCATCCAGACAATGCGCTTCCGCTGGCGCAGCTGTTTCTGCCAGATGTGGGTTGGCTTCTTGGGATGGGGCACAGGGCACAGAGGCGGTCATCGCCGCCGACACCTCAGAGGCATGATGGGAGATGTAGGCACAGAGTGCCCATGCAGACGATTGACCTCGGGTCATATTACACCCGCCACGACCCCCATCAGGAAGTGAGCGCATCAATGCCCTCAACAGCACCAGCAGCACTTCAGCTGGCACTGGCACTGCCGCCGCCGGCTCCGCCGCCGCCGCCGGGGCCAGCGGCGGCATCGCTGACGGCTGCGCAAGTTTGCTGTCTTTTGGACTTGCGCAAACCGTGCAGCGAGCAAAAAAAAAAAGCCGCGGCAATCAGGCCAGTGTGGCTGTGCAACCGTGCTCGCGGCGGCAGCAGCACAACCGGCGCAAACTTCCGCCACAAATCGAAGGCAGGTGTGGATGATGAGGCGTCACGGCTGAACAGGAAAATCCGCTTTCACCGCTCCTCAACGACGGAACACCCGGTAGGTCTAGCAAAGCCCCCAGCTAACTTCTTGCCGAAAGCTTCTACAGAACCAGTCTCCCTGAAGACCAAGCTTTCTGGGAAAAGGCTTCCCATTCTTAAGACAATTGTCTGGCTTAGTTTGCATAGTTTTGCCTAGAGGAAAGTTCTTAGAGGTTGAACTCTCTTCAGGTGGGAAGAGATGTTTATTGCCTGTATAAAGCTTTCTGGATCACATTTCAGGCCTCTTTGTTGTTTCCCAGTAAGGTGGAAGGTTTGGGGAAACACGATATCTAGTCTCAAGACCAGGAGCCTATTGGGACTCTAAATAGAGGTGTTTTCATGTATAGAATTGGAATACTGCTCGTGGCATGCTGTGATATCCAAATCTGTGTCATCCAAAACTGCTTGCAGTTGGTTTGCAACTGCCCTCTCAATCACCTTGCCCGAAAATGGGAGATTTGATATTGGTCTATAGTTATTAACGTCCAGGGGATCCAGGAAGGGCTTTTTTAGAAGCGGTCTAAAATATCACTGCTTCTTTTAAACATGATGGGAAACTCCCCTCCCTGAGAGGATTAATAATACATTGTAATTGTAAACTAACTGCATCTCTTCCCTGGGTGACCAGCCACGAAGGACAGGGATCGAGAAGGCAAGTCATCCTGTTCATTCATCCAAGCAGCTTGTCCACATCCTCGGTACTCACCAACTGAAACTGATCCAGTGTAATCCTACTCGCAGAGTTGCTGGACACTCCATTGTCAGCTTCTGCTATAATGACTATGTCTAAGTTGGCTCTTATCCGAGAGATTTTATCTGTGAAATGGTCATTAAAGGCATCACAGCAAACAACTGAAGGCTCTAAAGTCAGGTTCACGGGGGAAGGTGTCTGCATTAGACCCCCTCACCACCCTGAACAGTTCTGCTGGATGCGAATTCACAGACGCAAAGCATGCAGAGAAGAAAACTTTCTTCACTGCACATATTGCCACCCCATAGGAATGAAGATGTTCTCTATGTCATGTCTTGACAGATATAAGTCGAGTTTTCCACCATCGGTGCTCTAGTTGTCGTCCTTCCTGCTTCAGTTCCCTGAGATCTTCTGTATACCAGGGTGCCCGGTTAGAAGCAGGCTGAAGAGGAAGTTTGGGGGCAATCGTGTCGATAGCCCTAGTTAGGTCTTGATTCCATCTATTGACCAGGGCTTCACAGGGTCGTCAATGCTACCAGCCATAGAACCCTCTAAGGCTTTCTGGAATCCAAGAGGATCCATCAGCCTTTGAGGAAGGAACATCTTAATACTCTTCTAGTATATCCTCTCATAGAAAAGAAGCAAGTCTAGATAATATGTAGTACCCCTCATTGGAAATTTGTGGAATTAGAAACACATTTTTAGGGATTTTGTTTCTGTACATTTTTTAACAAATTAAAGCACATGAACAGTAGAGGGAGGTATTACATAGATATGTTACCCAAAGAAACACTTGTCCCTAGTTCTTTATAGTCAATAATCAAGTTGAATCCATACACAAATATGTCTCTTACTATTTTAGCATCTGGTTTGTGGAGCAAGAATTCTTAAATGAAAAGAAAAATGGCTTTAAAAAAAAAGACACATCTCTTTTATTGCTAAATGCATCTGTGAAAGAAGGCTCATGTGTATTCTGGTACAGAACACTGAGAAACTTCCCCCCACGCACACACGCACACACACACAAGAAAAATAGTCCTGTACATTTAGCAAATATAAGCTCACTATATTGGTTTCACATTATTCTTATTGAGTTACTAAGTGTCCATTTATAGACTGATAACATAAGAAGATCCTGCGAGAGCAGACCAAAGGTCCAAGAAGTCCAGTTTTGTATTCCCAACCATGGCCGGGCAGAAATGCCTCTGAGAACTTGTTCACAAGCGGGACACAAAGGCAAAACTCCTCCCCTCTGGTTGATCTCCAGAAAATGATATTCAGAGGTGCTCTATTAAAACTAACATCTCTGGCCATGTTGAGACCACAGGAAAAGTCGGGATTAGAGGGCTTGTCTACATGAGGGGTTATCCTGGGGATCGCCCCGGAATGATCCCTCCCTTTCCCTGGGATAAACGGGGTGGCTTTAATCCCGACTTTTCCTGCAGTCTCAGGATCATCCCCAGCCATCCCAGTTTTGTCCCATCGCGTGGAGCTGGGAACCGGGCACGGAGCTCCTCAGGCGCTCCATGCCCACTGGGGGTGGAGAGGGGAGCGGGAGCAGGTTGTGGGTTTTTTACCCTCCCCTCCCGGAGCACTCATGCACTCCAGCTCTTCTTTCTTTAAAATAAAATGGCCACCACAACGGGCGCGATGCCTGGGATGTCACGTGGCTGCGTGTGCACTGAGGGAGAGGATATCACAATCAGAAAATTGCGAGATCCTCCCCCCTCCCTCCCAGAACGCCAGGAGCTCTAGACATGGCCAAAGCTGCCCCAGTTATCCTGGGGAAAGGGAGGGATCATCCCTACCTGCCCCTGGGATCCCGTGTGCGTCATGTGGATGCACAGGGATGATCCCAGGGCAATCCCCGGGATAACCCCTCATGTAGGCATGCCACCCTTCTCTCTGTGTGTGAATTGTCCAATCCTTTTTTAAATGACATTTAAGCTAATGGCCATCGATTCATTCTGTGGTAGCCATTTAGTTGGTATTGCACTAGACTGGCAGTGTAATAGGTTTCCCATATGTTGCCTGACTAATGAAGAGCAGAGGCTGCCCCAAAATTGTGTTCAAATTAGAGCTGAAGCAGGTCAGAGTCTACCTCTGAACAGGCTCCAACAGGAGTGGTCGGTAGAGTGGAGCTAGAACTGAAAGTGTAACCCCCATGGAGTAGGTGGCTTAGGGCCCTGGGCAGAGTCCTCACTCGGAGGGAGGGTGAGAGAAGAAACAACTAAAAGAGAGAGAGAGAGAGAGCGAACCAGTTGCTCTGCTGAAAGCTGCATGTTAGAAGATGGCGGTTTAATTATGTGCTCTTATCACCTTGTATAAGGTAAATTGAACTGTTAATTGTGTACAGTAGAATTTCAAGGGGATGGGAAATCACTTTTTTGCATCCTTGATATTTGTCCTAATTATATTATTGCAGGGCTAATACTTTGAACTACAACGCTGAGTTACTGATTGGGGATTGCCCTGTGAAATTAAAGTTAAGAAAAATCTACAAAAGGGATTTCTGAAATACTCAGCACCTGGAGATACAGAACCACGTGGGACTCCGTTACAAGGTTTTTGTTTGCACATAGAAGGACAATTTGTGGCATATTTCTGTAAACTGATGTTTACTACAAACAAGTTACTTTTTTCTTCTTCTTTTTTTGGTCAGTTTATTCTAATTAAGCCCACATGAGAAGTTACAAAAGCACCCTCTCTAGGTTTTTGGTTGTGTGTTTTGTGTTTTGTTTTTAAAAAGGAGGCTCAATCTGGGTTGCCGACTTGGTGGGGCCACGGCAAGTGTGATGGTCTCAGAAGGCGAGTTTGCTCTTCCTTCCCTCCCTCTAGCTGGATTATCCTATATCTCCATTAGTCAGGATGCACAATTCACAAGTATTTACTAATGGGCACACACTTTCCTCCACCTCTTAATGTGAGATCCATTGCTCTGTTGCATTGAATTTCATCCTGCCTTAAATTTCTCCATAATTTCATATGCTGAATCTTGGCATTTTTAGTCTTCTATCCATAATCCAGGTCTCTCTTGGTTCTAATTGCAAACCTAAGGGATATAGCTGAAATTTAAATAGTAATATAATATGAGGGTGGAAGGACTTGATTTGGAACAACCACAAACTGAGTTACAGAACAGTGGGCTAGGGATTAAAATATATACAGAACTATTTTGGAAGACCGCTATCCTTAATGTAAACAACACTTTCATCTTTCCCTCCACCACCACAACCCCACACACTCTTTCACCTTTAATGTCTCTGTCCAAGGAAACTTTAATTCATGAAACTGAAATATCCAGAGCTCTCTAAAAGGGAAGAGCTTTAAGAGGAATCAGATGCCAAAATATTATTGCAGAACTTGCCACCCATTAAAAAGAAACTTGCTTCTTACTTCTTGACTCAAAGTCAAAAGCCACTTTCTTAAAGGAGGTGCAGAAAAAGTATCTGGGTATTAATTTGTATTTGTGGGAGATTTTAGTACTGCCATAAATCGAAAATTGGGCTTTGAAAAAGAGGGCCTTTAAACTGCCTTTTTGCTATATAAGGCTGTGCTAATTGGGGGCATGGGGGAAAGATCGTGGAAATGATAGATGGGGACAGAGATGTGGGACAAAGAGCAGATGTTATTGGATTTCGATTACCTGTATAATAGGCTCCATTGGAAGTATTTTCAGCCATCAGGCTCTTCCAGCAAATAGTTCCTGCCAGACATCTGTAGTTGTACTGATCAATGAAACTGAAAGCTCCATGTTTGTAAAGAGTGCGTGCAAATAACTTGCATTCTAGTTGTCTATCTTAATTCTAGTGTAGTAATGAGTTTCCCCATGAGGATTATACTACATAGCCATTCATATCTTATTCAATAGGTTTAATATTCAAGCACTGTGTTGGAGATTTCCCTAAGGAGGTACAGAAAGTTGTTGGTAGGGCTGCCAATGTTTGAAGTAAAAACAAAAATACATGGTACAGGTGAAGCCACAGCAGAACCTGTCAGGTTGGAACAAAGCAAAGCTATCTCAGAAAATGATGAGTCAAAGGTGAAATCTGTGGGCCAGTGATGGTGTACTCATTTGAGTTAAGAGTAGACCCTGGCAGAATCTGGAGTTGACTTTTAGAGAGCTCTCATAGAGTTATTTACTGCTTATTATTCTACATTATCCAAAATACTGCACCAAATGTCATTGTGTGTCCTATGAGGTATAAATACGCAAGAGGGATATAGTGTTACCATGATGGGATCATAATGATTTGACACAGAACACAGTTTTAACTTTACTCATTCCTACTTTTGTAGCTTTTGCTGTACTTTGAAGCTTTTGCTATACTCTGTGTGATACAGTCTCCCCTTCCCTCAAATATCTTTTCTGACTACAAGTCCTAAACTAGTAAACTACTATTACCCTGCAAATATTAGCCATGGAACAAAATGAACAAAATGGACTAAAGGCTAGTACCTTTAAGCTTGTTTCAACTTTAACCAGACATAACAGTCAAAAACAACCAAGAAAAACACACATACCTCATTGACATAGCAAGACCTACTGACAAAAATGTTGCAGAAAAGGAAGAGGATGAGAGAAAAATATACACCAGCAGCTATGGAATTTAAAGAACTATGGCAACAGGAAAAAGTTACAATTATTCCCTTAGTCACATCAGTCACCAGCATCACATCAAGCCAAAAAAAGGGAGGATTGGGACTCCCAAACATTAACCTATACTATGTAGCAAATAAGTTAAGACATATTGCAGAAGCAATTTTAGGGGTAGGTGATTTAGACTGGATGGAGGATAAAACTATTAATAACATAGAATTACATTTGGATAATGTATTTTTTAAGGAAGGAGGTAAAAAATGGTTTGAAGATATAAGTAATCAGCTCCTGAAGTTCCATTGGGAACTTTGGAGCAAATATAAAAAGGAGTTGCTTCCGAGCAGCTCCCCTTTAACACCGGTAATAATGTTAAAGAATTTTCCTGAAGATTTAAAGAATAGATTAAGTAAAGTTTTAATAGAGAAAATTAAAATAAAATTAAGAGAATGGTTAAGAGGGATGAATACAAGAGAAAAGATGGAAGAGGTTCTAAAAGATAGAAAATTAACTTGGCTAAATTATGGGCAATTGGAACAATGGACTAAAAATTGGGTAAGAGAAAACGGAGAGTGCAGAGAGATGACGAAGTTCGAGAAATTAATTGATAAAAAAAGAAATTGATAAGGGAGAGAATACAGTGACAGGTTTAATGAGTCAAATATATAATATACTACTTGAGAAAGGTTCGTTGGAGAGTTTAGGAAAATCGGTTTGGGAGACAGATCTGAAGATACAGATAGGACAGCAGAGTTGGGAAGGACTATGGAGACAGAGAGCGTTGAGAAATATGTCAGTGAGAATAAAGGAGAATTATTATCAAATTCTATGGAGGTGGTACCTAACCCCGGTTAGATTAAACAAGATTAATAATCAGCATTCAACAGATTGTTGGAGGGGTTGTGGTGAAAAAGGAACGTATCTACATATGTGGTGGGAATGTAAATATGTGCAAAAGTTGTGGAAGATGGTGTTTTCAGAGATTGAAGAAATTGTTGGAATGAAAATAGAAGAAACACCAAGAGTTACATTACTCTCACTGCTAGAAGATTTTAAATGTAGTAAAGAAATTAAGGAATTGATAACGAATTTGTTGACAGCAGCAAGGTTAATCTTAGCTAGGAACTGGAAGATTCAAGATGATTATTGTATTGAAGAATGGTATAAAGAAGTGTGGGATATTGCTATTAATGATAAATTGACATGTAATATTAAAGTGAGAAGAGGTATAGTAAAAATGAATGATTTTGAGGGAATTTGGAAAAAGTTCCTAATATTTGTGTTTTCTAAGGGAAGTGGGAAACCACCAGCAGAAGAAACTATGAGATTTTGGAAACAGGAATGAGATCCCGAGGTGGGGGGTGCACTTTTATGTTGAGTATGATTATGTTAATTAGATTAAGCGAGAACATATGTTATAAATGTTATTCTGAGTTTATGTATTATGTTCTTGTTCTTTTTATTGTATTGATGTAGGTAAAAATTCAATAAAAATTTATATATAAAAAAAGAAAGAGACACATGCCTCAATACTGCAGGTGCTGGTGAACAAGATTCCTGACAGCAGTGCCCCTCAGACGGTAGAGCCTGCTGCTGAGAAAGCAGAGTCAGAGGTACGGGAGTCCCCCCTCCATTATCTAGGGGAGAATGAAGCGGAAGCCCATCACACAACTCTGCTCCAACAGTATTACCTGCCAGAGTTGCAGAGAAAGGCAAAGGAGGGCTCAAAGGCAGCCAAAGCAGTATTCCCCAGAAGCACTGCACCCACTTTGGCCCCACATTCTGTGAGTGTGAAGCACACCTGTTGTGCCTTTTCAACACTGCTGTATGGCACACATCACTGGGAAGGAGTCGCCCAGAGCCTGGAGGCATTTTTGGTTTTGTTTTTTTACATTTAAAACAGAAAGGTTAGTAGGAAAGACAATTGGACATCAGGTGTAGACAATGTGTAACAAAACATGTTTATTGGGTTTTTAAAGAAAGCAGTGTCATGAAAACCTTTAATTTCCTGTAAAACTGTTTGCATTGGGACACATCATTTGCCAGGCAAAAATAAAATGCTTGCTTCAATATGGGGATAATGCTGTTATTTGTTAAGCCTTGGTTCCAGAAAAGGCTCATTAAAAACACAGGGGCTCATTGTTCTGATTTCTGCTATTATTATTACTAGTAGTAGTAGTAGTAGTAGTAGTGTCCCGCCTTTTGCCCAATACTGGGCCTCAAGGCGGCCTTACAAAGTTTAAAACATACATTGTGTGTGTGTATGTGTGTGTATATATGTGTGTGTGTGTGTGTGTGTGTGTGTGTTTAAAAAACACATCAAAATTATAAGTCATTAACACACATGGGAGGGGGGCAGATTATTCTCCGAAGGCCTGCTGGAACAAACAAGTTTTAGCCTGCTTCCGAAAGCCCATCAAGGAGGGGGCCAGTCTACCTTCCCCAGGAAGAGAGTTCCAAAGCAGTGGAACAGCCAGTGAGAAGGCCCTCTCCCATGTTCCCACCAAGCATGCCTGTGAAGATGGCGGGACTGAAAGAAGGGCTTCTCCAGAATATCTTAAAGCACGGGCAGGCTCGTAAGGGAGAATACGTTCTTTCAAATAACCTGGACCCAAGCCATATAGGGCTTTATAGGTCATAACCAGCACTTTGAATTGTGCCCGAAACAGACTGGAAGCCAGTGGAGCTGTTTTAACAGGGAAGTTGTATGCAAAAAAAAAAAAAAAAAAAAAAAAAAAAATGCATACAAAATTAAAAATGCAAAAAAAAAATGCAAACAAAATGCAGATATGTCCACATTATGTAAAAACTGCTGTCTCTTCCTGCTTTTAAAAGACATTGCATTTTAATGGCTAAGTGAATCGCCCTTTGAGGCACGTTCCTCCTCCCTGCAAGTCTTCTTTCTGAGGAACACCTGGTGTTCTAGTCGGGAGACTCTTCTTTCCAGCATAGGCACTGCAAAGGTGGGAAATGGAGGTGTAAGTTCCATGCACTCCAAATCCATAGGCAATGGCCTTGAACAGTAGAAATACTTACTTATCTTAGTGACATTCATCTGCAGAGTAGAGAAGGCCACTAGGAGGTCATCACTGACTGTCTGCCTGGTGCTACCTTCTCCTGCAGTATCTGCAAGTATGAATGCATCAGTTAGTCATGGGAAATTGATAGCAGACCACACAGCAGTCTTCTGCTGTGCATGCCATGTCACATTGCCAATGTTTTATAATGGTATACCTCCAAACCCATTGACATTTCAGAATGTCATGCTGCAGGGACAGTGAGGGGTGGAGTGTCGCATTCCACATGTGACACATTCCCACAGAGAAGTTACATGACCTTCCTTTCTACTGTCACCTTGCAGCTGCAGAGAACTGTGGGCATCAAAGCACTGTTGACTTGCCTGCAGCACTTTTCTCCTGGCTCTGGGCAGCAGCCTCCTGTGGCTCAGGATTTGCCTCCACTCCTTCCTCTGTGGCAGCACCCTCTGTTGAGGGCCCCTCAGTCTCTTTCTCCATGTGCCTGCCTTGTGGCCAACGACTCTGAGGCCCTGAAGAGTTGAAGATCATGGTCACTTGTGAAATGTGGGTTTTTCAGAGGTCTGTGCTGACACTATAGAGATTTCTGCCAACACAGAGGCTCACCGCTTCATGGGGAGTTGTGATTACTTATGACATTTCTCACCAGTGCCCTTGAGTGAGTAGCCATTATTCCTGAAAGTCCAAACTGGCTTTGCATGGGTAAGGGGACATCACAGGCAATTCATTTTATAAGTTTGGAAATGAAGGGAGAAGGGGCAACCCAATCTGTTCAAAATTCACTTGCTGGGTGCCGTTCCTGCCACATGTGCTGACCAGCAATTCTCTTGAACTCATGCAGCTGCTGGTAGTACAGGGGTTCTGGTCTTCTGGGAGAGCTGCCCTGATATGTTTCCAGGGCCTCAAAAAAATGGCCTTTATGGCCTTGAATTTTGTCCTGCACTGCATGGCCGTTCTGACATAGCCGAGGTGGAGAGGCTCCTTGCAGCTCTGCAGAAGATTTAAATGGTTTGGAGACTGGAATTCTACATTAGCCTCTATGCTTTGCCAGATTGGAGCAAGAGTTCAAGGAGCATCTGTACCTAGGCTTCCTGCCAGTACATGACTCTCCTGGCAGCCATTTTCACCAAGAGGACACTGAGACCTAGTGCCCTCTTCTGACATCTGTTCTGAATTGTGGACATGTGTGTATATGCAAATGAGGAAAGGACGGCAGTGATTCAGGCACATCAAATTTTCTTTCAAAGTAATTACAACAGAAGGAGTCAAAGCAATTTGTGTTTTATTTCAACACCTGTACATACTACTCAGAAAATGCTTATTAACACGCCCCACTGTGGTGTGTCCAAAGGAAATTAGTCAGTGTATCCCTAACAGTGTTGCCTTGTTTGGAGTGCTTGTTGTCATAATTTCTGAACTGCAACCCGAGTTGGCAAGACTCTTGGGTTGCCATTGGTGTTCGGAACAATGTCTGTCAGTGCATGTGCTTTTGTTTCGCATTTTCTTCCTCGACCTTGAGCATTCCAGCCAGGCAACACCATCTGCTCTTAAGTCACCTGAATGCTGCTCCACCAGATTGAAACGTGCTTGCTGAGGAGTCAGTGCCCCTCCATGAGGCTTCATTAGCCAGGCACAGATCGGATATGTCCCATCAGCCACTATGATTGGGGAATTTGTTTTTTTAAAAAAGCACCCTAATCTCACTGTAGGGTGGCAGGGAACAAATGTGGCAGCATCCATGGTCTCACTGAATGTGGAGTTGCTGAAGATGTAGGCATCATGGGTTTTGCCACACCACCCAATCTCCACATTAATGAATCTTCCTTTGTGGTTGGTAGTTCCCTGCAGAACCACTGAGAAGACTTTCCTTTTTACAAAGTCTGTGCCTTATCTCACCAGAGAAAGTATGGATACATGCATACCATCACATGCACTAATACAATGAGGAAACCCCAGCACCCCAAAGCCATCCATGATCTGTTGAATGAAGAAGATATTACAGAATCATTAATGCAGTTTTTGGTAGGGATGTGCTCCGCTCCAATTAGAATCGGAGAATCAGAAACAAATTGGCCTGCTCCTCCTTGCCCAGAGGCAGAGTAGAAGCGGACCGGGGACCCTTAGAAGCATGGCAAAGAGAAGCGGCGATAGGCGGAGTGCTTCTCTTTTCGCGGAGCGCTCCGCCCGCCATTTTGGATAATTTCGCCCATAGGATTGCATTGCGGAAAAGAATAGGGGATAACTGTGTTGTTTTTTAAGCTATCTTTCTGTAATTTCTTGTGCTTAGACAGTCGTGGCTGGGGGTCATTTTGAGCCTACTCTCAGCTCTCTGCGTGGTGCAGTTTGTTTGTTATAATTATTTTTAAAAATATGTAAAAAAAGCGGGAGAGGATAAAAGCAGCGGGTTTTTTTTTAGCGATGACAGGCAGATTCAACTCCCAATCCTGATGAGAATTGATGACCTCATGAAGCATCCTCCAATCCCCGCGTTGGAAGGGGGACTAAGGCAGAGCCACCCTGAGAGCTTTCTGCTTTGGGTGTTTGTGGGTTGGCGTTCGTGGAGAGAGGAGTTAGTTAGGTGCTGCTGCTGTGTTTGGAGTTGGAGGAGATTAGATTAGGATTTAGCTTGTGTTGTGTGTGTGTTTGTTTGCTTGTTTCTGACTGTTTGCTTAGTTTGCTCTGTGTTTTCCCTTACTTTGATTTAATATAAACTTTATTTTAAAATTTTGGAGTGTTTGGTTGGTTGGTTCCCCCCCTTCCCCCTCTTAAAGCCTGACTGTGTTTCATCTTCCTTCTTTCTTCTATATAAAAAAAAATACAAAAAAATACAAAAAAAATATTCTCTATTTCTTCTCTCTCTCTCTCTCTCTCTCTCTCTGTGTGTGTGTGTGTGTGTTACTTGGACTATGTGTGTGACTGTGTGTTATTGTGTGAGTGTGCTGTGTGCACTGCTTGTGAACTGCAAAAAAGCCAATACAGTTTGAGCATTTCAAATCCTGTTTGGGCAAAGCATACACACTTGTCCCATTTCCCTAAATACATATTATTAGTAGTATTAGTATTATATTATTATCATCATGAGAAGAGGGAGCAGGCGCACGTCTGTGGCTGGGCATGCTGAAAGCAGTGGTGGTCAAGGGAAGGCTCAGGCTGGCACCAGTAAGCAGGCCGCCTCTCCTGCTGTGAAAATCAAACGGGCAAGTCCGTGGTGGGGCATCTGCCGGGACTGACTCCCCCATACTAGATCTATGGCGTATCTCTGCCTGGCTCTCTGCCCGCCTGTCCTCCTCCTTTGTGACCACCTCGCAGGAATGGTTTGCAATGCATGACTTACTGCTGGCTTTGAAACAAACAATTCTTGCCTCACTTCCTTATACCCCAGAAATGCCTGCTGCCTGCCTGCCTGCCTGCCTTTCTCCCCCCCCCCCCCGGGGTGCTGCTGTGGTGGGGCATCTGCCAGGACTGATTCCCCCATACTAGATCTATGGCATATCTCTGCCTGGCACTCTGCCCGCCTGTCCTCCTCCCCTGCCCGCCTCACAGGGATGGTTTGTGTGTGTCTTGCTTTGTCTCAGGGGAGAAGTCCTTCCTGCGCTCACTTAGACTTTTTGATGTTTCAAATCAATTTTTCAAGTGTGGAAGAAGATTCATATTTAGGGTTATCTACTCCCCAACTCATGGCATGTTGGGATTTCCTTTGAAATGGCCCCATTGAGCTGTCTGCAGCTTTAAATCCCTGAGATACTCTATTTTTTCAAAAATTCCCCAAAAATCAGGGGAGGCTTGGATTGGCTGGAGTCTTGGCATGCGTGTGTATAAGTCCATGAGGTGTCATGGGTGCCGAACTTGAGGTTTCTAACATGAAAATTGACAGAGATATAGAAAGGGGTGTTTGAATTGGAGTTAGGGGTACTGCGTTGGAAGTTAAAGCCCCCCCAAATCAGGGGATGATGGAATCTGCTTGAAACTTGCCATGAATGTGGATGTGCCTGCTTCCAAGTTTTTATCTGTCAAAATGTCGGAGAACAGTCGATGTCTGAAAATGGGGTGTCCGGTTTTCAAAAATTCTCCAAAAATCAGGGGAGGCTTAGAGTGGCTTGAGTCTTGGTATGCGTGTGTATACGTCCATGAGGTGTCATGGTGCCGAATTTGAGGTTTCTAACTTTAACAGAAAAAAGTTGTAGGGTTTTTTGGATTTCAATGCAAGCCTATGGGGGGGAAGCAGAGCTCCGATCCGGATCCGGAGCTTCGCAGCGAACTGGAGCGGACTATAGGTGGAGCAGAGCAGAGCGGAGCGGGCCCGATCCGGAAGTTGCAGATCTGGAAGAGAAGTGGATCAGGGGGTCCATGCACACCCCTAGTTTTTGGCATTTTGGCCCATATATTCACTGATGCACAGATGGGTTGCTTCATTAAAAAAAAAAAAAGCTCACCTCCCCAACATTTCCAGTCTTGACAATGCGACCCAGGAGAAGATGCTCAAATGCAAGGCACACCTCCATAAAGATTTGAACAACTGTTGAGTGGCCAACATCAAACTGCTCAGCTGTTGTTCTGTAGAAGCTGATGCTCATGAGCTTCCTGATGCAAATGGCTATTCACTTCACTGGGATCAGCTGCTACATCACAGTTAGGTTTCGCTCCAGACACGGACGGAGTTCTTAAACAATTTCAAACAGTGTGTTTCTGCTCATGTGGAAATTCTTAGTTCATTGCTCATTGTCCTACTCCTGGAGTACAAAATTCTCCCACTAGTCCTTGCTACTGGGCCGAGCCCAGTAATGGCAGAACACCAAGGTGAATGGAAGATATTGAGAGGAGTTCAGGAACCTGCATCTTTGAGATTGTATAGCATTGAGCAAAGCTACATGATGAAGCCATTGCTATGCCCACAGTCAATGTTCCCTTTGATGTCTGGACTAGGAAACTTAGTCCAAGCTCTCCCTGCAAATATCACACAAAGCAGTTTCCTAATTTGGATGTCGTTTCAAATTGTAGTTTGACAACCCAAGAAGTCTTATATTAATCCAGATTCACAAGAGGAAGAAGGAAGGAGAGGGAGAAGGGAGTGTTTGGACCAGGAATGTTATGGCTGAACTGGGTCCATGAGTCTCTAGTACTCTCTTAACCAAAGGAAACCAAACCCTATAGCACTGTCACTGAAACTTGTCATTACTCAGGGAAGGGGAGGTCATTGAACAAAATATTTCAGGCAGTTATTAACAGGGGGAAGCTGTTTTCTTTCTTTAAAATTAATTCCAGGAAGTAAATATTTAAAGGGCATTTAGAGGCAAGAATGAAATACAAATAAGGTAATGTTCTACCTCAGCTTCTTTTACTCAAGTGCCTACTTATCCTATTTTCTTCAAAAAATAAATCCCATTTTGCTTAAATGTAAGCCTTTGTCCATCTCAGTTACTGTGGATATAAATATGTTAGGGTTTTGTTTTGCAAATATTTAAACACAAATAATTGCTTACCACTTAGTCCTATTTTTCTCAGGTCATTTGTTTTGGAAACTACCTACTCGTTGACCATGCCAGTCCCCATTCTTTTCTCTAAACAGTTATGGTTCTAAAAGCTGTTTTTCACAAAATAGGGTTTACCACTTATTCATAATTTCCTCTGTTAAGTATCCTGTCTGTTTATGGTCAGTACATCAAGTGTACCTTGGTGATCATAGACATTATCCAGATTCATGGCGGTGTCCCCTTTTAGCCCCATGTCAGTGTAACTTTTAGCCAATGTGTAACCCCATGTAAACAGCACTCCAATTTATTTTGACCACTTAGCAAGCCGTATAGATAAACTAAGATATGTTATAATTTAAGGTCCAGTTCCAGCAGACATAATAGTATCATTACCTGTTCCTGCAGCTAAGGACATTCCACAAGAGGAAATGCCCAAATGTGAAACTGTAAAGGAGTTTCCGATCCAAGGCACAGATCCGGGGTTATGGGACATTAGCAATACTAACACAGTGGATTACTGGATTCAAAGTGGGCCAACATAATGTCAGGATCATGACAGCAACCTTTCAAACTTATGCAGAGTGTATAAAGAAGATGGAAGAGAGAATACCTGGACAAGAGAGAGAGCTTCGGGTATTGGGCGGTATAAAAATGTAATAAATAAATAAATCAAAAAATGTGTTCAAACATGAACTGCGGAATGGCGAGAGTGTAAAGCGTGAATGGCTACTCTATTCACCATCCCAAGGTCATTTATACTGCTCTGTATGTCGTTCATTTTCAAGACTGAAACTTATAAAAATTCAGCTTCGCAGCACAATGGGGCAGCAGCGTTTGGCTTTCACTCATGTGTATGGAAAATGACATCCTGAAGACCACTGACTTCAAGCCAATTATAAAGGAATTCTTTGCAAAGAAATATTGCAAATGTTTGTTGAACACTTGATAAATAATAAATCATTCATAGTAATTTCATACTGTGCGCCTGTGCCGTCTCCATCAGTATGATTTACCAACTAAGTACCATTTTTATGTTGAAATTTTTGTTTTTCAAATTCAAGGCTCATGTTATATTGTCCAAACGTTTGTATTGATTCATCTTTGCTGTACAGCATGTTTTTTTTAATAAAACACTGATTTTGTTGGAAGTACCAATAAATATAAGTTAATTTTATTGGTAATTTACATTTTTATTCCTGTGAGTGGTTGTGTAGGCAGGGCCCAGTGCACTGCTTTACCCGGGGGCCTATAATGCTGTTAAGACGGCCCTGGTTCTGACTCCCAATCAGTGATGATGATCAAGGGAGCCACTGCAGGACCAGAAAGAGTCAGGTTCAGGTAGCCTTTAGAAACATGT
The DNA here is from genome assembly GCF_023053635.1 of Elgaria multicarinata webbii. Taxonomy (NCBI): domain Eukaryota; kingdom Metazoa; phylum Chordata; class Lepidosauria; order Squamata; family Anguidae; genus Elgaria; species Elgaria multicarinata. The sequence goes on from NC_086172.1 coordinate 3,905,335, forward strand.
TCCTAGAGTTGGCATACAGATTACTCCACAAAAAGTAGCCAACAGCTTTTTAGAGGGACTATTCTTGCATTTCTGCTTAAGCCCTAAGAGCAAGCCAAACAAAGCAAGGAGTTGTGATGCAGAATCACACTGATCTGAATGCCATTGCACAGGTTACAGATAAAGAATGAATCTCATACATGTATGCAGTGTAGATTATCAGATTTGCATCCAGAAAAAGTGTGACATTCATGGGGACTCCTTTACTAGATTTGAGTATTTACATCATCACACTACGCAGTGGGCAAATAGCGTATTGTCCCTGAAAATTCCAAGTAGTGTTCTACTTCAGGGAAATGTAATCTTTACATTTAATCTATAATCTATCTAAATTTAATCTATAATTCATCTTTCATCTTCATAGTGAATGAAATACTTTGGCTACTTTTAAAAAAATAAGAACATGTTATGTCTCCTCAAATATCGCAAATATATAAAGAAAGAGAAATATTACATGTTATGGATACAAATAACTTTATAGATGTCGTTACAGTTTTCAGATCTGCATTGAAACAGAAGTAAGAAAAGAAGTCTAGGAAGCCAACATGACATTTTCCATGTCTAGGGAAGGGAAAATCACCAGAAAGTTGTCTTCACCAAAACCATTGCATCAGTAATTGCATCTCTTTCATACTGTATCATCCATATTAGCTGCTTTCCCAATAAAATATTGGAAAAGACTCTATTAAATGGGAATTCTGGAAGAATTCCTCTCTTACAAGCCTGTGGTGTTTGTGGAATCCTGCTGAGATGATGCTACGGAAGAAGCAAGGTGGCTAAGAGCCCTGGCTATGATAGAAAGGTGGTTGTTCATTGTCTTCAACTCTGCCAATATGTCCCCTAGAGTTGCAGGTGGCTGTTCAGAATGTGGGGAGATGTCCTGAAATGGTGGCGGCGAGCAAACAGATTCAGGAGGCTGCTGCTTGATGAACCCTGCTTGAACATTTTCTCCTTCACTAAGTACAGGCAAGTATATGCTTCCACACCTCTTCATGTGCTCACCTGGACCTGTGGATGGCTGTTCTTCCTCCTTCCCCTGCTTTGTGGTGCTCATCACTGAGGAAAGGTACGGAAGCCAATCAATAAGGTGGGGGGCATGGCTAGGTGAAATGGCTGCACCTGCAGGTGAGTACATGCTAGGTTGGGTAGCTGAAGCAGAGGCAGCTGGTGGTACAGCAGAAGGAAGCCCAGAATGCAGAGAGGAAATTGAGGTAGATGATGATGGGTTCAGTGTGGCAGAAGCTGATGTTCGTGGTGGCATTTCAGGATTCAAAGCCATGGTACAGGTGGGCAGTGGTGGTGAAAATATGGAGGCCTCGCAGCCATAGGAAGGGGATGGTGAGGGAGGTGCTGTGAGAGTTGCAGGATCTTCAGAAGATGATGGCGAGGCAGTGGCAGAGGGAGTGTCAGGGGTGCAAGGTTCTGAGTCTGCAAGAAAAACAACAATAACCATGCACTATCAGCCATGAAACCTGAACAAATACAGACAGATATGCCATTGGCTGGAGGCATATCTCATCCTAGGATAGATATTCCCCTTGAAAGAAAGGTTAGACCCCATGAAAACTGATATTTACTGTATCATTTCATCTCCTCCCCTTTCCACTTTGCCCTCCTCTTATTTTGAGGTCTGTAGAGAAGGGTGTGTAGTCCACAGAAATTGCAGCTCACCAGGACACAATTCTCTCTTTCCCCTCCCCAAAGGATTACACTCTGCAGGAGGAGGGCACTTGTAGTGCTCCACATGGAGACACAATGTTGGCCTCCACACTGGAGACAAAGAGTAAGAAGTTGCAAAGTTGGTCTTTTGAACTGCAGACCAGCAGAAATGCAATGGAACTGCAATTAATGCAAAGGCATCATGCCACAAGAGATCCAGGTTTTGGATTTTCAGGGTTTTCAGTACATGTTCTGTATTCTATTCAGTGAACCTCACAGGCTATTGGATTCAGTTCATCCATCTCTAAAAACAGATTTCTGACTATACTTAAACTATTGATCTGTTGGGAGTTAATGTTTTGGTCTGCCTGCTTTTGTTGCATCATTAATTTTATCTAGCCTGAAGTCTAATCACCTACAGCTGTGGTCTTTTCATACCAACAAACTAACTCCAACACAAAAAAGTCCCTTGGAGAAAAGGTTGGGAATTGGGATCTATTGTGGATTGCCATATTGACAGTGACTATTAAGGTATTCCAAATTTTTAAAGAAATGGCTACTTCAATAGTGAGGGCATTGTAGGCTCAGTATTGAATGCAATAAATAAAATTTAGCCTCTTCTGCAGCATATACACTTTTGCTGCACAGGTAGTATGGATCACTGGACAAATGTAGCATTGCCTTTTTGTAGTTGTACATCTCTGCAAGTATTCAAATGAGTTCAAACTGAGCTCACTCTACAAAGATAAATATATACAAAGAATAGGATTCATATAAATTGGTGTTGGTGTTTTGTGTTTTTTGTAAAAAAAAAAGACTCGGTGCCACTTATTAGAAAACTCATGATAACTGCTAAGAGACTGTGTTGGTCCTACATTAATTACCATGGGGTAGGGCAAAGTTTTTCCCTTTATAATTACTGAAGAGCCCTCTGCGGTTGTAGGCACCACTGTGTAATTTCAAGAAAGTACAAGAGACCCACACAGATACTCCAAAGTACTCAAAATCTTGTTCAGGATTGGTGTCTGTAGACAAAGGGTTGGGTTCTGCAGACAAACAAGACAGGAAATGCAGAGAAGGCAGAATGGAACTAGTTATTTTTCTGTACCACTCCAAAGTCCAACTGGAACCCATTTGGGCTACTGTTTTCTATTACCTTTTGTTGGCAAGAATCTATATTATGAGTCACCATGTAGTTTTTCCAGTAAGTTACTCTAAATAGGAAGTAGTGGACACTCTTCCTTTCCAAGTAGTTGGTTGGGAAGCCTATTGATATAGATAGTTTCCCTTTATGCTTGGTCCTACCTTGCCTTTGGGTGGGCCAAGGACACGAGTCTTGCTATTAAGCAGATTGAGACAACCGCCTCATGTGGTTGTAGGAGAGGTTACAGCCCCACTGGTGTTCCTCCTGAGCTCATCTTTCTTGGAGGATAGAGCTGTGTGTGCTACATGGCCTGCTCTGTACCCCTTAAGCTACCCTTCTGTTTTCAAGTGCAAAGGAAGACACTGGCCCTTTCTACACCATACGGGTGTAGAGGGAAGAGGGCAATCCCGGACTTTCCTTCTTCTGGGATCATCCCCCAAATGGCCAGTGCGACATCTGGGATGGGAGGAGGAACTTCACACGAGTGGAGGCGGCCATTTTTTTTAAAAAAAGGTGTGGGAGTTGGAGTGCAAGTGCAAAGTTAAGGTAAAAAATAAAAAGCCCCACCCACACTCCCCACCCCACCCCACCCCCAATGGCCCTAGACTCCCCCTGTCCTGGCTCCCTCCCTCTGATGACTCCTAGTACTTGTGGGGAAGAAGCCGGGATGGGCGCCCACACCACCTGCTTTCCTCAGGATCGTCCCGGGACTGCAGGTAAAACCGGGATAACTGAGGTCTCATGAGGAAATGGAGGGATCATCCCTCCCTGATCCTGGGATCCCCTGTGCATCATTTGGATGCACAGGCATCATCCCTGGAAAAATCCTAGGTGTAGAAAGGTGTAGAAAGGACGTCTGTCCCATCATCTTTGTTGAAGCAAGATTCAGTTACCAGCCTACTCAGCTCCTGGAATGGGGAAGAGCACCATCTTGTCATTCATCTCAGTAGCATAATGTCTTGGGCCAGACCTAGGGCCAAATTTTATCATCTCTCTCTCTCTCTCTCTCTCTCTCTCTCTCTCTCTCTCTCTCTCTCTCTCATATACATACATATAATGTTTTTAAATAAACACATATATATGAAGACCTGAAATTGCAGGGGTTGGAGGGAGGCCAGGAAAAAAAAGGGGGCAAGAAAAATGTAGGCTTGGTATTCTTCAATATTTTTATTAGTAATTTAGATGAAGGGGTGGATGCAATCATTAACTAAATTGCAAGTGACAAAACTGGGAGGGATAGTTAATACCTCACAAGTCAGAATTTTTTAAAGAATGATCTTGATAGAACAGAAAACTAGGTAGAAACTGTGAAGCGGAGGCAATAGAACAGAGCCCCGGGTAGGGGGGCCAGAGGGGCTGAGAGGTAAAAAGGAGTATAAGTTGGGGCCCACCCCTAATGCCTGGTGTGTCTGTTTTCTGGCAAGGAGGAGAGGAAGAACTATGATGTGGGGGCCAGGCCTGGCGTGAGTATTTAGGCACAGTTAAGTTTTATTGTTTTTATCTGTTACTGGGTTCTATGTTATGCATACGTTTATGATATTCTTTTAGTTATTCTTCCCATGTATCATCCCTACTCTTAGTCTGATTAAAGTCTTCTACCTCACATGGTAACCCTCCTGCGTTTTTGTCTCTGTCCGTGCTAAATCCAGTTAAGAACAGGCCGTAGAACGCTGTCCTACCTTTATAGAAACTAGCAAAATGCAAATCAGCAGAGACAAATGCAAAGTTCTCCATTTGAATAGATTTGAGATATTTGGCTTGGTAGTAGCACGTATGAAGGCTGATAGGATTGCAATTGATCACATAAGTCAACAGTGTGATATAGCTGCGAAAGAAGGCTAATAGGATTTTAGGCTGCATTACCACAACCAGAGATGCTAAGTCAGAAAAAGTAGTAGTGCCACTTTATCCTGCACTAGTGATGGTGCAGTACAAGAAAAAGGATATGGTGTACTGCATCCAGTTCTGGGTACCACACTTTACAAAGAATATAGAGAAATTGGAACAGGTGACATTTCTGAAGAAGACCACAAAGCTGGTTAGGGGAATGGAAAACAAGTCTTATGAAGAAAGGTTGAAGGAACTGAGTATGTTTGGTCTGGAAAAGAGAAGACTGATGATGAAAATTATACACTCTTCAAATATCTGAAGGGCTAGCAGATAGAAGAGAGCAAAGGCTTGTTCTCAGCTTCTCCAGAGGAGTGAACTAGATCTAATGTGTTAAAGTTACAGAAGAGTACCTTTTGGTTGAACAGTCAAGGTATATCCTATAGAAAAATATAAACCCTCCTGACTGAACATCAAGAGGAAAGGAATGGGTTTCCTTTCATAACGAAGAAGAAGAAGAAGAAGAAGAAGAAGAAGAAGAAGAAGAAGAAGAAGAAGAAGAAGAAGAAAAAGAAGAAGAAGAAATTTATTTCTTACCCGCCTCTCCATTTTGATTGAGGCAAGGAACAACAGTAAATATAAAATACATAAAACTGACTTAACATAATATACATTGTTAAAACGTCCTAAAAACATTCTAAAAACATCTTAAAACAAAATGGATGGAACAAAACCCATCCAGGAAATCTTCCTAATAGAGTATGTTTCTTGACCTGCTAGCACAGATACCCACTACCCATAATTCTGTCTGGGGTTATCAGATTCCAGAAGGATTTATAGAACCAGTAGATGGAATGATGCAACTGATTTTCCCCTGCAAGTGCTCTCTGCTGCACTGTAAGAGAAATCTGGTCTTGGGACGCCCAGGTTCCCCTCACAAGGTCTAGCACTGCCCTCATAGCTATCTCTCACATTGCACATGGATTAAGCATTAGCCATAAGAATGCTGCTTGCTATAGAACATCTGTCCTATTCATATGATTGATTTCCTTCACCACAGTGTAGCCTAAAAACCCAATCTTTTTCAAATTATTTTGAGCAAGGTGACCTGCTGTTGCTTTATGGAAAGAGTATTGCAGCTCAAGACAACATACCACCTTACAATCCCATCTGAATTATACCCTTAGGCATACAGCAGGCCACCACAAAGCATTACTGTATGATCTTAGGAAATCTTTCTAGAAGGTTAGAATAAAAAGTTGCTTAAATTAAGATAGAATATGAACCCAGCTATTGCTCTGACCCGCCATGTGGAGCGAGAATGAAGACAACTCCATTTGCAGTGATTACTTGAGTTCCCCTCATTATTGTACCTACTTGGAACAGCAGTGGAAACCATGATTCAACTCTGCAAGAAAAAGCAATGACTCAACATGGCAATGTTTCAGGGATGATTTCTGTTCATTAATTCAATGGAAAGTCGGTCTGAAAGCGAGACATAAGAGAGATCCATAAAGGTGAGGTTGAACTGGAGGGAATTTTTTAAAAAAGGAAATGAATGTTCAGAACTTGGTTTTGGGTCCAACCAATAATTATTATTTACACACACACACACACACACACACACACACACACACACACACACACCACATACAGAGAGGGAGAGGGAGAGAGAGAGAATGGGCTAGTTATTAAAAAGAAAGTGTGCTCTGTGGAACATGGGGTGAGACTGTGATTGCTCATAAAGTCTAGGGCTGAGTTTGCCTTTAAGTCTATGGGAAGCCTATTACTGTCTCTGCCACATATCAGCCAACTGACTGGATGATTAATGGGCAATATATAAATAATTGCACTATATAAATAAGAAATGAGATCCACATCAAACATACGTAGTAGGTCTAGATATGCATCCAGAATAGTTGCTAGCTTAAATGCAAAAAAAGGTCTTACCTAAGAATGCAGAGAGAGAGAGAAAGATTAAACTTTAAGATGTTTTATAAGGGTATTCAGTCCATGCACCCCACTAAGTCTGGCTTTAACATAAGACAAGAGGTTTCTCCTTTTCATTGCTTTACCAGATTGCCTGAAGAGGAGTGGGGAAGGGCGATTTTGGTAACAGCAGGAATATTCAATGTGCCAGAAGGAAAAATACCAAAGGCTCACCTCTCTTGAAAGAGGGTAACTGCCTATGGAATATTAGCTCTATGGAATAAAACAGAGCTGTAATAAGGCAATGGTTTACCTTTAAAAACCCTGAGTGTCAGGAACTCAGCCAGCTGGGTACTCTTTGCAAACCCAGGAATATAAGAACTCTCAAAGTCAGAAAAATTCAGGACGCCACTAGGAAAGTGATGAGAGAGAGTCTGACGATAAGAGAAGAACTGAGGTGCAACTTTCTGAGGTTCCTAAATGAGTCAACAGATGAATGACCTAGGCATTTGGTTTGAAGGGAAAGATTGTCTTCTAAGGCAAAAAGAATGAATTTGGCCCTGTATCTATTGACGAATGACGCAAAATAAATGAAAAAGAAAGGAAACATTCATTTGAGACATAAGTATTTTCCATTTTCACTGTGTATTATACTTTATGAGCAATCACAGTCTCACCACCATGTTCCAAAAAGCACACTTACAAGTCTACCCAACTTTACTGTGGCATGATTATTGACTCCAAGCTGAGCAAAAGCAGAGAAGAGGAATTGCCTCAGCTGGACTAGGAGCTACAAAAGGAAGCCAGCCCCCAGAGAGAGAGAGAGAGAGCGATCAGAGTGAGTGAATAGGGAGAGAAAACAGGAGTTTGACAGGGGGAGGTCAAGGGGAAAGTTCTTGACAACATTTTCATCTCATAAGACACACTCATATAGTAGGGGACTTTGTTGTGTACCTTCTGAGAGGAAAGGGGAAAGCACAGGCAATTCTACTATAATCGGAAAGGGAAAAAAACAAAACAGAAATAGACAAGATGGATGGTGACCATTTTATTTATTTATTTATTTATTTATTTATTTATTTATTATAAGCATTTTTACCCCACCCTTCAGCCAAAAAGGCTCTCAAGGCGGCTTACAAATATTTCTTGACAGTCCCTGCCCACTTGCTTACAATCTAAAAAAAATGACACAAGAGAAAAGGGGATTGGGAGGGCGGAGGAGGAGGAAAAGCAAATCAAATAAAATGAGTTTTGCTGGCAGTGGTGGGATATTGGTGGTGACCTGCCAAGTGTGTGCAATGTTTATGTTCCTGCCTGAGATCAACATGGCAGACATCTGCAACAAGTGCAAGCTGGTTGCACTATTGGAAGAAAAAGTGAGAGGACTTGAGTGGTGAGTGTCCACCCTCCAAGGAATAAGAGAAGACGAGGACTTCTTAGACAGAACGGTGGAACTGCAGCAGCAACAAGAAGCACAAGGGATTGAAGACCAACAGCAAGCTGAAGCAGAAGTGGAGTATGCTGAGGTGAGGAAAGCCAATGAAGAGGAAACTCCCTGGAAAAGAGTGACAGGAGCAAAAGAACTAGAAGACATTCTGCACCTGAGGAAGCATTAGAGTTAAGCAACCGCTTTCAGCTACTGGAGGATGAGACTGGAGGACAGTCTGCAGAGGAAGAATTACAGGGGACACCATGCAACTGCGAACAAGAGGCAGAAGGTCATTCAACCAAGAAAAAGAGAAGAATAGTCTTTGTGGGAGACTCCCTGCTACATGGGATTTGAAACCCAAGTTTGTCATGAAGACCCATGGACTCACACTTGTTCTTTATTTCAGCGATTTTAACATTAACATATTATGTAGAACAGGTTTGTCTTAATTGTGGCTGTAGAATCAGACATGTGACCGAGGCCATGTTGGGGTGTCCTTTTTTTTGGTTTACAAAATATTGTCACCTTATTTTATACCACTCTCTTCCTGACCCACAGACCCACACATACACTTTCACACAACATTTAATACAGGGGTGGTAAGTTAGGGCCTTATGAAGTGCGAACACCAATCCGTGTGGCTAAGATTTCCAAATACATTTGATTCAGGCCATTCCAAACCTGATGTAAGCCAGTGCCTTTCAGACACTGTTGGCCTAACATAGATTCAGACTGTTGACATGGAGTCTGAAAGAACCTTTGATCTTTTTTAATATGTTATTCTATGTGCCATATAAATAAATAACCAAATATGGTCACATAATTGCTTTTCTCTGTTGGGGGAAGCTACTTACACAAAACCCTGCCTTCCATGCTTATCCCAGGTAGGCAAAAGACATTTGCCCTGGGTTGTGCCAGCCACAATGGCAACCGCATGCCGTCTGCCTTAGAGGTGGTTGCAGCTCAGTGGATACATATCAGTTAAGCTGATCAGTGTTTTGTAAAGTGCTTTTATAGTCTGAGATGAAATGGCCATATGTAAAAGAAGATATCAATGTAGTTCAAAAAAACTGTTAGAACATTTTGACAGTATAATGATCTAATCTGACATTTCACACAAAAGTTTTTTCCTTACCTTTTGCAGTGGAGCGTGAGTGCACTACTCTCTTTGTTGTTGTTGTTTTTAAAACATGGTGGCCATGCGACGTCCTTCCAGGACATCACGCGTCCGTCTAGACACACAGGGAGGATCACAGAAGCTGGTAAGTCCATGATCCTCCCCCTACACCTTTGTGGTGTAGACTTGCCCATTGTTTACTTGGACTTCCAAAAGGCTTTTGACAAAATACCTCACCAAAGACTCCTGAGCAAATTTTGCAGTTTTGGAATAAGAAAAGAAGTCCACTGATGGATCAGTAATTGGTTAAAGAACAGAAAGCAAAGAGTAGAAATAGTCAATTCTCACAATGGAGGAATTTAAACAGTGATTTAATGGAAGGATTTAAACAGTGGAGTCAAACGAGGATATGTATTTTGAACTTTTTCATAAATGATCTGGAATTAAGAGTAAGCAGTGAGGTTGCCAATTTGCTGATGTTACCAAATTATTTTAGGACATTAAAATAAAAAGGGGTTGTGAAGAACTCCAAAAGGATCTCTTCAACCTGGGTGAATGGGCATTAAAATGGCAAATGCAGTTCAAAGTAAGCAAATTTAAATACTGGGGCAGAAAATCCCAACTTCATGTATATGCTGATGAGATGTAAGCTGGGTCTTGTCTATATGGCTTCTTTACCCCAATGTAAATGCACATATTCACGTTTCAGGACACATGATGCAGCTGTCCATTTGCCGTAGCACCAGGTTTTTAACGCAATAATGCGCATATTCGCATTTGCGATTTACCGCAACTTTTGGATCAACGTCCGAGTTTGTTCCGCATTATGGTTATATGTTGTTGGAGTTAAGTTGCATTTTGACATGTGGGCATAGCTTTGAGGGTAGGACAAAGTGATTGGCCAATTTCCCGCCTTCCCACCTATCTGTTGCCTCGTTCCTTTGCGCCGTTTTCAGTTTGAATTCTGTGATTCTGCGGATCTCTGCATATAGAGGTTATTAAAACAAACAGGGGGAACGGTCAGCCAGAAGGAGGAGATGTGTTCAGTCCCCCTCTCACATCCTCCTCTGCTGCCTCATTCCTTCCCCCCTTCCGATTTGTCTCTTCTATTGGAACCACTGGAGCACAGTGCCCCAAATTCCCAATCCCTCAAGTGGTCCAGAAGGATACCACAGTCGGTGGTATCAAAAGCCGCTGCGAGGTCCAAAAGCACCAACAGGGACACACACACCCTGTCAATACTCCTGCAAAAATCATCCACTAAGGCGACTATAGCTGTCTCAACTCTGTATCCTGTTCTGAAGCCAGTTTGAAATGGATCTAGAAAATCTGTATCATCTAAGACTGCTTGGAGTTGGAAGGCAACTGCCCTCTCAATCATCTTGCCCAATAATGGAATAGGGATGTGCTCCGCTCCGATTAGAAGCGGAGAATCAGAAGCAAATTGGCCTGCTCCACCTTGCCCAGAGGCGGAATAGAAGTGGACCAGGGAACCGTAGAAGCATGGTGAAGAGAAACGCCCATACGCGGAGCGCTTCTCTTTTCGCGGACCGATCCGATCGCCATTTTGAAAAATTTCGCCCATAGGATTGCATTGCGGAAAAGAATAGGGGATAACTGTGTTGTTTTTTAAGCTATCTTTCTGAAACTTCTTGTGCTTAGAGAGTCGTGGCTGGGGGTCATTTTGAGCCTACTCTCAGCTCTCATGCTGCGGTTCGCTTGCTAGAATTTTTGGAAAAATTGGGTAAAACAGCGGGAAAATGTACCTTTTTCGAAGGGCTGAGGGGTAGAGTCAACTCCTGGTCATGATCACATGATCCCAAAGTTGGAGGAGGGGATAGGCAAAACGGTAACTTGGGATTCTGGGAACTTTTCTTTCTTAGTCTGAACAGACTTTTCCCATTGTTTTTTAAAACAGTAGCCCCACCAAATGCACAAACACAATCTGAAATCATATACTAAGCCAATAGTAAGAGATAGAAAATACAGCACTGCTACCCACCCTAACTTTGGGGAACAACTGAATAGATGTGGTGCAAGGGGATGAGCTCCCCTAGGGCATGTGGACGTGCCCAGTGCACAGACAATGTGTCCTGCCCTAGAGGGTCATCAGAGCCCTCCAAAGGTAAATCACTGAAGAGAATGCCTATCATGAGTTGAAGTGTAAGTTTGCTTCTTAAAGACTGGTACCTAGACAGGACCAGTCAAATTGACAGATGATTCCCCCTCCCCTTGGGCACGTCCACTCCCCTCTTACTGGTAAAAGACAGATATAGCCTTTTTTAAAAAATTCTTCTTCTTGTTTATTCAGCAACACTGCTGCTTTTAATTCCACCCCTGCTTTGTTTGTTTGTTTATTTATTTATTTATTTATTCCATTTTATATGCATTACTGGCTTTGAAACTATCCTTGGCTCACTTCCTTGTGCCCCCAGAAATGTCTGCTGCCTGCCTGCCTTCCCTCCCTCCTCCCCTGCCCACCTCGCAGGGATGGTTTTTGTGTGTCTTGCTTTGACTCAGGGGAGAAGTCCTTCCTGTGCTCAAGTTCCAAATCAATTTTTCAAGTGTGGAAGAAGATTCATATTTAGGTTTATCTCTACTCCCCAATTCATGGCATGTTGGGATTTCCTTTGAAATGGGCCCATTGAGCTGTCTGCAGATACTGGGGTGTCCGACTTTCATAAATTCCCCAAAAATCCGGGGATGATGGGATTGGCTTGAAACTTGGCGTCCATGTGGACACATGGGTAAGCTGTCATGGGACCGAAGGTGAGGTTTCTGACATGCAAATTGATGTAGTTGTAGCATGGGACTTGATTTGGGGTGAGTTAAAAGGTTAGAGCCCTGCCCAAAATCAGGGGATGATGGGATTGCCTTGAGTCTTGGCGTGCATGTCTATCCTTGGATAAGCTATCATGGTGCCGAGTTTGAGGTTTCTAATGTGCAAATTGATGGAGCTATCGAAAGGGGTGTGAATGGGGTGCCTGATTTTCAAAAATTTTCAAAAAATCAGGGGATGATGGGATTGGCTTGAAACTTAGCGTGCGTGTGTATACCTCCATGAGGTATCATGGTGCCAAACTTGAGGTTTCTAACTTTAACAGAAAAAAAGTTGTATACTTTTTTAGCTTTCAATGCAAGCCTATGGGGGGGAAACGGAGCTCCGATCCGGATCCGGAGCTCCGCAGCAGAGCAGAGAGGACATAGGCGGAGTGGGGGTGGAGCAGAGCGCACCCCTATAATGGAATATTTGATACTGGTCTGTAATTATTAGGCATGTGCTCCGCTCCAATTAGAAGCGCAGAAGCAGGAGCGAATTGGCCTGCTCCGCCTTGCCCAGAGGCGGAGTAGAAGCAGACCGGGGAGCCCTAGAAGCAAGGTGAAGAGAAGTGGCCATTTTCGGAGCGCTCCTCCCTCCGCGGAGCAATCCGATCGCCATCTTGAAACATTTCGCCCATAGGATTGCATTGCGGAAAAGAATCGCGGATAACTGTGTTGTTTTTGAAGCTATCGTTCTGAAAATTCTTGTGCTTAGAGAGTCGTGGATGGGGGTCATTTTGAGCCTACTCTCAGCTCTCTGCACCCTGCGGTTCGCGTGCTATATTTTTTTAAAAATCAGGTACATTACAAACAGGGACGGGTAAACCGGTGGCGGCACAGCGGGTTTTTTTTATTTGAAGCGATGACAGGCACATTCAACTCCCAATCCTGATGAGAACTGATCACCTAATGAAGCATCCTCCAATCCCAGCGTTCAAGGGGGGGACTAAGCCAGAGTCACCCTCAGAGCGGTGAGCTCTCAGCGTCTTGTGGGTTGTGGCGTTCATGGAGAGAGGAGCTCCTTTTAGTTAGTTGCTGCTGCTGTGTTTGGAGATAGATTAGGATTTAGCTTGGCGCACGTGTGTGTGTTTGTTTGCTTCTTTCTGACTTTTAGCTTAGTTTGCTCTGTGTTTTTCCCTTACTTTGATTTAATATAAACTTTATTTTTAAATTTTGGAGTGTGTGTTTGGTTGGTTGGTTGTCCCCCCCCTCTCTTAAAGCCTGACTGTGTTTCATCTTCCTTCTTTCTTCTATCTATATACAAAAAAATACCAAAAAATACCAAAAAAAAATTATTCTCTATTTCTTCTCTGTGTTACTTGGACTGTGAGTGTGCTGTGTGTGCACTGTTTTTGTGAAGTGCAACAGCCACAGATTGAGCATTTCAATCAAATCCTGTTTGGGCAAAGCATACACACACTTCTTGTCCCATTTCCCTACATATAGTATATTCTTATACATATTATTAATATTTATTTATTTATTATTTATTATTTATTTATTACATTTTTATACCGCCCAATAGCCGAAGCTCTCTGGGCGGTTCACAAAAATTAAAACCATCATAAAACAACCAACAAGTTAAAAAACACAAATACAAAATACAATATAAAAAGCACAACCAGGATAAAACCACGCAGCAAAATTGATATAAGGTTAAAGTACAGAGTTAAAACAGTATAATTTAAGTTAAAAATTAAGTGTTAAAATACTGAGTGAATAAAAAGGTCTTCAGCTGGCGACGAAAGGAGTACAGTGTAGGCACCAGGTGGACCTCTCTGGGGAGCTCATTCCACAACCGGGGTGCCACAGTGGAGAAAGCCCTCCTCCTAGTAGCCACCTGCCTCACTTCCTTTGGCAGGGGCTCACGGAGAAGGGCCCCTGTAGATGACCTTAAGGTCCGGGTAGGTACATATGGGAGGAGGCGTTCCTTCAAATAACCTGGCCCCAAACCGTTTAGGGCTTTAAATGTCAATACCAGCACTTTGAATCGGGTCCGGACCTGGACTGGCAGCCAATGAAGTTGTAAAAGGATTGGCATAATGTGATCTCGCCGGCCAGTCCCTGTTAGTAAATGGGCTGCCCTGTTTTGTACCAGCTGAAGCTTCTGGACCGTTTTCAAAGGCAGCCCCACGTATAACGCATTGCAGTAATCCAAACGAGAGGTTATCAGAGCATGGATAACTGTAGCTAGACTATCACTGTCCAGATAAGGGCGCAGTTGGTATATCAGCCTACGCTGATAAAAGGTGCTCTTTAATATTAATATTATATTCTTATACATATTATTATTACTATTAGTATATTCTTATAGATATTATTATTAGTATTAGTATAATACCATCATGAGAAGAGGGAGCAGGCGCATGTCTGTGGCGGGGCGTGCTGAAAGCAGCAAGGAGGGTCAGGCTGGCAGCAGCAGTAAGCAGGCTGCCTCTCCTGCTGTTAAAATCAAACGGGCAACTCCTTGGCTGGCTGCTCCACAGCAGAAGCAGGAGAAGCAGCAGGCAGAGGCAGTCTCTTCTGCTACTTGTGCCCGGCGTTCTCTTTTTGAGGGTGGGAATGGGAAAAGTGCCCCTTTGCAAGAGGCACGTGGCAGCAGTGCCATTAGAGGAGGAGGAGGAGGAGGAGTATCCCCAACTCCTTCATTATCGTTTGAGCCCATGAGCCCGCTGCTGGACCTGTCTCCAGACCTCCTAGATGAGCAGGAAGAGGCGGTGGTCCTCCAGGATGTGGGGGCTGAAGAGGAGGAGCAGCAGGCGAAGGCTCTCTCCCCAGTCTCATCCCACACCTCTTCCGCTGCAACCCCTGTTTCTGTGGCAACACCAGAGAGCTCAGGCGGGCAATTGGTGTCACCACGGAAGCGAAAGACAAGTATAGTGTGGGATCACTTTGAGGTGGGAGCGGATCCCCTCTTTGCTGTCTGTCGCCACTGCAAACTCACCCTAAGCAGGGGTTCATCTACAGGGCATTATGGAACCAGCAGCATGAAGATTCATCTTCAGAGGCAGCACCAGTCGATCTTGCTGGGGAAAGAGGCGGGCAAGGTGACTGGTTCCATGGGAAAGCCGAAGGCGGCTGGTGGTGGTGGTGGTGGTGGTGGTGGCGGCACTGCGACTGTAAGCTCTCCATCTCCCATCCCCACAAGGCAGGCAACCCTTCAGGACATGGGGTGGGGGAAGTATGGACCCACAAGATGGCATTTTCCAATGCCCACCCAGATCACCACCTGCATCGGTGAGATGGTGGCGTTGGACGACCAGCCATTCAGCCTTGTTGACAACGCAGGCTTCAAGAGGCTGATGGCGCTTGTGGTGCCATACTATAAGCTGCCGTGTCGCACCACCCTGAGCAGGCGGGTGGTGCCTTCCCTGTACCGTTCCTGCAGGGAGTTAGTGCTGGGTCGTCTGTGCCCGGCAGAGGCACAGATGGTGCACTTCACCTCCGACATTTGGTCCAGCGAGGGCGGAGTGCATGCTTACCTGTCCCTGACGGCTCACAGGTGGGCAGCCGTGGGGCAGGAAGCATCCAGCACTAGAGGGACTGGCAAGGAGGGCTACTGCTGGGCCCTCCTCCATACGCAAGTGATGGACCAGTCTCACACAGCAGGGGAGATTACGGAGGCCATGAACCGCATGGTGGATGGGTGGCTAGCTGGGCAGAAGGTCACCCGCAGTTACATGGTCACGGACAGGGGAGCCAACATGGTGAAGGCGGTGCGCGACGGCGGATTCGAGGGGGTCCGCTGCATTGCGCACGTGTTGAACCTGGTGGTGAGGGATGGCCTTGGGATGGGCAGCAAGGCCAACCTCGGTCCCCTGTCCGGTATCAGTAACCTCCTGGAGAGCTGCAGAAAGGTGGCAGGGCATTTCCACCACAGCGTCAAGGGCAGTCGCTTGCTGCGGGAGAAGCAGGAGGAGTTGAATCTCCCGCAGCACAGGCTAGTGCAAGACGTGGTGACACGCTGGAACTCCACCTACCTGATGCTGGAGCGTATGGTGGAGCAACAGAGTGCCATCCACGACTTGTTCAGGGTCAGGGACATGGGCGTCCACCCAGCCCTGGGCAAGCAGAAGTGGGATGCCATGTCCCAGCTGGTGGCGGTCCTCAAGCCATTCCTTGAGGCCACCGAGACCCTGAGCACTAGCTCTGCCCTCCTCAGCCAGGTGATCCCTGTATGCAGGCATCTCCAGAAACAGATGGGCGAGTTTCTGGAGTACAAGGATCCCATCACCGGCAGGCGCTTCGAGCCCGAGGTACGCGAAGCGGTGACTAGGCTGAGGGACGGCCTGACGCGGAGGCTGGAGCCCATCCAAACAGACAGGGTCTACATGTTGGCAGCCATGTGCAACCCTCGTGTGAAGGATGGGCTTTGTGGGCCAAATAGCAGGCAGCACTGAGTGGAAATGCTGGTGGGCGAAGTGCGGGCGGCACGGGCCAAGAGGGTGGGGCAGAGTGAGGCAGAGGAGCAGGCCACCACTCCCCGCAGCAGCACCAGCAGCAGCCTCATCTGCATCCCTCCCAGCAGTAGCACAGGCCAGGGGTATTGGGCAGAGGCTCTGCATGCCGTGGTTGGGCAGAGACCCTCCCCAGCCACCAGCCAGGATGACGCTGCAACCGCCGTGCAGCGTTACCTGGCAGAGCCCATGGAGGAGTGCACCATGGACCCCCTGGCCTACTGGTCATCCCGCTGCCAGATTTGGCCGGACCTGGCGCGGGTGGCCATGGATCGATTCAGCTGCCCACCCACCAGTGTTCCAAGCGAGAGGGTCTTCTCTATGGCGGGCTACATAGTGACACCTCACCACTCTTGCTTGGAGCCAGACTTGGTGGAGCTGCTGATCTTTTTCAAGGGCAATCTGCCCCTGCTGGGATACCCCACCCTCAAGCCCTCGTGGGAGTGACAGTCTGGCTCCCCTCCCTTTAATTCCACCCCTCCTTCGGTTGGCAGGCAGACTACAGTTCAGGCAGGCAGGCTTTTTCTTCTTCTTCTTCTTCTTCTTCTTCTTCTTCTTCTTCTTCTTCTTCTTATTATTATTATTATTATTATTATTATTATTATTATGTGGCTGCGTTTCAGTTCACAACATGAACTCTGAATCATTCGATTCGTCTCTCTCAGTAAGGTCATGCCTTCTTCATGTTACATACAGGCAGGCAGGCTGTAGTCCTTCTACAATTCAGTTCACTCAGTCAAATTCAGGCTATCTCTTCCGTACTACCACAGTAGACGTAGCAGGCACTGCCAGGCTGAATCTTCCCCTAAAGGAGAATACTTTCTGCCTGGTGTGCATCATGAGTCTCTGCAAAAGCTGTAGGCAGAGTTTGTCACTGTGTGTGTGTGTGTGACTGTGAGGGCAAAGCACCACACTCGATAATATCATTTCATTTCTGTGGCGTCTGGTACAGCTTTGTAAACTCATCCGGATAGTTTTCCACCCAGTTCCAAAAGACTCCATGATTGACTGCACGTCTTTGGGTGAGGTGCAAGCAGGGGGCAAGGCAATGCCTGGCACCACCACCACTAGCCAGGCTGCCTCTCTCGCTGTGGAAATGAAACAGGCTAGTCCTCGCCGCACTCACCACAATGAGTTCGTGTTGGCTTTGAGAAGCAAATTGACACTGCACTCATGGAAGTTTCCTCTAAGCCCTCTTCCTCGGTAACGTTCATGGCTTTGAGAAGCAACCTGACACTTTAATTCATTCACTTCCCCAATTGCAGGAGGTAAACAGCAGCAGTCCACGGGTCACCCTTTGGAGTGCTCTGGGAGTGGAAGAGGTACTCCTGATCCAGAACTACCGTTTTGAGAAGCAACCTGTCACTTCAACTCATGAGTCTCTGTGCAAAAGCTGTCATTGTGTGTGTGGTTGTGAGTGTTACTGCGGCTGCCTGTCTCGCTGTGAAAATGAAACAGGAGAGTCCCTCGCCTTTGAGAAGCAACCTTTCAGTTCAACTCATGATAGTCACTGACTTCACCACAGCCATTACTGTAGAGGCTGTGGTCCTCCAGGATGTGGGTGATGACGAGGAGCAGCAGTTGGCCAAGGCTCACTCGATCTGTGTGCTGATTTTGAGAAGCAACCTTTCACTTCAACTCATGGACTTCCCCTATGTACGGGAGGTACTCCAGCAGTCCACCGATCTCCCGTAGCACAGCCACTAGCAAAGCCACTACAGTGGATGCTCTCTGTTCTCTCTCCTCGGTCTCATCCAACCCCTCTTCCTCTTCCGCTGTAACCCCTCTTTGAGAAGCAAGCTTTCACTTAAACTCATTCACTTCCCCAATTGAGGGAGCTAAAACTCCAGCAGTCCATGGGTCGCCCTTTGGATAGCCCAGGGATCAAGTGGACTACTCGACCAGTCTACTGATTTTGAGAAGCAAGCTTTCACTTAAACTCATTCATTTCCCCAATTGAGGTAGCATCCAGCAGCAACGTTAATCCTCCAAGCCTGCACACAAATCTTCAACACTCAAAGTAACTGCTTTAATAACTAGTAGCTCCTTTGTGCCCACCGCCTGCCTGCCTGCCCGCCTGCCCTGGAGCCGTCCTTGTGAGGTAGCTGGATCTGCTGGGACTCACTCCCCCAGAGATCTATGGCATATTTGTGCAAGGTACCAGCTCCTTTGTGCCCACTGCCTGCCTGCCTGCCCGCCTGCCCATGCCCGCCTGCCCTGGAGCCGTCCTTGTGAGGTAGCTGGATCTGCTGGGACTCACTCCCCCAGAGATCTATGGCATACTTGTGCAAGGTACCAACTCCTTTGTGCCCACCGGCCCAAGCCTGCCCGGCTGCCTGCCTGCCTGCCTGCCCGCTGTACTCCAGGAGTCCACCGATCTCCCGTAGCACAGCCACTTAGTGTGTAAGGACAGTTTAAGTTTTCTGAGAAGTGAGCTCTCACTTCAACTCATGAGAGTCATTGACTTCACCAGTTAGCTGTTCCTCATGTTGTCCTTTCCCTGAAGTGGAGTTCGTAGCAGCAGCTGGTCGAGCTTCTCTCCCCAGTCTCATTTGGAGCAATTAAAGTGATCTGAGAAGTGAGCTCACAGTTCAACTCATGATAGTCGTTGACTTCACCACAGCCACTACTTAGGCTTTGCCCAGTGGTTCAGCAGCAAACAAGCAGTCTTCTGGTTGCTCCGTAACTGTTCTTCCACCTCTCAGAAAAAGACACTTGGCACTGGCAGCACGTTCACTTTGCTGCGCATACGGTGCTCCTGTCTAGAATCATGGCTTTGAGAAGCAAGCTGACACTTCAATTCATTCACTTCCCTTATTGAGGGAGGTAAACTCCAGCAG
The DNA here is from genome assembly GCF_023053635.1 of Elgaria multicarinata webbii. Classification (NCBI taxonomy): domain Eukaryota; kingdom Metazoa; phylum Chordata; class Lepidosauria; order Squamata; family Anguidae; genus Elgaria; species Elgaria multicarinata. The sequence goes on from NC_086172.1 coordinate 3,924,596, forward strand.
TCGCCCATAGCACAGCCACTTAGTGCATAAGGACAGTTTAAGTTTTCTGAGAAGTGAGCTCTCACTTCAACTCATGACAGTCATTGACTTCACCACAGTCACTACTATGGATGCTCTGGTCCTCCAGGATGTGGGTGAGGATTAGTAGCAGCAGCTGGTCCAGCTTCTCTCCCCGGTCTCGTCCCACCCCTCTTCCGCTGTGTCAACCCGTCTTTGAGAAGCAACCTCTCACTTCAAGTCCAAGTGAACTCCAAAGCTAGCTGTTCCTCATGTTGTCCTTTCCCTGAAGTGGAGTTCGTAGCAGCAGCTGGTCGAGCTTCTCTCCCCGGTCTCGTCCCACCCCTCTTCCGCTGTAACCCCCTCTTTGAGAAGCAAGCTGTCACTTGAACTCATGGACTTCCCCTATGTGTGGGAGGTACTCCAGGAGTCCACCGATCTCCCGTAGCACAGCCACTTAGTGCATAAGGATAGTTTAAGTTTTCTGAGAAGTGAGCTCTCACTTCAACTCCTCTTGTAGTGCGCCGAGTTGAGCACAGCCACTACGGTGGATGCGCATGCCCGCCTACCTGGGAGCCGTCCTTGTGAGGTAGCTGGATCTGCTGGGACTGACTCCCCTGCAGATCTATGGATTACTTGTGCAAGGTACCAGCTTTTCTGGGCCCGCCAACCCATGCCTGCCTGCCTGCTTTCCCCCACCCAGGGTGCTACAGTGGTGGGGCATCTGCCAGGACTGACTCCTCGCCTTCTCTGCCTGCCTCTCTGCCCGCCTGGTGCCTGGGAGATGGGCTTTGCCGTTCGTGCCCAGCACCCTCCGGCACGCTTGCTCCCAGTCGTCCTCCTCTGTGCCCCTCAATGCGTAACTGCTGGCTTAGAAAGAAACAACCAGCCATCTTTGCCTCACTTCCTCCTTGCGCCCGCTTACGGGTTGGTTTGCTATGCGTTAGTGCTCAAGCCATCCTTGCGGCACTATTACGCATGCTGTCTGCCTGCCTGCCCGCCTGCCCTCCCTTCTCCCCTTCCCGCCTCGCAGGGATGGTGTCTTGCTTTGACTCAGGGGAGAAGACCTTCCTGCGCTCACTTAGACTTTATCAAGTTCAAAAATCCATTTTTCAAGTGTGGAAGAAGATTTAGGGTTATCTCATGGCATGTTGGGATTTCCTTTGAACTGTCTGCATTGCATTGCATTGCACTGCATTGCAACTTTGCATTGAGCTGCCTGCATTGAGCTGTCTGCATTGCAACTTTAAATCCCTGACATACTGGAGTGTCCGATTTTCAAAACTTCCCCTAACATCAGGGGATGATGGGATTGGCTTGAAACTTGGCATCCATGTGGACACATGGGTAAGCTGTCATGGGACCAAAGGATAGGTTTCTGACGTGCAAATTGACGTTGCACGTCAGAGCGGACATAGGCGGAGCGGGGGCGGAGCGAAGCGACCCAATCCACAAATTGCGGATCTGGAAGAGAAGCGGAGCGGGGGGTCCGTGCACACCCCTAGTAATTATTAAGGATGGTGTCTTGCTTTGACTCAGGGGAGAAGACCTTCCTGCGCTCACTTAGACTTTATCAAGTTCAAAAATCCATTTTTCAAGTGTGGAAGAAGATTTAGGGTTATCTCATGGCATGTTGGGATTTCCACATGGGTAAGCTGTCATGGGACCAAAGGATAGGTTTCTGACGTGCAAATTGACGTTGCACGTCAGAGCGGACATAGGCGGAGCGGGGGCGGAGCGAAGCGACCCAATCCACAAATTGCAGATCTGGAAGAGAAGCGGAGCGGGGGGTCCGTGCACACCCCTAGTAATTATTAAGGTCCAGGGAAGGCTTTTTAAGAAGCGGCCATACTACCGCCTCTTTTGAACATGATGTAAATCTCCCCTCCCTGAGAGATGCATTAATAATATGCTGTAGTTGTTGTCTAATTGCATCTTCTCCTTGGATGACCAGCCACGAAGGACAGGAATTGAGAGAGCAACATTTCCAGCCTCAAATAATCCCCCACCCCCCTCTCTCTCTGCCAAAGTCTCCCAACGGTCCAGCCAGGCTGTGCACTTGTACCCTGTGGCTGGGGGTAGGGCAACAGCTTATAGCTTGGTTGCATGCGGTGACTCTTTTTTTAAAAAAAATCTCCACTGCCAGCCGCCTCTGCCTGCACCAAAACTGGACTCTGAGACACTCTTAAAAAGGCTCTGTGTGGTACAGCAGTGTCTCAGGGCTCAGCTACAGCCATCTCTGAGTTGTGTCTTCAGTCTAACTCTGTCTCTAAGAGATATACCAGCCAGCCAAAGCCACAAATCTATCTATTTTTCTCTCGTATGCATTTCAAATGTTCTGCATTGCATCCCAGCAGTGCAATCAGAGCCTATCTCACGTGTACAAAGTGAAGTGGAAGGGAAGTGGTAGCGAAGCAAAGCAATGATATGCCAGGTTCCAACATGTGCAGCAACTGGGCATCCGCAAAGAAGAGAGCCTCTCTCTCGACTGGCACCCTACTGTTGGTCGTGAGAGTTTTTCTCTAAAGATGACCCTTCATCGCCCATGATGTGGAAATTTGAGGAAAAGGCCTCTGGCCCATTCTGTTTTGCCCTGTGGGCAGCTTTGACTGACCTCCCCTTTCCCACATTTTGATTTGTGGATGCCTTGCCTCTGCTGAGCTCCAGGTACCCGACTGCACACCAAATCTGCAACAGGAAAGGTGCCCTGCTTGCCCAGGACTTCTTACCTAAAGACTGGAGATCCCCTTAATGCCAAGGGCTGAAACTGCTCAATATGCAACACCCCAAAGAGGAGGTTTGACAACCTGAGTTTGAAGGATATAGCTGCAGCAGTTTTAAAACATAATAATTTTAAAACTTTGAACTTTAAAAAAAAATCCTAAAGAAACAATGGATGAACAGGTCTGATTCAAACTTGGCATGGCTAAATCTCTCCTTAAGAGCTATCATGGTGCCAAATTTCAGCCCTTTATCTTTAAAAATGTCATTTAAAAAAAATAAGTTTAAAACCTCAAACATTTTTTAAAAATTCTAAAACTCAAGGGATAGACAGATCTGTTTCAAACTTGGCATAGCTAAAGTCCTTGTTAAGAGCAATCATGGTGCCAAGTTTCATCTCTTTATCTTTAAAAATAACATTTTTTAAAAAAATGTTAAATCCTCAAATTTTTAAAAATCCCTAAAAATCAATGGATGAACATATCTGTTTCAAATTTGGTATGGCTAAAGCTCTACCTAAAAGATATCATGGTGCCAACTTTCAGCTCTTTATCTTTAAAAATGACAGTTTAAAAATAATAATTTTTAAAACTCAATTTTTTAAAAATTCCTAAAAAATCAATGGATGAACGGATCTGTTTCAAATTTGGTGTGGCTGAAGCTCTACCTAAATCCTATCATGGTGCCAAGTTTCATATGTTTATCTTTAAAAATGATGATTTTAAAAATAATAATTTTAAAACCTTAATTTAAAAAAAAAAATCCTAAAAAAACAATGGATGGACGGATCTATTTAAAATTTGGTATGACTAAAGCCCTTCCTAAGAGCTACCATTGTGCCAAGTTTCATGTCTTTATCTTAAAAAATGACAGAGTTATAAGCATTTTTGTTAATTCCCATTAGAGCTGCTCTTTGAAAAAAATCCGGATTTCCCCTCCCCCTCCTGGATTTGTCGTCAAAAACCCAGACAAATCTGGGCAAACCCGGTCAGGAAGTCTAACAGTCACTAGCTTTTGTTTCAAGTGCAAATCATGGGGCATCAAATCATGGAACATCCATTTTATATTTGATTTAAAAAGAAACCTCAGCAGTAACTAACAAAGCAACAAAACAACCCATCTCTAACATGGCAAACCAAATTGCTTCAACTAAATCAGTACTCCAATACACACCCACATTTCCCCCTAAGGAGTACATGAGAATTTGAGTCATACAATTTGACTGAAATTACTTAGATCACTGTTGGAAGGCATCCAGTTCCAATGAAGATGGACAATGAAGAGCCTAGCTGAAACGGGGTGGCTGGTCTGGTTCATTTGGAAGGTTAAACTGAAACCCTTCCTGTTGTCATCTACTGTATGCCTATTTAAGTGCTTGGGTTGGTATCCATTCATGATGCAGACGGCCTGCAATATTTTTCATAGATCATAATCCTTTTTTTAAAAAAACTAAGTGAAATGTAGATACGGCACAAGTTCAGGTTATCTTTTGGAAAATTATTAAAATAAACGAATTATTTTATAATGTTCATGTAACCAGAATATATAACAGACGATGATAATAATTAACAGGTATCAATGTTATTTCAAAACATTTGGTAGAGAGACAGACTAAACCTCCATACATCTAGCAGAGGAAATCCAAGCTACAGTAATTAAAGGCAAATAAAGCCTAGAGTGAAAATTCCTAGTCTATCTAAGATAAGAGAAAATATATTTCTATACTCTATACTTCATTTATCTCTCTTGAAGACTTTAATTTGTTTTTAAGGGAATAGATCAAACATTCTTCACACAGCTTGTACAACTTCCTCAAAAATGTGAGGAGTACCCACCAGGCTAGGACCACCGGCAATTTTTTTAATGATTTCTTTACACTACAAATATTTGGCAGAACTCAAATCACCCAATAAAATAAACCCATGGATTCATCTGCAGTTTGAGCGTCTCTCCCAAGTATTTTTTGGGCTAGTTCCCAAAATAACTGATGCTCATCATATTCCAATATCGAAAGAAAATAAGCCTCCATTTTCATGTTTCACCCCACCATCTGTATTTTAAAGAGAGAGTTTACTTCTTCATAGCCATCGGAGTGAATATATGAAGGCATCTTAGACTGAGTCAAACCAAGGGTCCGTCTAGTCCAGTACTGTCAACTTCAACTGGAAACAAACAGCAATTTTCTAAGGGCTCATGCAGGGGTCTCAGTCAGCCCTGCCGCCTGAGTTTCTTTTAATCAGGGATTGAATCAGAGCCCTTCTGTATGCAAAGGAGAGGAGCTGCTGTATCCCTGGGCTATGGCACTTATCTAGGGCAGGATCTAAACTACTGCTTTAAAGTGTTTTATAACAGTTTTGACAACTGTTGGGGCCCAGGACACACTCCTTATACCATTTTCAAAACTGTTATAAAGCGCTGTAAAGCAGTAGTGTAGATCCGTCCAAGGACAGCAGCCATGCAGGCACCCAGGAGCAGGGCTAGGCAACCTGGTGCTCTTCAGATGTTTTCAACTACAGCTCCCATCCACCCCCACCAGCACAGCCAATGGGCAAGGATTATGGCAGTTGTAGCCCAAAACACCTAGAAGGCAGCCAGTTGCCTACCCCTGCCCAAAAGTCTGGAGTTTACCAACAGCAGCTCATTTATTTATTTTTTGGGTTCCTACAATCCCTCAGACAAGTGAGGTGTAAATTTTGCAAAGTTTGTATTTTGTGGCAATAGGTAACAGAATACTCTGCTTCCTGAAATCACATCTTCCTTTTAGCTGGGGCACATCTACACGGGTTCCTTACAAGGAAGTAAATGCACAGATCCCCGTTTTAGGACACATGACGCAGCCATCCATTCACCGCAGCATCAGCTTTTAACCATGATAATGCACATATTCGCAGTTGGGATTTACCGCGACTTTTAGGTCAAAGTATAAACTTGCACCGCATTATGGTTATGTGTCGGGGGAGTTAAACTGCATTTTGACATGTGGGCGGAGCTTTGAGGGTAGGACAATCTGATTGGTCAATTTCCCACCTCACCTATCGGCTGCCTTTGCACCCATCATTTTCAGTTTGAATTCTATGGGAGCTCTGCAGATAGAGCTTAGTCAAACAAAGGGGAAAAGGCAGCAACAGTCCCCTCTGGCTTCTTCCTTGCTTCCTTGTTCCTTTCCCCCTCCGTTTGTCATATACACGAGAGGGAGGAGATGCGTTCCGTTCCCCTCTCACTTCCTCCTCTACTGCCTCGTTCCTTTCTTCCCCCGTCCTAGTTTGACTATATGAATATGCGGAGCTCCTCATATAGAATTTATAGATTTACTCATCCCTCCTTCATAGCAAATGTGTACATTAACAAGTACGCTCCTAAACTGATTGATTTTCTCTCTAGCTGAGAGATATGGAGACAGAGTTGACATTTCACATTTGTTGCAAGGTTTGGTTCTTGTGTTTTGGGTTTCTTTTGTATACTTTAGGTCTGCTCTGTACTATATTATGCCTGTTTACCCATTCTGTCTTGTTGATCTGCTTTTTAATTTCACTGGAGGATCGGTATTGTAGTTTAAGAAATGCCTGGTTTAAATCCTCATTGTGAGTCTCTGCCCAAAGGGTCCAAACAGATGCAAATCTACTTTAGGACTTGGCTGTTGACAGTGGATTTGTGGTGAGAACACACCACATACCTCCACATGAAAGCATGTAGGTATATGCATAGTGGTCTGTAGGTTTCTGGTATAGGGTGGTGCTTATATGCCCTTTGTGTATTTGTGCTGTAGTGTGTCCAGAAAGTGAACTTCCTGTGCACACTGGTCTAAGTTCAGATTGAACATGGACGAACGCTCTTGAATTCCTAGTGGAACTTCTAAAGTACCTCTGGTCTGTGGGTCCAGACGATGAAGATACCATCAATTTATCTCACATAAATTAGCAAACTTGGCATACTGTTGGCATATTGTAGAGCCATGTCACTTCTTTTGCTATACATGAATATTCATGTCCTCCCCAAAGCCGAAGTATTTCTGGTAAGTACAAAGTGGCAGAAGTTGCTAACTAGGTGTCCTGTAGCACCATCCAGGCTTGTAGTCCAACTTTGTGGGGGATATTGGTATGCATGATAGCTAGGATAATATTCCCTGGGAGATTGTTTTTTGTAAACTGCCCAGAGAGCTTCAGCTATGGGGTGGTATATAAAATTAATTAATTAATAGTCAGTGGTTTGTAGGAAGTCTGTAATGGACTTCCTAGAAGTAATGGAGGTTTGCTAACACCTAGTCTGAGAACGGAGTCCACTTACTAGAATATCAACTGTGATGGTGCCAAAGCAAGAAATTAAGGGGCATCCAAGATGGCCTGGGTTTGTGTATTTTGTGTCATACATAGAAGAACATTGGTCAAGGCTCCTAGGATGCATCTATGCAGATTTTGTCCTGGACAGTTCTTCATCAGGTCTTTCTAGTATTTTCAGTGGGGTCTGAGGATAGAGGCCTGTAAAATGTACTATATTGGGGCAATAATGCCAGACCACTTCTTAACAAAAGTCACTGAAGGCCCTTGCTTTCGGTCAAGGGTTAAGTAATCGGACATAAGAATGAACAGACATAGGTATCTTGGGTAGAACCTCTCTTTTTTTTTTAAGCCCTTGCTGCTTTATTGTGGGAAGTATCCTATACTGCTGATGCTCCTCCACTGGTTCTGTTGTGCTAGTGGAATGGACTGCTAATGGAACAGGAATGAGAAGTTCCTAAACCAAGCACAGAAACAAGCAGCGATAGTTGTTCCAGAATGGGGCAGGTCAGCAAGTTCCTGATTCTGTTTTTTTCAGGGACCACTAGTTCCTGATGCGCTAGTGTTCCTTGCTAGTGCATTCTGCAAGGTGAGTGTAACATCAACTGCTATCATTAATCCCTTAAATGTATTGCTAAACTGTTCATCCTTTCTTGAAACATTAACAGTAGAATTCATCTGGGGCCTGATCCAGCACTCGCTAAAACCAAAGGAATTTCCCCCCATTAATTTCAATGAACTGCCTCTGATTTAAAGTCTCTGCACTTCAGCTCCGCAGCTGCACAGCTCTTTCCATTGTTAAAAGCCAATGGGAATGTGTCTACTGCCTTGAGTCTTTCTTTCTAAAACTAGTTGAAACCTGTGGGGGAGGGGTCTCACCACTTTACCTTTGTCAGTCAGAACTGGCTTTTATTTCTGTTATTCCCCAATCGAAGCAGATTAGAGAGTTTTCCATTAATATAACTACACTGAGATCAAGGGAGGAGGTCTGGGATTCACAAAAGCCTTTCCGTACAGAAACATTTAAACGTAGTAAAAAAATTTAAAGGTTTACTTTACAGTCCGTCTTACAAATCTCGTAAAGTCCTGGAACATCAAGGCTCGGTGCTTGGCCCGTTGTTGTTCTCTCTATACATGCTGCCCTTGGGCAAGCTCATTCAATCTCACGGCCTCCAATATCACCTGTATGCCGATGATACACAATTATATCTTTCATCTCCGGAACTTTCTCCAGATGTTCACGATCGTATCTCGGCATGTCTTTCAGATATCTCAGCCTGGCTGCTTCATCGTCGTTTGAAACTTAACATGGCAAAGACTGAACTGCTAGTTTTTCCTCCTAAACCTTCTCCTCACCTCTCATTCTCCCTTACTGTCAACGATGTCACGCTTACTCCGGTCAAGGAAGCTCGTAGTCTTGGCTTTATATTTGACTCCTCGCTCTCCTTTACTCCTCACATCGAGGCAGTAGCTAAATCCTGTCGTTTCTTCCTGTATAATATTGCCAGGATTCGACCATTTTTGTCTGTCTCTTCTGCCAAGACTCTCGTTCACGCACTGGTTATCTCTCGGTTGGACTACTGCAACCTTCTTCTCTCTGGCCTTCCTTCGTCTCACATCAGTCCGCTGGTCTCTGTCCACCACTCTGCCGCTAAGATCATCTTCTTGGCCCGCCGCTCTGACCATGTCACTCCACTTCTGAAATCTCTTCATTGGCTTCCAATTCACTTCAGAATCCAATATAAACTTCTCCTACTGACCTTCAAAGCTCTTCACTACCTAGCTCCTGCCTATCTCTCCTCTCTCATCTCACACTATCGCCCCGCTCGGGCTCTCCGCTCCTCTGATGCCATGCTTCTCGCCTGCCCAAGGACCTCCACTTCCCTTACTCGGCTTCGTCCTTTTTCTTCTGCTGCCCCTTACGCCTGGAACGCTCTTCCAGAACACTTGAGAACTACAAACTCAATCACTGCTTTTAAGACTCAGCTCAAAACTTTTCTTTTCCCTATAGCCTTCAAATATTGAGTTTGTTCTGACTTTACACTGTTGGTTTTGCCCTACCCTGTGCCTGTTTACACTTCCCTGTGCCTGTTTGCATTCTCCTTCCCTCTTTATTGTTTACTACAACTTATTAGATTGTAAGCCTATGCGGCAGGGTCTTGTTATTTACTGTGTTATCTGTACAGCACCATGTACATTGATGGTGCTATATAAATAAATAATAATAATAATAATAATAATAGGTCACGTCAACTTTGCACACTTTCTAACAGACAGAAGCATGCTGTTTGTTTCTATTGATACCATAATTTCAAGGGTGCCTTGTTGGATTATATGTAGAAAGGGCAATTGACATTACCTTACATTTGCCAGGTACAAGCAACATTGAAGACCCCAAAGGAAACATGGGATGAGATGATAGGTAGTTAATCTGCATAGTTTGGATACATGTTAACAAGTATCAGAAACTGTGTGTTGCTGCTGCTGCTGCTGCTGCTATGGGGTGACTGGCTTTTACTGGTAACTGTCAAGAGGTGGTGGAGGCTGTGGGTGTCTCAGTTAGGACCATGGAAGGGTCTGGTTGTTTACTGCCTGGCAGCCAATGGCATGGCCACAACTGGCTGATGCTAAGTCTCCTGACCATTACTGCCTTTCTTCTCTCCACACCCCAGCCTCAAACACTTTTCTTTTCTCCCGGGCATTTAACAGCATTTAACAACATATGCTAAGTTAGTTTGTTTTTAATGGACCCCGGAACTGTTGTTGTTTAAATGGATACTGTTGTTTTATACTGTTGTTTTTATATTTTTGATGGTTTTAGTTTTTGTATACTTTTTAATGTTCACTGTTTTTGACTTTTGTGGATCACCCAGAGAGTATAGAAGGCCATAGCTAGACCTAAGGTTTATCCCTGGATCATCCAGGGGTCAAACCTGTTCATCTAGGTGACACACAGGGGATCCAGTGCTCAGGCAGGGGCGAACCCTGGATGATCCCAGGATAAACATTAGGTCTAGCTATGGCCCATATTTAACAAACAAACAAATAAATAAATAAATAAATAAAATCACTGTGTACTGGGGCTACCAACAAACTGTCTCACCTTCCACTGCTACGTGTCACAGGCATAATTTACATATTGTTTTGCATGAAGACAGTAGATGGGACGTTCACAATGTTCAAATTGTTGTCTTTATGACATGATCTTTCCTGACACTGTTAAGCCAATCTTTTGAATAACAGCCTCAGAAATGTGCATTTTGGAAATTACAGTGAATTGCTACTTTTTTCTTTTACCCTCTGAGGCTTTGGAACTTCCCATATATTAATTTTATTTCTGGGACCATGAAGACTTGAATATCTTTTCTTACTCCCCAAAATGTCTCTTGAAGATGTGGCCTTTCCTTGCCCTG